>NC_092691.1:17308702-17908702 GCF_964275005.1 Diadema setosum
GCTAGAAAAGGACCGTGCCTATTTGATGTCAAGTACATGGTATATTTGATTTTAAAGTATTTATAAATTTATGTTTACAATATTAATTTACATGAATTATACATAACTAAGCTTGAAATATTTTGTTTAAAATAATAAAATCACATATTTTCACATTTTATGATAACATTACAACTGATCATTTTGAACACTTAGATTGGTTTTTAGAGGCACGGCTGTCAACTTGATAGTAGGACATCAATGACGTAGCATATTTTTGCAGGCTCTTACACGATCGCCTGCAGGAATTATTTTTCAAAAATCGCGTACGGAGACAGTTTTTAATTTCCACGGGTATAAACTGGTGAAAGTTAATATTTTGTACTCTTCTTAATTATCAGTACAGTGAAAATCTCAGGACTGCCTCCCTTTAATGGTTGGGTGCTCATTGTAGACTGATTTTTCAGGAGCAGGCATTTACAGAAAGCGATGAATTCTTGAAGTTGCGGGTTTGTATTTGGGAAGATTATTTTCAACAGTTCAACAGTTTTGCTCAAGATACAGACTGAAATCCGAGCTACTGTGGTACATGTTTATTATTATTATTATTATCATCATCATTATCATTATTATTATTATTATTATTATTATTATTATCATTATTATTATTATTATTCTTATCATTATTATTACGAGCATTTCCTTTTCTTGTGATAGCAACAATAAAAAAAAAAACCCAGCAAAAACATGAATGTTACTACAACAGCATTTCAGTAATATAGGCCTTTCGAGCCTGAACGCTGTACGTGTACAATAATTGATATGTGATTGTTGTGATAACTTTTTCCTTTCATTTTCTTTTTCTGTTACGGGATTTCAGTGATGAAAGTTTGATTATAACATGTTGTATGTTCCTGACCGTCGGATTAATCTTATAGGTTGTCGAATGACAGTACCCTGAAAGAATATCCTTCCTACAAAAAAAAAAAAGTTACACAACGTCTAGGTTGTGCTCTTCCCAACCCGTTAGACTATGTCACACGCATTTAATGGAATTGATAATCATTAAAAGAATAAATAATTGAAGATATGGATATATATATATATATATATATATATATATATACACTTGTGTGTGTGTGTGTGTGTGTGTGTGTGTGTGTGTGACTGGGTGTGTATACAGAAATGAACACAGGCTGCATGCACCTAGCCCACGTAGGATTGATGCGTTTGACTTCAGATATCCTTTGAATGAAGCTAGTGATTAGAATGATTTTTGTGCTATGACAAAATTACCTATTTGAAAATCAACAGGTGGTTACATAACACTTTTATCAAAATTTAGAACCATACAAATATTTTGTATTCAGTTTTGAATGAAGCTCTCCAATTTGCGGGTTTCAGTTTTCTCAAAACCTCTCTAACATGTTATGGCAGGACAAACATGACAGTTTCAGTTGCCATGTAATGTGTGTCATCTCTGGTCTACAAGCCCAAATTAGACCACAAAGGGAGTGAGAATGCATTGTATGAAATCAAGAGAGAGAGAAAAAAAAAAAAAACCTCCAACAACTCCACTCTATCTCTACCCAGATCCGGACAGGATTTTGCAAAGCGGAAGTGATGGGACAATTTAGGCAACAATGACGTAGCGCCGTGTAGGTAAAGTTGGTGTCTAGGTAATCAAAAGCAGGGCGGGACACATTATATTTGCCAGACGTAGGTTATTACGTTGTGTGACTGGCAGAGGAGTGAATATATATCCCAAATGCGATCAGTGATCAGTACAGGGCGAGGTCGACAGAGGACAATGATTGTGGCCTGAACATTACCTCACTTCTCACTGTGGACTTTGAAGTCATCTCGCACAAGAGTACAACCATCATATCAAAATGATTCGATACATATTGCTTATTGAAATATTGATATGTCTGACTTTTAATCAAGATGCTTTATGCCAGAGAGTGGTTGAGAGGCCCAGTCACAGGACCGTACGTGAAGGAGAGACCGCGCTGTTTCGCTGCATAATCACAAACCTCCAACCTCAACAGCGAATTTACTGGTATCGTGTTTCGACCAGAACGTACCTCACTGAGAATCGAATCGTGAAGAATACGGAGCAGCAAAACCGTCTCAGTGTGTTGGGCAACGCAGGCCGGGGCGAGTACTTCCTTCAGATCACCAATACCAGAGTTTCCGACGCCGGGGCTTACAGCTGCGGCTATGCTATACCGACCATGATATTTACTGGGTTCAGGGCAACACTGACGGTTATCAGAGAGCCAGATCAAGGTTTCCCCATGTGCGAAGTTTCTCCACGAAATCTTGAGATAGGCGATACAGCTGAACTTATCTGCAGATCTCAAGGAGGTATCCCGCCAGCATCTCTGGTGTGGTCCGCAAATGGGCGACATCTTACTGGAATGGTACAAACTCGAAACACATTGCGGCTAACAGTTACCGCTGAACTGAACGGTCTCGAACACGTATGTACTGCGACGTCACCAGCACTGAACACTCCCCGTCGATGCAGTGTGATTTTGATCGCCATCAGACCAGATGTACGTATTGATCCTCCCCAGAGAATCGTTCAGGAAGGAAGAAATGCGGAATTTACATGCGTTGCGTCCGGTCTCCCGGCTATTGTTCGGTATGATTGGACATTTAACGACGAGATGGTGATTAATATCCCAAGGATCGAAATTAGTCTTGACGGGCGAACGCTTGTCATTATGGACACAAGGTTGACTGATAACAACTCTGTCGTTCAATGCACCGTTACCACAACTCACGGTCTGACTGCAACATCAGGTGCCTCTCTTCGAGTTGTTGAAGCAGAAATCCTTCCTACCACCATAGCAGCTACAATGACCGTTAATGCAACCACTGCGTACTTCAACGACACGATTACAGAAGGATATCCTGGCAAGCCGCCGTCGATTATTATCGTTGTAATCGTTATCGCAGTTATCGTAGGGCAAGTACTCATTATCCTTCTTGTGTATATTTTGTACAGAGCTGCCAACAGGATGATGAAGGAGAAGAAAAATCGTCAACCCCCTCCACCTGTTAGCAGACAGCCTGACATGGAGCAAAATATCTATGTTTCGGGTAGGTCAAATTTGCCTGATATAGACCCAGAGACGGGCACTCCCAGCATAATGAGCGACGCCACATACCAGGGTCAGCCCGTGATGTACCAGCCCCCAGCTCCAACAGCCGAAGAGCCGGTGTACAGCGCTACACCCGAAACCCCGTCGTCCCCCGGTAATATCCGAGCCGATCAAGCGAATCTCCAGGAGAGAACATCTACAGGAGTGGACATTCCTGAATACCAGGGTGTCCCTGGATCAGAATCGGTTCCCGTTGAATCTCTTTATTTGGAAGTCAAAGATTCACCTCCTGTAACCCCAACAACTGTCATCTACGACAATGACGTGGTCCTAATACCACAGTCTGCAGCAAGGCCTAAATCACAGCTTCCTCCTCCGCTAGCGTTGTTGCCACCAACTCCAGATCCAGAAACTCCGTATGATTACACCGAATTCCCCTTTGAGGAAGCTAATCCTGGAGTGCCTGTGGTTATTACCTCATCACCTCCAAAGTCCATTCCGCCCCGACTGCCAGCAGATTTGCGTCAAACAAAGCCTGTCGCTCCCACTGACCATGCTGTTCCCACTGACCATGCGTACTATGGACTCAAGCCCGACCGAACCACTGCTAACAGTAAATACCTCAGTTTGCATCACTACGATAAGGTCGCCGTCGAAGGAGCGCTGAAGGAAGGAGCTCGTCTTGAAAATGACACGTATGATCCCGAGAAAAATGAGGGGAAAGAGCACGATGATGATGGCTATGTGTACGAGTGTCCTCCTACAATATCTTCCCCAGACGAAATTTATGATTTACCACCAGATGCAGATAGATATTCTTATACGTTCATGGGTGGAAAAGCTCCTTAAAGAAGATAAAAGACATCTTCGAAATTCGTACAATTCGAAAGCGAAGGCATCATACTCTCCCTTGTTGCTCGATTTTTTTTACATTATTGCTGTAATACATCGAGGCACTTTGAATTTGAAAACTAGTCCTTAGTAGATGGATATTACGAAACATTCTAATGTGTTCATTTCAAGTAAAGGCATAGTTAACTATAATGACTAGAAATACATTGTTCAGAGTACTGTTTGGCTTCATAAGATTGCGACTATCAATTAAAGAGTTCTGTCTCCTTGATTAGCATCTTGATTATTTATCTATTTCTTTGTTTTACTCTTTCCTTGGACTGACACAAACCAAAATTGCTCCTGTTAAGGCGAAATGTTGACGATCTATAAAGACTATAATTGTTGTAAATAGTGTATAATATTACTTGGTGAGATGGCTGGCCCATTTTTGACTGTTTGCTCATAATAGCACTTGTTATCTCTACACTGTCTAGAAGGTATGCGAAGGAAACATAATGACACGTCTATACTTACTTCACATCTTGTACGATTTCGATGGAATTTTAGTATTTGCATGCAATTCAAGTATTACAATGTAGAACATGTTAACTGCTAACGCTAAAGCTATTCAAAGTGTAGCATTATAATAGAGCCTAATCGATGCATATTGATAATCATTGTATTGTGGAAGGCATCGTAATGAAGCAACACAGTCACTCCACGTATGTCTCACGTATTGTTTGGCGCTATAAAATTTCTATGCTTTGCAGATTATTTCTAAATTTTTTCTTGTTAATCCTTTCACTGTCAATGAATCAAATGTGCACAAATTTCACGTACAAACCTATATGGGTGAAATAAACGTGGCTCAAAGAGGGCTAACTTGATAACGGTAGACAGAACACAACCTCGTATCGACAAATATTGTTTGAATGGACCTAGCAGCGCTGTAGCGGTTGTAAATTAGTGTAAAATGATGCTTTGAGATGGCTGGCCCATCGAAACAAAAAATGTATCTAAGCAAGATCAATATTTTGTTATCTGAATATTACGTTGTACACAAGCTCATTGTAAAATTGTTTACGGTAATAGCTTCTATTGTTGCAATCTTAAAAGCACGAAACAGTATATCTGAAAATATATTTAGAGGAGTGGATAATACTTGATTGTTGGTCGACCATTGACGCGATATATGGATGGACAACGACAGTTTATACGAAATACTACGTTTTACTAATTATTACTAAGAGTCTCACTGACTTTGACGAAAAATCAAGGATTTATTCACAAAACATTTGAATAAGAGTTTCGTGTTTTGGACTTCAAAACAAGTCATTTTACGAGTCGGGACAAGCAAAACTACTATATAAAATTAATTGATATGATATCTAAAGTTCAAGTCATTAGTCCAGTTCAGTTCAGTTCAGTTCAGTTTATTTTCATATTTCCATTTTTTTCTCAAAGAAATAATAAAATCATTGATGTTAATTCAACAGGTGAGAATACAAAATGTCTACAACCATATTTTTGATTGCAGCAAATAAAAAAAATATATACTGTACAAAAATCTTAATGGTCATATCGTGATATAAAGGTGTCTCAAGGAAGTAACAGAAATTTGATGGGGCCTGTAAAAGCCAGCTCGTAAAACTGTTGGTCCCAACATTCATACGTGTGGAGTTATTACGCAGAACGGATATGAAAATCTTGACCAACTAAGATTCTTTAAAAAAAAATGAAATTGATATCAAAGAATGAACTAATACACCACATTAGTAATATTTTATGCTATAATATATATATATATATATACATGTAAACATGATTTATCTGCAGTAAATGATGCATGATTTCAAAACATAATATATTATGTTCAAGAGATGCATAATTAGTCCCATTTCATTCTTATAACTCCTAGACCGAAGGATATTGTGTCGAAGGAAATAGAATTAATGAAAACAAAGTACGCTAGTTACATGCCTCAACCAAGGTAGACTAGATCAGAACAGCTGATTTGTAGAATGACAATGATATATATATATACATATATATATATATATATATATATATATATATATATATATATATATACATATATATATATATATATATATATATATAGATAGAGAGAGAGAGAGAGAGAGAGAGAGAGAGAGAGAGAGTGAGAGACAGGGAGGGAGAGACTGTGGTCACTGTATACAGATCGATAGAGTGCCACATAGGGGTGAATTGACGTTAGGACATTGGTGTTTGATAGATGTTTATCTCCATTATTGCGCAATCATCACTTTAGTTCAGTTTATTCCTGTTTCATTCTTATTTCCAAACAATATTATATTGATGAATATTACAACTTTCTGTTCAAAGGGGTGGTATATTTCACGCAGCATAATATTACACACACACACAAAAAAAAAACCGCCCCTTGTTTCATTCAAGTCTGGAAATGAAAAATGAGGGGCTGATAAAAAGCATCAATAACGACGGTTTAAACAGAACAAGAGAAAATACATAACCAGCACAACAGAAATGAAGACAGACATTAGAACCAACATATTTGCAATTAGTTGACTTTGAATATTAGAGTACACTGAAACCGACAGCACAGATTTTTATCAAAATCGGTCATAATGGAATGAAGCTTTGAGCTCTTTAAATGTCAAATGTTTTCACAGAAGAGTGGCATTTGTCACAACAGGATACGCGGTTAAATGGGTGATGATTTCATCGCTACCCCCCCCCCCAAAAAAAAAAGAAAGTCATGTTTATGGTCGATGATGTGGAAATGAAGTTATTACTAATTCGTTATTTGTTGAATTTTTCTTCTTTCTTATTAAAAAATGCAAAAATGGGAGACTTGCAAAAGGCAATGACATCGTCCACTTTTCTGATTCTTGTTATTCTTGTTATTTAGAATGTCTCATGAAAAACAATGTCCCATTATTCATCCCTTAACATCTGACTGGTTGAAACCTATACAATTGTGTTTGTCCAGTTTTACAATTTCTATCAATTTTGACTTGCATATTATCATATCATTATTATTATCATGGTTCCTTACAATCGTGGCTGGCCTAAGTAGCCTAATAAGCAATTTCAAAATCATACAATCATGAAATTACTCTTTTCTGTGAAATTGCGCCAAAAAGTATGCATTCCAAGGGTTGATATAATCGTTGTATAAATCTACTTCACGTCTTATCCTGTTCTGTCTTCTGGAGATGGTGTTGTTTAGTTTATATCAAACATCATTTCATTAATGACGTCCCCACACACTACGCTATGTTGTGTTGCATTCACTGGGTTGTGAGGTTGCTTTTGTGCAGCCAGGGAAGCTGCCATCAATGGCCATGGAAATGGTCAGGCGACAACTTATCATGTTTATGCATTGCTTTCCTTCCTGCTATCTTGCCTTCGATCGTTTCGACCTATCGTTCTGACCTATCCTGTAGGGTGGAATACAGTCTCATTGTCAGGAGAGAAATTTATCTTTGATTTTGCCAGTGAAGTGAAATCGAATTTGTTTGAATTTGTAAAGATTTAGAGTTTTAAAGTTGTCCTAGAAAGCCACTAGGTCAAACTGCAAGAGACTGACTGTTTGGAAATTTACATCAAATGAGACAAAGTAAAAGTAAAAGAATAAACTGGCATAGCAACAGCATGTCTAGATCAGTCGAATTTAGGCAGGGCAGTCACATGAAATGGACAAAGCAAAAGTTAAAGAAATAGCATGGCAACAGCATGTATTAACTCAGACTATAGAAATTGAGTGAATAGAGGTGTTATATAATAGCTCCCATCCAGGTGGTGGCTAGGAATGTCCTTTAGATGTTGGTTGTAGTTTATTGTTCACAAGTTCATGAGTAAAGATGTTATGTAACAGCAGTCTAGACGACGGCTAGACATATTGTGTACAGTTTCAATAAGGCTATATTTAAGCATGATGATTGGATGATTTCTCTAATGTAGGAAAGGTATGAAAAAGCAAGTGTATGGGAGTGTAAAGGTGCAATCACACATCGCCGGTTTAGATGGCGGTTCATGGCGGTTCAGCAAATCGCCGTGCTCCGCCAAAGACCGTGTTTACACCGTACACAAACCGTGGTCATCCGTCACCCATCCGCCATGAACCCCGAGAACCGCCGGGAACCGCGGGGAACCGCCAGAAAAATTAAACATGTTTAATTTTTCGTGGCGGTCTAGGCGGTTTGAAATGGACCGTGTTCACATCGCCGTTCATCGTGTTAAGAACGGCATCCTCCTTCTTTGCACCGCAAGATCCGTGATAATACCGTGTTAACACCGCCATAATTTTCAAGCGAAAAGAAACAATGAACTTAAAAGAGAATAATGGCTCCGGCGACACTTCGTGGCGGAGCAATAAAAAATGGAGATAAACGCAAAGATGAACCCATAATGCAAGATCGGGCAAATATATTGAATGCTACAGTTTCCTTACTTCTTTAACACTTATACAGTAACAAATAAAGTTTAATGTTCAAAAAGTTGTTAGGTATGTTGAATAGTACATCATTTACATTAAAAGGTAAGTTCAGTCAAAACTTAACAGCTTTTAAGATGGCCAGCAACGTGTTACACACAGAAGACTTATGTAAATATGTTGGGTTCTGCTTTCGTGATTATGTATGCCATTTTTGTAAGACTGCATGTTGATACAGATATGTTGAAACTTAAGAGAGTAGAGGGAAAAGCAATGTTGAAACTTGAAAAAAAAAACCACCATTATTATGTTACATGAACCTGTAAGTAAAGAGGAAACTATACACATAATACTATATATGCTTCTTTGATAATGTATAATGTACATAATATGTCTTTTTATTGACTGTTATTAAAGATATTATTATTATATTATCATCATTACCGTTCTTATATAGCGCATAATACCTTTGGCAAGGTCTCTATGCGCTTTAGAGGGGGAACAAAAAAATAAACAGGCAAAGGTAATTTCAGAAACAGTAACATGCTGCATAAATCATCATCTACAATCACTATGTTACTATTTTAACAGTTAAGTATTTAAAAACATTTTTGACTTATTGATGGAACTTGCATGGTCTATCACTTGGGATGCTGTCCACAGTTCTGGGGCGGCATAAACCACGTTTGCCATATTAGTTTGTCGTAATGGATCGAGGGTATCACATAAAGATTCCCCTTACAATTTAGGAACTCTCCTAGGCTCATATTTCACAAGAAGCTGTGAAAGATAAGAAGGAGCAATTTTGTGAAAACATGGATAAACAAGCAACAAGATCTTAAATTCAACACGCGAAATAATTATGTGAAAACTTGATTAAGAAAGAATTAAAAAAAGAGAGATGTTGAAACAAGCAAGTACTTGTACATCACTTGATAAATAAACCTACAAATGATCAGGAAACTTTGGAAACTATTTTGGATTCTGCTTTGATATGTATGTCTTTTTAATGACAGTTAATACGGATATTTTAAAAATTAAAAGAGAAAGAGAAAAGTCACGTTGAAACTTGAAGATAATTGCTTGTTGCATCACTCAAATTGTGTTTATATACCTAATAAAGCAAAACGCTCCTTGTTGAAACCCATTGAGGACAAGTGAAAGGGCTCTGATTGCATCCAACTACATGGGCTTGGTATGGACTCCTCCACCTTCCGGGACGATACGTGTTACTACCGCGTCAATCCGCGTTTGCTCCGTGTTCAAAACGTGTTGAGAACGTAGTCAAAGTGCTTTCCGCCATCATTGGGACACGGTTCACGGCGGTTTGAGAACCGCCATGAACCGCCATCTAAACCGGCGATGTGTGATCGCACCTTAAGGGACTTTAGTGTTAATCTCTATGGCTAGGGGAGCTAATAAAAAGCTGAGTAATGTAGAGGATCGTGGAGAAACACTTTAATCAGACATCCAGCATAGATCTCCGCTTAGGCAGCAGTCGTTTTTCTGGGGGTTTTCCACGTCGGTGAGATGCGAGCTCCAGCTGCTGATATAAACTGAACTTGGACAGTTATGATCCGAACTTTGGTACGGGGCTCAATCTCCATTTGCCTGCTCGTCGTCGCTTGAGCTCGGGCATCGCGGGTCAAGGCAGGAGTCTGTGTGGTTGCAGGGACTAGTGAAGGCCGAGGAGCTGAGAGGACCGCCGATAGGGTAGCGTCTAGCTGAGTGGCCAAGTCAAGGGATGCTTCCAAGAGACAAGCCAAGCGACTGTGCCGAGGTCGACGACGAGTGTATCCGGCATCGATGACGACTGAGCCAAGTTGAGGGGATCACCAGTTCGGGTCATCCAAGATAACCCAGTTATGTATTTGTGATTTTGTTTCATACTATCTTTTATGCTCACTTGTTATATGCTGTGAACGAGAAAGTTACAAAGATTTGAAATATTAAACTCGAGCATAACTGTATACGAACAGTTTGAATTTCCATTATTTCGGTGTCAGAGTAGCAGAGGAAAAAAAAAGTCACTCACGTGACACTCATTTCAGTTTGATTATGGCCCTTGCAAAGAGCACACAGGATGTTAAACGGCTTATCAACTTCCACTTGATGAATACCAGCGAGTGACCTTTGAAGGGAAAAAAACGATCGAACCTCGAAGAATATGCAGTACAGTGTATTAGATGTTTTAAAATGACACCACCAATGTATATACGTATATGTATATATATATATATATGTATATATATATATAAGCCTAAAACAAATCACATAGGTCCTATTCACATAGAATTAACGATTGGAAATGTGTGTTGGTATTTTTTTTTTTTTGAAGTTTCCAACACGAATATTTATCTCCCATGGTGGTGCAGGGCGTTCTTAATGCTTACAACTACTGTCTTTTCATTTTTTTTTCTCTCTCTCTTTCTCTGTTGCAATATATTATAATGTAACTTTCCCGCTGAAGGAGCCAGTCAACCTATCTCCATCATACCATAATTATACATGCTTTAATTTATGAACGTATTTACTTTCTATAAAGTCTTTCAAAGTTGAAAAAGAATTCTGATTACTATTGATTACGGATAGGCCTATCCAAATATTGATAGGTGGGAACTTAATTTGATCATTGTTTGTACTTGTTGTGTACAGTAACAAGCAATTTAAATAGAAATGATTTTAATTCTTCGTAATTATAGGCAAAAGAATAGGCGCCAAAATATAGGGAAGTATTGTTAAACAAAATTGATTGTTGGAAATTACTCTAAAAAAAAAAAACTCGAAGATTTTAGAGTGATCCCTGAGATCACTCCAAAATTAGTGAAATGAACATTTTCACTCAAAATTCACTCCAATTTCATACGAAACTCACTCTTTTCTGTTATTCACTCCTTTAACAATGAACTTTTTCACTCTTTTTTTTTTTTAAAGAGTAAAAAAAAAAGTTAGAATATTTGAATTAAATCAGACAACGCTTTAGAAACACACATTAAGATTTTCTGTTTCTCTGATTCACTCAATAAATACATAATCAGGAAGCTCTGTGCATATAAACAAATGGTTACATTTGAACATTGCTTGTGTAAAAAGCATGCAAATGGTTATCATGTCAGACGTAAAAATGAATTCACGTCAGCGATTGATCTCTTGCACCTTATTATGTTCACATTTTGTTATCACTTCTCCAGTCAAAATGTCAAGGTGTTCACACCAATATCAAAAGAACTCCATCGAAGATTTTCCCAGTTCCAGCATACCGCCATCTTCATTACTTTCAGCGACGTACCTACACCATGACATTTCGTTACAATCGTTTATTCTTGCTGCGTTTACTAAGTACTTTGGGGTTAAAACTCTCACACATACTTTTTTGTCAATTCTTTTATTTTTATTTCTTTTTCATATAAACGATATACAAATTAATTCAAGACATTGAAGATAACACAAATTTCATTATGACAACATAAATTCCACATTGTCAATATTAAGAATGAAAATGAAAAAAAGTGCCTAAAAATCTTTCTTCCTTCTCGATGTCTAAAGCATTTTTTTTTGTTTAAGTCAATCTTTTATTTTTCATCCTTTTTCATATAAACAATCGTATACAAATTAGTTGATTGAAAAATGATACAAATTTCCTTACGACAACATAAATTCCACACTGACAATATTACGAATGAAAAAGAAAGAATGTTGTGTATAAAAAAGGGTAAGGAAAAGGCAAACACATCAAACAGAAGGGAAAAAGGCACCCCCCCCCCACACACACACACCCAACCCCCATGTCCGGTGAACCCAATCACATTCCCATTTACTCAAATATTTAAATCACAAAGTTACAGTGCTGGTACTGCCAGGGAAGCATTAGTCATGGGTGTATTTAGGTAGGGAAAAAAAGCATACAACCAACAAGAAAAAAACAACATACAGTTACACCCTACAGACTGCCGATTGGAATGATAAAAGACACAAAAGATAAGTTCAACAAAATTACGATACTACACTTACATTCCCTCAATATTTAACTCTTCCCATTTCAATAAATGTAACCCTATTTTACAAGTTTTAGTCGCAAATTCCATTTCCTGATCTATATAATCTATAATCATCATTTAAATTTCAATCGTTGAAGGAAGCACTCCTTTTGATGTGGAAAAGATATGATATATTTTGAATAAAAATGATGAAATTACACATTTTGATTCTATGAGAGTTTCCTTGAATCTCCATAAAAATCAAATTCCAGTCACTTATATCTATTTCCTCAAATCTATCTTTTATTTCTTCACAACTTGTTCACAAAACAGAAATATATGTGGAAACGTCTCCTCCTCCTTTTTACAAAAAGAACATAATTTATCAGATACAGATCCAAATCTATAAAGGTGCTCTTTAATGTATAAGGCACCATGTAGTAACTTATATTGAAATTTCCTGTATTAAACTACGACAAATTACTGTAAGTCTTATTCTCAAAAATATTTCTTTAATTTCTTTTCTACCAAAGTTATGTTGATTACACCCATATCGTATTTGTGAATTGTAATCTTCCTGGAGTTGTCTAATCAATTAATGATCATATCTTTTCTTAGAATTCAAATTAGACTTTTTAATGTAATACCAAAATTATGTATATCAACATTCATATGGTCTCTCCTTTTCCAATCATTTGAAATAACATTAAATTTATCATTAATTTTCGGTAATCCTTTACTTTCGATACCTAAATTCGTAAAATAAAAATATAATCTCATATTTATTCCATCCACTATGTATATCATCTATTTGAGCAACCCCCTTCTTTAATAAATCTTTATCAAATACCTTGTATCATTCTTTCTTATACAAATATTTTAATTATCTTAGAAAATATAGTTGTTCATATTATCTTCAAAATGTCTACATGTATCCAGTTCTTGCCACACTTTGAACATTTCCTGATAAAAAGGAACCAAAAATTTGTCAATATCATAATCACATAAGAATACAAACCTTCTCCAATTCCCTGCCGAAATAATCAAATGAAATCTTCCATCCTGAATAGTTTCTCCATAAAGAAGACGATTAAGCCACATAACCCTTTGAATTTTCATAAATGTTTTTATAATGCTTTAATAAATTATTTGTTTTTATAAATGCTTCGTTTTTATCAATGTTTTAATAATTTTTTTTATAAATATTTAGTAGATATTTGTTTTTATAAATGCTTTTTTATAATGCTTTGATAAATTATTTGATAGATAATTATCTGTCAGCACGCACACGCACACACACACATACGCACACCCATATACATGATATTTTTCTTTTTAGATATCTATAGCTATATATTATCATCCTCTTTCTTCACTGGAGTTGAAGATCTAAACAACCGTTTCCAGCTGGCAGAGTTTACATCAAATCCTTTTAAAAAAATGATCTACAAATCATTAGTAGAACACATCAGTGAAAGTTTGAGGAAAATCGGACAATCGATGCAAAAGTTATGAATTTTTAAGTCTTCCCCCTCCACAATGTTTTGAACTTCTCTGACATTTCAACCTCTGACATTTTTACACTGAAACGTCACGTCAAAGGTCATCGCTCGACCGTTTATTTCTGATGCGGCCCCTAATTCATAAATAGCCGTCAGATGCTGTGGTCACTGCCAGCAGTGCCTTGTGGTTTGTGTCTTATGATTTTTCCCCTTAATAATTTTCGACTGACAAGAGCATTCCTTCCTTTCAACAAGTGGTATACGGGGCAAATACCCAGCGCCAATATATACAGTTAGATTATTATAATACTGTAGCTGTGTTACATTATTTGTTACTAATGTCTTTCCATAGCCACTGTTATTGTTACGCACGTTGAGTTTCTGTGTTGGCCGTAAGCTCGTCTCGGCCACGGCAATAAATCGTTTCAACTACATCCGAATCGTCTGTTGTTTCCTTCTTCGGTAATGGCGTGGTGGCAGCTCGGATTTCGAATCTAACGCCGCAGTTCTGTTCTCCCAAGTTCCAAGACAAGGAGGAATCTCGCCCAACATAGTGGGGACAGGCGCTCCATTGATATTTTGGTGATAGTTTGGGTGTAGGTATACGATTGGAGTGATTTATAGTGCGTTTAGTCCCGTCCGAAGACATGCACGTTGCATCGACGAAGCGATGCGCCGCCGTGGCCGGGTCCAACCCTGGCAACGCTCCAACGCAGCGAAGCACTGCCGCTACCGCAGGGGCATCAGAGAGATGGTGTCCGGTCGGTGTCGCGCCGAGCGACGTTTGGAGACCCCGGAATGAATTTCCGTGTTTCCCAGCCAATGTCCACTCGAGTTTGGACACAACCGTGCAAATAGGAGTTAAAAGTGGTTCGACTGTAAACCTCATTAGACAAACTACTGCAGATGCTTTAGGCCTCGATGTGGTGGTGGATGATTTTGGTTATGGTGATTATTTTGACCTTGATTCCTCCACTGACATCTTGAAACAAGGCATTGTAGGCCTCGCTTGCTTTTCACTTGTACACAATCAACAAGACATGTGGTTTGATGGTCTAGTTATCGATGATGACACCATGGAATTGTACACACATGACACTGCCATTGATGTTTTGGCTGGTGCTCCATTTATGGAGGAAAATGATGTGTCGGTAAGACCCTCTAAGCATGTCATCATGTTTGGTGATAGTTGTGTTTTTAGTTACGGTGCCAGTACTACGTCTGGTCAGGATGGCCACCCTGGTGTTCGGTCAGATGTGGCGGATGTTGTTCACAATACTGACACTGAACACGATCGTGTGATGAACAGCGAGTGTGTGAATGGATTTGTTGGTGGATATGAACATGAGATAAACAGTCACAATACACACAGAGAGACAAACACAGGCAAAGCCACACATATAAACAAGCATGGGCATACCGATTGTGATCACATGACACGTACTGTCACTGATAATACCTCTCACTCACACATGCATGGATATGATTGTGACCACATGACCTTCAACCACGTTGGCACAAAGACAGAGTGTGTGGAGAATGAGATGGGAATGGAGAATGAACATGATCATGAATGTGTAGAAAATGTGATGGGTACAGAGAATGAGCATGACCCTGAATGTGTGGAAATAGTGATGGGAACAGAGAACGAACATGTTGATCCTGATTGTGTGGAAAATGTGATGGGAACAGAGAATGAATGCGATCCTATGCTCATACATAATGTGATGAAAGCTGTAGGTGAATGTGAGATGATCATCAAATTTACATCAACACACAGTGACACCATCACTGAACACACTGGTCTACACAAGGATAAACATACTGGTCTACACAAGGACAGGGATGATATTCATGACAACATGGAGTTGTATGTAAAGTCGTCAGAGTACTTCAGTTACCTGTCAGGTGTTGATAAAGATTCATTGGGTAGCAGTTCCTCCGTTCACTTCCCACCTGGTGTATCTGCAGACGTTGGCTGTATCCCCATTTTTTATGACTCTGATTGTTCCTGCGCTGGGACAGATGTTGATAGCAATTGTCTGTCCACTGAGTGCTGTTCTACTGCTCCACACATCAAGCTTGCTGAGCATAGTGCAGATGCTGTTGAGAAGTGTTCTCACACCGACTGTCGTGTGGGTGACTGTCCCAGCCGGCGTCGCGATGCTGGCCAGCTGGGTCATGTGGGTGGTGCTGGTGTTACCCATGGCTACAGTGCTTCTCAGGACTACAGAGAGACTGGTATGAGCACCCTGGACATCTTGACGCCGACCCATTCTCTCAGTAACACGAGACCGCCAGTTATACCTCCACGGCAACACCTTCATGGTCCTAAGGACAGTACAGGCAAGCCTCCCGACGAGACTACACCTTCAGAGGCAGATCTCACACCCCAAGGCGCATCTAAGCCTGGTACCCTGACTTCTCTAAATGCCGATGATGACACTGAATGCCTCCATCCACCTGGAATGGATGATGTTGGCTCTTCTGATAGCGACACACTCCCATCTTGGAGTCCCCCCTGGACTAGTTGCCTTTGCCCACCATCATCACTGAGTGAAGGAGGTCCTTTCCCTCGTCCCCACCTTGGAGCTGCACATGCAGAAACTCGGATGATAGCCACTGCCCATCTGGGAAATGTCTTCTGCGCTCCTACCCGTAATCGTGCTGGCCCTGATCCGATGGACGTCCGCCATCTTCGCGTGCTCCAGTTTCCCCATCCCTCAGCACCCCTGACTACATTGGACTGCCAGCAGTAATCCATTGCCCTCCCATGCCCCCGTTGACCCCTGGTTGAGTGTGGCACTAGTTACATGTCCCTAGTTTCCTTACACTGCCCTGTAAACTCCACACTGAAGTGTATTTGTAGTTTACATACATATGATTTATTGGGTACATGTTATTTGTACTTGCACAGAGGACATTTTAAGTACATATATCTACATCATGATAGTTAATTAGGCCATTTGTTTCATGTTTTTAGAGATTTTTTTTAGAGTACAGTGTACTTTCAAGACTTTGACTACTTATTATTTTTTATTATAATGGTAGATGTACATGTACATAAGTACATTGTAAATGTATGTGTACTTTGTTTATAAAATACACCAATATTTTTGTTAGATTATGTGTGGTCTTTAATATTCCGATACCATAAGTGGTGTAGGATAATACTTTATTTCTGGGCCACATGATGTTTGTACACCTTATTTCTACAATGCGATACTCCTTTTGTGAGACTGGTACGCTGTGGGTTTTCACTAGCTAGAAATTCAATTTGTTACATTAATTGTTTGTTTGCAACTGATTGACAAATTGCCCTACATCGACGTAAATAAGCACTGAATTGATCAGTGTTTTAGTAGTAGCCATGATAAAAAATCATGGGCGTACATACTCGAGCAGGATTCGAACCTACGACCTCCTGATCACCGGACAGGCGTCATCTCCACTAGACCACCGAGCTTTCGCCCGACAGCAAGTGTTGGTTCTACTCCTTATAGCATGCAGCGGGTACTGCTTTGTTATTCAAATTTATGAAATTCTTCCGTCGATCAGGAGGTCGTAGGTTCGAATCCTGCTCGAGTATGTACGCCCATGATTTTTTATCATGGCTACTACTAAAACACTGATCAATTCAGTGCTTATTTACGTCGATGTAGGGCAATTTGTCAATCAGTTGCAATGAAAACATCTCGACGGAAGAATTTCATAAATTTGAATAACAAAGCAGTACCCGCTGCATGCTATAAGGATTAGAACCAACACTTGCTGTCGGGCGAAAGCTCGGTGGTCTAGTGGAGATGACGCCTGTCCGGTGATCAGGAGGTCGTAGGTTCGAATCCTGCTCGAGTATGTACGCCCATGATTTTTTATCATGGCTACTACTAAAACACTGATCAATTCAGTGCTTATTTACGTCGATGTAGGGCAATTTGTCAATCAGTTGCAATGAAAACATCTCGACGGAAGAATTTCATAAATTTGAATAATTGTTTGTTTGTTTGTTTGTTTTTGTGGGTTTTTTTTTTTTTTTGGTCATGAAACAACATATTATGCATAATGAGAATTGTTTGGTGATTGTGTTTTAATGATTTATATTAATATTTTTTTAAAGATCACTTTTGAGGGGACCTCATATCTGCGATTTTTTAGGGTAAACAGAAGGTGGTTAATATGGATTCTAGTTGATGTTGTATATTTTATTAATGTGGCTCATCCAGTGTACTTATCCCACTTTGTATACTATTATGCTGATTATTATGTGCATATTGAATTTGTGCTTTTATTTTTAAGTATAACCTTAAGGGCACAGGTGCTTACTAGTGGTTGTAATTCATATGCTGCTTTTACCCTGGTTGCAGGCTGTCATGAAGGGTTTCTTTCCACTCCGTATGTTCTTTTTATGAAAGGATTATTTGTACACGTTGCTTGCTACACCAACACTTTGGTGTTTGTTTTTGTTTTTGTTTTTTGTTTTTGTTATTGTCTTTAAGGGCATTAATTGCTCGGGCTATGTTCTTTACGCTATAACTACAAGTTTTGTCCCGGGCATATCCTGTGTGCCAGCTTACACGATGCACAGCATATACATGTACCTTTGTTTTATTATGTATATACCTACCTTCAACATTATTCGTGTACCTGCGAGTTTCTATAACGTAGGTTCAAACGCCCTTGATATTTGCTAGTTTTTGTTCTTTTTGTATTGTATTCGCTTATGGTGCCCATAATCCTCATTCACCCACATAGATTTTTAAAATGTTAGTTAATGTATTGCTAAATTTGAAATTATACATGTACAACGTGTACACCTATTTTCCTTTGCCTTATGTTTTATTATGTATTATTAAGTGGAGGGGTCTGTGAGGTTCGTGGTCATACCTTCCATAGTTCCCAACTGTTACCTATAAACGATTGCCATGTTGTTTATAGTGTTTGTGGGTTTTGATTTTTTTTTTTTATTATGAACACATTTTTGTAGTCTGTGTCCTTTGGCATGCACTATGTCCCATTGGTTGTGACAGATGTACTCCCCTCCTCTTAGGTGAAGGGTAGGGAGTAGGAAAACTAAGGTGTGTTATTTTGCCATCTTTAATGGTGCAGCCTCACTTCCTTAGATAAATATGCATGACAGGTCAGCAATATGATTAAGTTATTAAATCCAGTTTTATTCAGGGTTTTGTATTATAAATCCACATATACGTTTGTTTCGTACATATAGTAGAGATGAGAACGTTGGTAAGGTGATTTTATTTTTGATTTATTATATGAAGATTGTTTGTATACGAACAGTTATTGGTAGGTAAATTATTATTATATATGGTAGGAGCTGTTTAATAAAGAGTTCCTCATTTCTGTTAGTGTATAAGATTAGTTGGATCCATAATATTGCCGTGTAGAAATGGTTTCAACAATTTGTCATTTTTGGTAGGGTAATGTGATTGTTAGAAAATTTAATTTGATTTATACAGGAGTATATATTTAGGTTTAGAGATTGAAGCCTTAAATAGTTGTTTATTTGTTAGGCGTAGCAAATCACATAGTGGAAATGAAAGAGATAAAAAGGAAAGAAGAAGCCACGCCAATATAGTTAGATTATTATAATACTGTAGCTGTGTTACATTATTTGTTACTAATGGCTTTCCATAGCCACTGTTATTGTTACGCACGTTGAGTTTCTGTGTTGGCCGTAAGCTCGTCTCGGCCACGGCAATAAATCGTTTCAACTACATCCGAATCGTCTGTTGTTTCCTTCTTCGGTAATGGCGCAGTGCCCCATTTCATCAAACTCGCTCAACTGTAAAGCCTCGAATCACGAAGTTTTTGTGTTGAAGCTTCAGTTTCGAATTAACATTATTGAATGAAGCTTCTGACTTTTCCCTGTCCAGGGAGGTGAGATCCTGGTCTGTCTGAGATTCCATCGCCTGCATACGTTACGCTTAGTAAGTGCACTCTCGGCGAAAAACAAACATTACACAACACTAAAACATCTGTTTTTATCAAGGATAAAGGATAAGAAGCCGCAGCAAGAGAAACAGAAGAAAACTACTCTATATTGGAGTGAAACTTTAGTGCCTCTAGTCCTGACTGTACGGAAGTTTGATTGCTTATTTGTGAGATTGTTTTTGTACCCTTAAAATGGCGGTCAGTAAATTGTACATGCAGTTGGCAATGTGCTCCTCAGCGCTGCTTGTAGCGGCGTTGCATGTCTTGCGCAAAGCGTGCGGATCCTGGACCGGCTCGCCTTGGACATGTATTGGATGGGGTAAGAATTAGATATCCGTTACTACCTTTACAAAAAAGTACCATGACTATACCATGGTAGTATCATGGTATGGTAATGAACCATGGAACCTGGTAATTTCGCCCATGTAATACCATGATACTATGGTACAGTCTGTATTACTGCGGCGAAATTACCATAGGTGGTATTCTACCATGTACGATGGTTCAGTACCATGGTATTACAATACTGCGGCGAAATTACCATGTACCATGTGGTACAATACCATGGTATTACTGAGGCGAAATTACCATGTAGTACCGTGGAACATTACCATGGTATTACTGCGGTAAACTTACCATGTACACGTACAGTTTTAAATAACAACTTTGGTTGTGTTTTTCCAGTAGTAATCACAATTTTGTGGCATGATTATTTGCAGACCTGTGTTAGTATGCGTCAGTGTATAACTACTTCTACCCTAACATACGGGTCCTGCATCCTATAATAAACCTACTTCATATAAGCCCATATATAAAGAACTGATACACTAGTCCAGTATACTGGACTTGTGTATCAGTTCTTTATATATGGGCTAATATCTGAAAAGGTTTAAAATGGAACCCACCCAAAGAGCAATGTGGATTGGGTGAAAGCAGGAAATCGCTGTTAACATAGACAACCCATCAAAACAAAAATGTCAAAGAGGGGGGTGGGTTGCAAACATCAATGTTTAATAGCCAAGACTATGTTTAAGGGAACCCAAACCCAAAGAACAATGTGGATTGAGGGAAAGCAGCAACGTTAGTAGAACACATCAGTGAAAGTTTGAGGAAAATCGGACAATCGATGCAAAAGTTATGGTGTTGGAACTGCTGGATGAGGAGGCTACTAGAATTTATGACGTATGTGAGGACAACAGTATAAAGGAAATATAAAGGGAATTACATTTAAAAAAAAAATCATTTTTCATGAAAATTACACATTCCATCAAGTTGATACTGGCATATGTTAAGGGTAGCAATTATTCCCCTGCTTTCTGAAGGCGGTTAGTCAAGTGCTCTTCCATTGTGCTAGAAAAGTGATTTTCTTTCTTTTTTTTAATTTATTTTTTTTTGCTTGTCAGCTGAAGAAACCCGGAAGTGTCACCAAAAGTTGCGCTGAAACCCCGAAAGTGCCCCCCCCCCACACTTTTGAAAACGTGGCGCCGGCGGTGTGTGATACAAGTTGATTCCAGTTGCCCGAACCATTATGTTTTGTATATTGGTTTCCGTATTGATCATGAATAATTGAGAGGGCATCTAACATGCGAAAAGTAGTGAAAATAGATAAAAGACAATGAAATGTGTTATAAAATGTATCTTTCGTAATCAATAATTTTAACTTATGTACATGTAGATGTATATTTTAATAGGACTAATAAATCTGGTAGCTGTAGTTAAAGGGAACCCAAACCCAAAGAGAAATGTGCCTTTTCCCTTGAATAATCAATTGTTTTATGATAATTAGGTGATACGCTATCAGCGTATCACCTATTGTGATTGTCAAAATCTCTCTTTATTTTTTTTTATTCTTCTTTCTTTCTGGACAATTTTGTGTCGTCAATATCTCAAGAATGACATTACGAAATAACATGACATTTTCAGTCAACATGTCTCATGACAAAATCTAGCCACAATAAGGTTTTCATGACAGTAACATATCTATGACGTCATCTAGGCGCCATTTTGTGATTTTCGGACCTTGTCACATGATCGATCATAACTTCATAACTACATGTCATTTCTGTATCATTTTCGGTGGACATGAAGTTCAGGTCACGTTCTATCTTACTTCTTAACGCCAGTTACACAGGTCATCATTACGCGCGCGTAAGCGCGCGTCAAACTTTTAAAAGGCTCAAAACGACTGCCCAATGGGAAATCTCGAAGTTTCAGACAATTTTAAGCGTTTCAAACATTTTCTCGCGTGCGCGTCCGTCCGCGCAATTTCGCGCGCAGAGCCCGTAAGCAACATGAAAATGCAATTTTTTTGACTGATTTGGCTTCCTGATACTTTGAGTAACAATATCCACTGATTTCCGATCGATTTCGACCTAAAACAAAGGAATGCACTGGCGTCAAAGTTGAAATTCCGCATGCGCGTCTTTCTGCAAATATAGTGAAAAACATGTCTGTTTATTTCGCCATAGCTCTTTAAATCGTCCGTTGACCCTATATTTCTACTGCATATTACAAAAGTATATGAATTGTAAATAACATTCCAAGTATCAATATTGCCAGGAAAACGCGATGACGTCATCATATCGTCATTTTAAATAAAAAAAGTGGAATTGATTTTTTTGAGGTACTGTTTCTGACATTCAGTTGCTCGTATCTCTGTTGTTTAAGCTCAATATTATCCCAAATTCAGATATGTTGTACTTTGAACATTTGCCTCTCAAGTCCATGTGATGGTTTTGAAATATGATGACGTCATCATACTAGAAATTGTGATTAAAGGTAAAGACTCAAAATCAGACAAGTTTACGTGTTATGTCTATGGGAGGTGATTTTTTTTAAAACCATGCATTGACTTGACAACGTTTAACCACCTTTACCTCATCTGATTTTGCTCCATTTCCTCTGAAACATACGTATGTTGTAGCTGAGACAATAAGCTTTAGTAATCATGCATTTTATGTTTTCAAATCTCCTCATCAGGTTGATAATTTTGTAGTTTAAAACTGAAAATGAGAATGCAATCTGTACAGAACGATTCCCAATTTTTCTTTGCAACTGTATATTGATCGAATCCACGCTGCCACTTGTGAGAAGTTGAATAGCGCCATCACAAGTCAAGACATTCACAATAGTATTTAGTTTAAGTTTCGCACTCAATCTTCAGGACAGCCGTGTGGCGTAATCGCTTAGCGCGCTGGGTGTACATAACGCCTTACTGGAAGGTGAGAAGTTCGACTCCCGCAGTACTTTTTTCCGTTCTTTCTTTTTCTCTCCTTTTTTTTTCGGCAGTTCAGCTTTACTCCGATGTCATTTATCATATTATTTTATCAAGTGTACCTAACCCGTGAACACGGCTGCTCTATTCCCCTTGTTTTGTATTGTAGTTTGGAGATTGGGTTTGCTTCATTAATTTTGTCACACTTAATGTTGTAAATTGCCCCTTGTTACAGTGTCCCGCTTGCCACCTTTCGTTTGCTCTTTCCTTTTCTCTTCATTGGTTATTGTTATACTGTAACAGGATAGGTAGGAACATGTACGTTTAAATAACTTGCAGGGATGGGAGCTGAATTGATTAACTCTAGTCCAGGTGTATGGCGTCTCGCTCATCTCTTTGAAATTCCAGGTTGTTATTGTTTGACCCAATAACGGAGTTGTAGACAGGTTTTATGTTGCTATAGAGGTATCTTGTGCCACATGAATGGAAGGCATCACTGTTTAGTAGTAGTAATGAACTTTTTCATGTTGTAAATGATATAAAGATATGAATTTCACATCCAATCTTCGGGACAGCCGTGTGGCTTTATAGTCGCTTAGCGCGCTGCATGGTCATTATGCACTACCTTATTATAGGACGAGATGTTCGAGACCCGCAGGACGCTATTATTTTTTTTTCTCTCTCTTTCTTTGTTTTTCTTTTGGCAGTTCAGCTTCATTCCGATGTCATTACCCCACGACACACAGTCACTCAAGTTCCCTTTTTTTTTTTTTGTCGGAGGCTGGAGGTTGGATTTGCTTCGTTTATCATACGTAATGTTGTAAATTGCCCTTGGTATACAGTGCCCCGCTTGCCACCTTTCGTTTTCTCTTTCCTTTTCTCTACGTTTGTTCCTGTTACACTGCACAAGACAGGTCGGAAAATAATTTACATAGCTCAACTGGAGCAGGAATGGCAACTGAACAAATTAACTCTAGGCCAGGTGTATGACGTCTAGCTCATCTCTTTGAAATTCCAGATTGTTATTGTTTGACCCAATAGCGGAATTGTAGATAGGTTTTATGTTGCTATAGAGGTATCTTCTGCCACATGAGTAGAAGGCATCACTGTTTAGTAGTAGTAATGAACTTTTTCATGTCCCTTCATGTCAGTTATAGTGTGTTTAAAGGGGTTGTGTGTCTATCTGCCAAAGAAAAGGAAAACCTTATTTTCGTCATGGCTGTTTCTCTATACGTAGCCGTAGGTGATGAGTGTTGTTGGTATCTGAGCAGTGAATAACACAACATTATCAGGCTAAAATCCTCCTTAGTTATGCGCGCTAAGCGTTCAATTTATATTTGTTATCTTTATTTATGTAGTCAATGACTGCTAATGGAGTTACAGAATTATGTTATGACACCTTTCACTGAAAGTTTGTAAAGCAAAGTTTGTGGACAAGGCAAGCAATTGTACATGAATGATACCATTGATTTCAGAGGGAAATTATGGTATACCTAAATGTAAGGGTATCATTGCTTTGGAATTGCTGAGACAATATTATCTTGGCACGAGGGCTTCCACTTCTAATAACTGATCCCTTTGAAGATGTGTCAGTCACGGGTGATCGTCATGATTCATCTTTCACGTAGAAGCTTCCGTTCCACACTCTTAGTTCGAGAAGACTTACCATCATACTTCAAATTGTGATTAAAGGTAAAGACTCAAAATCAGACAAGTTGACGTGTTATGTCTATGGAAGGTGATTTTTTTTTTCAAACCATGCATTGACTTGACAACGTTTAAGAACCTTTATCTCAGCTGATTTTGCTCCATTTCCTCTGAAACTTAAGTATGTGGTAGCTCAGACAATAAGCTGCAGTAATCATGCATTTTATTTTTTTCAAATCTCCTCATCAGGTTGATAATTTTGCAGCTCAAAACTGAAAATGAGAATGGAATGTGGACCAAACTATTCCTGAATCATCTTTCACATATAAGCTTACGTTCCTCATATTTTCTCGTCAAGACGTACATGGCCGAGAGGATAAAGGCGACGTCACAAGAGACGTGAGGTTGCACACGTACGGGTTCGAACGCCATAAGAGCACGAAACAAAATACTTATATCTTTTGCTTTTTTTCTTTTATGGAGTATTCACCTTCGTCCATGTAGAAATCACGTTTTCATGTAAACGTACAAACACACAGGCACACACACACACATACACACACAATATCCCTACCTAACATCAATGTAAATTTGTGTTGTGTATAGCATACATAGATAGATTTAAGTTTCGCACAAGATCTTCGGATCTTCCGTGTGCCAGAATCGCTTAGCACGCTGCGTGTTTATAATGCCCGACCGGAAGAAGAGAAGTTAATCGAGTCCCGCAGGACTTTTTCCTTTTATTTCTTTTTTCTTTTTTTTCTGCAGTTCAGCTTCACTCTGATGTCATGAACAAAGCTGCTCTATTTCCCTTGTTTTGTATTGGAGTTTGGAGGTTGGGTTTGCTTCATTAATTTTGTCACACGTAATGTTGTAAATTGCCCCTTGAAACAGTACCCCGCTTGCCACCATTCGTTTTCTCTTTCCTTTTCTCTTCATTTGTTCTTGTTGTACTGTAGCAGGATATTTAGGAACGTGTACGTTTACATAACTAACAGGAATGGGAACTGAATTAATTAACTCTAGTCCAGGTGCATGGCGTCTTGCTTATCTCTTTGGAATTCCAGGTTGTTATTGTTTGACCAAATAACGGAGTTATAGACAGGCAGGGAAGGAAGTGACTTGATATTGCTTCATAATGAGGAATTTCGGGCAACACCTTTCCAAGTGTAGTGATTATGACGGGGTTCTCTGTGATTTATTTTCGTCATGGCTGTTTCACTAGTTAGCCATAGGTGATATATGTTGCTGGCATCTGGGAGAATAGAACAGATCAGTACCAAACTGGATAGCCCTATAAGCAATGTGGTAAGCGTTCAATTTTTTGCATTATCTTTCTTCTTTAAAGTCAATCACTACTGATCGAAAGACACAATATAATATGACACGTTCCACTGGTAGTTTAGGAAAAGGGAGTTAATGCACGATGCAATGATAAATGTGCTACCATTGATTTTAGAGACGTCATTGTGGTGTGGTACTGGTGATGGTAAGGGAACCATAGATTGCTTTTAAAGTAATGAGACAATCATTGGACCTTTGCATCAAGACCGTATTCCCATCTAGAATATAATGCATGTTCGTGCGGTGTTTTTTTTTTTTTTAATCCTGACGTGGACATTTTCTTTTTCTTGTTTTTAATTTAAGAATGCTATATCTAAATTTGTTTCTTTCCCTTAACATTTTTTTTTTGTTGAATATAAAGTTGGACGTTCCGGGACCGAGTAGAAGAGCAGTGATTTAGTTACAGTTTCAATGCATCTTGTTTACCATCTTCTCTGACATTAAATTGATGGTTATTATATTTGACATTGTCTGTCTATTTGCCTGTTGATGCTCATAAAACACTGCTATAACTACTAATACATTTGCTTCACTTGTCACACGCAATGATATGGATTGCAGTTGTGCATGCAGTTTTCCTTTTGCCACCTCTCGTTTTTCTCTCCCCTTTTCCCTCACTTTGGTTTTGTTATACTGCAGATGGGAATGATTACAATAACATAACCCAACTTGAAGTAGGAATGAGAACTGAATAAATTAACTCTAGGCCAGGTGTATACAGCGTCTCGCTCATCTCTTTGAAATTTCAGGTTGTCATTGTTCGACCAACGGAGTTGAAGACAGGCTTTATGTTGCTATAGAGGTATCTCGCGCCACATGAATGGAATTCATACGCTAGTTAGTATTAGTAATGAACTTTTTCATGTCCATCCCTGCCAATAAAAGTGTGTTTGACGGGGTTCTGTGCCATTCTGCCTACGAGAAAGCAAAGTTTTATTTTCGCCATGGCTGTTTCTCTATGCGTAGCCGTGGGTGATGGGTGTTGTTGGCATCTGGGCAGTAAAGAACCGAGTATCATGCTATAATACCCCCCCCCCCCCGTTAGGTTCTAAGCGTTCAATATGGTGATATATCTTTCTTCTTTATTATATCAATCACTGCTGATGGAATTACAGAATTATGTTATGACACGTTTCACTCAAAGCTTAAAAAAACAAAGTTTATGCACGATACAAGTAATGGTGCACGAGTCCTATAGGCCATTGATTTTAGATGAGAAATTATGATATGCCTATAGTAGTGGTGTCATTGATTAGGAATTAATGACACGATTAAGCACTCCTTCCACTTCTAACTGTCCCCTTTGAATGTTTGTCGATCACGTGAGATCGTCATAAATTATCATTCACGTATAAGCTTACGTGTACTCTTAGTTGGAGGTAGCCTTTTGTCAAGGCCCTCTCGCTGTAATGGGCGAGCGAAGCGAGCCCTGCCGAGCGCGCCAGCGCGAGGGCCTTTTGAGATCTGCTTCACACATTATTATTCATGACACGTGAACCCTTCTGAATACTCATTTTGATGGCTTCCGGTCAACCAATGGAATGGCGCGCTCCCCGCATCCTCAGCCTTGGTGGTCATGCCTGTTCGTATGCATCACTGACAACCCGAGGAGGTCTGCCACGGAACTCTACACACTCTGTGTGTAGAGTTCTGTGAGGTCTGCGGCAGCGGCGTGCATTCGCTCTATTCAAATCGGGTTCGAGCAGACAGACACGCTGATTGGACCCCGACTTTTGCTCCCGAAATCGGGGAGCAAAAGTCGGTAATTCAAAGGGCTAACAAAAGGATGCGAAGCAGATCTCAAAAGGCCCTCGCGCAACCCCACTCAGCTGGGCTCTCTTCACCATACAGCGAGAGGGCCTTGACAAAAGGCTAAGTTGGAGGAGACCTATAGTTACATGGTTAAAGGTGATGTCTCTTTCGCTAGAGCCGTACGTTTGGCCCGTTTTTCTTTTGCCCTTTTCTCTTTAATTGAGGTATCACTTTCGTCCAGGATAAATCACATTCTCATGTAAACAGACTTACTTGCTCTATATCCCTTGTTTTGTATCGGAGGCTTCATTGGTTTTACTGCTGGTAAATCTCACAGGCTTGTATATAGCTGTAAGAGCTCTCTGAACTGATCATTGTGATAGCAAGATTAGAGGGAGTCATATTGGTTATGTAAATAATGGTCAAAGGTCATGTTTTAAAAGGCCACTGTTAAAGCCAGGATGGTTATAAACACTTAATTGTCATGTTTTATTTGTACGTGCCGAGGATCACTTGGACCCCGTTTACAGTGCAAGGCTCGGCCGCGGCTCGGCCGCGCCGAGCCCACCTTCATTTCGGTGTAAACGCGCAAAAGGCCAAATGCGGGGCCAAAATTGGCCTCGCATTAGGCCACGCTCTGGAGGTGGTCTCGGCCGCGGCCGAGCCGCGGTCGCGCCCGGCCTTTTTCTCAGTGTAAACGCAAACTGGGCTAAATGCGCGGCCAATTTTAGTCTGGCTTCCAAACCCTCGCCTGTACTATTTCGCTCTTCAGGATATTAACCACTTCAACGTCGAAACTAGTATGGTTTTGTCCTGCAAAGGATTTTCTCCTTCGGCAAAGGCCTTTGCCCGAACATGCACGGAATTCACTTGGCAAAGGATCTGAAAACCAGACAATACCAAATTGCGTTTGTTTAAAAGTAGAGCGCCACTACGACAAAATATTGAAAGGTTTGAATCAAAAGCGCGGCCGAGCCCGGCAGTGTAAACGGACTAAATTGCGGGGCTCGGCCTCGCAATTGAGGTTGGCCTTGGCCGCAGCTGGGCCGCGGCTCGGCCCAGCCCCGCACCGTAAACGGGGTCTAAGTTTATGCACTGTACGTACTCAAAAAGTCCGTAAATCGACTTAGTCGCACACGCACAGAATTTCCACTTAGTTTGTGTGACAGAAAAACAAATGTGATCTGAATAATGTAGGCCCAAAAAAGTTCAACTAAGTATCTCATTATAACTTCAAGGTGCTATATTATATTTTTTTTTTTTGTCGATCACGGATGACCGAAATCTGATGACCCCAAGCGTATCACCTAACTCGTCTTCAATGTGACGAGTTTCATATCTCGTCTTTATTTGAATTTCATTCAATATCAGGTCCATGTTAACATCGAAATTAGTATGAGCAAAAATAAGCACTTGTATTCTTCTCTCTTGTGCTGCTAAATCATTTTTTCCAACAAACAGTACAATATATTTGGGGTGGTTTTACGTTTTTTTCAAATCATATCAGGTATAGAAGAAATGACATGATATTCAGCGTGACTCTCAGAAAAAGCTGTCTTGATCAACCTATATCCATAACTGCATCATTACACAAAGACTTGTGCTGCTAAATAACCTTTTTGTCTAACATACCTTTTTTTTTTTTTTGCTGAGCATACTCTACGATACAAAGAATGAATCAAATTCTGCATAGCTCTAAGATAAAAAATATCTCACACAAGCACACGCGCACACACACACACACAAACACACACACACACACATATCAAATACATTTATTACATGATATGAACGTGCTGGTATAATATTTTTGGCCATACTTAGAATTTGTAGACATCAAACACAATATTACTTGGTTCCAAAACGAATGAACTGTTATACTAGGTGTTACAAAAAAAAAAAATCCACTTTTGAATCTTAATATTTCAAAAACGATATATCAGATAACGCTGACATTGATGTGAACAATAGCTGAATAGTGTACAATTTTGTTGGAGGTAGTTTAAGAATGAAAGCATAAACACATTTCATGAAATTCAAGATTTATTTTTAAGTTAGGGTTCAGATCTTGCTCTATTTTCAACCCTCTGTACAAAACTTAAGTTTGCACAGGAGTCAATTGGTGTGTATGGGAGTGTGTGGTTAACACCCAGACAGTGGAACTGAACAATGGCCAGGGTTTGAATGCTCTATTACATATCAATGACAAATTCCACTTTCACAGCTAGTCTTTATTCATCCTGTAATGTAGTGTATGCAAGCACATGAAAACATGTGCATACTATTTTCATGTGCATGCATTTTACCTATTACCGTAAATTCAGACTAGCAGTGCCCAGGGCAAACCATCATGAATTATTGATAAAGTATTCATGTGTACTGGAGCAAGAGACCAGAAGCGTAGTCAGCAGAGTTCTGAAAAAGTGGTATTCGTAGTATTCATGACTATTGTTAAGAGTCATTGTACGAACACACTCATATATAGTACACATCATTAGGTCCTGTGTAAAGTTCATGCTTGTACAGATCAAAATCTGGAACATAACTTTAAGATCAATCATGATTTAATGAAACTGATTCATGCTTTCGTATTCAAATCACTTCCAACTAAATTGTACACTATTCAGCCATTACTCATATCAGTGACAGTGTAAGGTTTTTGTTCTGTTTTGTTTTTGTTTTTTGTAACACCTAGTATAATAATTAGTCTGCTTAACCCTAATCAGAGCACGGGCATATTTGGCTATAAATGCTAAAACCGTTGGGGATTCCGCCCCCAGATCTCGACCATCAGTGTTGCGAATCGCAGCGATATTTGACACGCGTGTAAACAACGTCGTAATCTACAAGATTATGTCTTAAGATTTTTGAAATTATCAATATCTAATTAAAATTAATTAATTGTGCAAATTAGGCCCAAAATTTTATTTTATCCTAATTAAAAGCATTGAGAGTCTATTTTTTATTTAAATATCTGTTTTAACATATTCAACAATCGTACATCATACATGCATGTAAGAACTTCCAAGTCATTCTTCTTATGTATATCATTGTTCTTGAAATTTCTTATGTATTTCTCTGTTTTCGACTTTTGATTTTCTTTGTTTTCGTATTAGAGATTGTCATTGACCACTTTTTAAGATCAATCAATCGAAGTGTTTGATAGCACAACAATAGTGGATGCAGGGGGGGGGGGCTTTAATCTTTTGTGAAAATAAAAGAAATAAAAAGAAAGAATGAAAATGGTTGTGTGCTGCGCCTCCCTTTAACAATTTAGCTAAAATTGTGCTGAAGCCCCCCCTTTTGTTGTTGTTGTTGTTGCTGGGTCAGCAGATGAAACCCGGGAGTGGTCTTTTTTTTTTCTTTTCTTTTCTTTTTTCTTTTTTTGCTTGTCAGCTGATTTAAAACCGGAAGTGGGAACAGAAATATTTTTGCGCCCCTCCCCCCCTTTTACGGAATTCCAGGATCCGCCCCTGGTACAAAATATTCAGATTTTATGAGTTTCATGACAGAACACTTCCCCCCCCCCCCCAAAGGAAATGTACAAAAAAAATCACATAATTGTGCCTGTTTTGGGGTGACATGCAGTTACAAAAATGAGCGTGCATGGCTTGTAGCAGTACGCGCGGACCTTGCAAATTTGGCCTTAAAAATTACCATTTCTTCGAGGTGGATCATCAACTGGAAAATCTACCAGTTGTGTCCAGTTGATCCCACTTTTGTCCTACTTTCTCCCATTTTTTTTTCTACTTGAATCAACCAATATGTTCCAATGTACACAATATTCTTTAAAGGGAAAGCAACCGGTTAATCTGCTATTTTTCGCCAGAAGAGTTCAACTGGTAGTGGTATTAACTCACTCAGTTTGGTCCATTTGTTCAAACTGGAGTCAACTTGTATGTTTTCTAAATGTGCTAGTCCATTATGCTGCTTTCCAGTGGAATCAACTGTTAAATCTGCCAGTTGCGTCCAGTCGACTTCAAGTTATATGATTATAAAGGGCCCCACTTTTGTCCATGTGTTTCTATACAGGAATCAAGTGGCTGATATTTCAGTATTCCACTTATGTCAAAGAAATTCTATTTGGTAGAAAATTGCCCAGTTTATTTCATTTGCTTCAACTGGAATGAAGTGTTATAGTTTGGAGTTTGTACGTTCAGTTCACTTGTTTATGTGGAGTCCACTTGCGAATCTGCTAATTGAGTGGCATGGTTTCCAGTTGGTACAAATAGAACTGAATATTCAGTTTAGGGCCTATACTTCAACTGGAATTGCCCTTTTATTTCTTTTTTTTTTCAGAGTGTGCCAGTTCATTCCACTTAGTTTCAACTGGAATGGTATTCATTTTGATCTTTAATTGTATGGTAATTCATACCATGGTAATCCATGATGTGAACCAGTTGTTTTCAGTTGCAAGTATTTGAACAAGTTGGGTCAAATGGATCTACTGGGACCAGTTTACTCTATTTGATACCTTAGAGAATGCAACGTGTGTGTGTGTGTGTTTGTGTGTGTGTGTGTGTGTGTTTTTTTTTACCTAGGAATATCATAATTGATATGATAATTGTTGTTGAACCTCGGTATCACCATGTTTATTCTAGGGTACCTATAGAAATGCAGAAGATACCATAAGAACCATGGATATTCTGCAGTATACAATTAGTGACGCCGTGCTTGTACTATGGTATGATGGTTATTACATGGTATCTCCATGGTTATTCTATGGTACAAGTAGTAGTACCACAGTGGTGCTATGGTATAATGGCTATAACATAGTATATTCATGATTACTTTATAATACATGCAGTTATATCGAGGAAATGCAATAGATACCATGGTTATTTTATGGTGCAAGTAGTAAACGTGGTCGTGCTATGGTATGGTGGTCATTACATGGCACCACCATGGTTATTCTATGGTACCTGTAGTAATACCAAGGAAATGCCATAGATGTCATGGTTATTCATTGGTATAGTAGTAATACCATGGTCGTGTTATGGTATGATGGTTATAACATACTACAGTGTATTAGTATGGTATAACCATCATACCATCTATTACCATGGTTATTCTGTGGCGCCTGTAGTAACACTATCGAGATACTATAGATTTCATGGTTATTTTATGGTACAAGTATCAATACCATGGTCATGCCATGGTAATGATAGATATAACATGGCATCACGATGATTTTCTGTGGTACAAGTAGCAATACCATGGATAGCATGGTTGTACTACGGCGATTGCGGTTTTACAATGATACCATAAATGTCATGGTACATTTTTGTAAGGGAGACTCTATATTGCATTCAAAGTGCTCCACTCATAAGCATCCCCACAAGAAGGACCGTGCTACCTTTATCATCACGCTTATCATTTCTCAGTAAAATAAAGATTTAGACGCTGAGTAATCCTACCTTGCCTAGAAATAATTCACCATTGTTGAGTCAATGTTTGAAAAATCTATTCAGCAACTGACTTGAATTATGCATTTTTCCTGGAGAGCCTCGTTATTCGTGATGTACATGAGTAAAGCAGCTTTCATGGGCCTTAGCCAGGAGAACATGCGATTTGTGTTCTAATATGGACAAATATGCATAAGAACTGTGTTAGATAATAATCATGATAACATCACTTCATTTGAGTATTAAGATGAAAATTATGCGAAATGTTAGCCAAAAAGGTTTGCCGGAAATACCACGGTCTAAGAATATAATGTCCAGTGTAATTCGTTTTATATTTTTCAGAGTATTAGTTTCTCTGCTCAAGGACCACAATAAATTCCAAAATTCTATGTATGGATCTGTCGATTTATGTACTACATGATGTGAAATTATGATTACAGTGAGATCAAACTAAGGATTACTACTAAAATCGACATGGGTTGTTAAACTTTGCCAAGTTATTGTCTCATAGTTCCTATCTGAATGCGTTTCAGAACCAGTAAATTATATCATCAATACTTTATATAAATGTCTCAGGAATTCTGGATCTTGGATTACTCGGGCTGTGCCTTGTGTACTTGTGGATCCTTAGTCAGCGGCCATCCAGGCGGCATACCTTTGCAACTGTGAGCCAGTTTGGGTTGCTAGTCCTGGTCAAGAAATGCCTTCACAATCTGAGGGACTATCCAATAGCCAAGGCTTCCTGGCAAAAGCCCAGAGAGCACCAAGAGCGTCTGTTGATCGACATCATCAAGAAGAACGGCAACACCGAGTACGGGAGGCGATTTGGTCTGCAGGAGGTGAAGTCACTGGATGGCTTACGCAGACGGCATCCGTTGACAACCTATGAGCACTATCGAGGGTACGTGGAAAGGATGATGGACGGCGAAACTAATATTCTCACTGCAAAAACGCCTGCTAGCTTCGTTCGAACAACCGGAACCACTGGACGGTCGAAGCACATCCCACTCACCTCTAAGATTAACTTGTTTAAAAGGATTGGGACAACGTTAAATCTGACACTACTGGAGAATTATCCAGATGTCAGTCTGCTGCAAAAGCAGTTAAACTTGTATGTGTCACCCCGAGTGTCTAGAACAAAGAGTGGTGCTCTCATTGAATCAATCGGGCGGTTTTCGGATGAGCATAGAACTCCTCTTCTGGGCTACACTTCTCCGCCGGAAGGATTCCAACTCGAAACGATCTATGAGGCCAATTACATTCACCTCCTCTTTGGGCTACTCGACAGAGATGTTGGCGTTGTTCACGTGGGCTTCATGAACCTTTTAAGGAGCGCCCTCCGACAGTTGAGTCGGTGTTGGCCGGACATCGTCCACGACATTGAACACGGGACCATCCCGAGCTCTCTCGAGCTTCCTTCTCATATCCGTGCCTCGTTGACGGCAGCTTTGGGAGGTGGTGATCCCGGGAGAGCCGCTGAATTACGCCGAGAGTTTGAGAAAGGGTTCTCAGGTCTGATGAAAAGAGTTTGGCCCCGTTTGAGAGTCATCCACTCAGTTGACCACACTGGAATCTGGCCACAAATAGAGAGATCATGGGCTAAAGGTAAGTCATATCACTGTTGCTGTTTATCCTGTGAAACCTGCCTTAGCCCTGTGCTCGGGACTTTAAATTATGTATACACGCTATGTGGTTTTCTACGTCAATCGTCACTGTATGTACACGAAGGGTGGAACATGTGATGTTAAATTGTCAAGACATGGTATTCCTAGGAATAATTCCAATCCCTCTTTGCACCTCTCACCATACTGGTGATGAGGACCTTGAGGCAGAAATCGTAATCACTTTTAGGTTAGGGCTTTTTTAATCAAATTTTACGCATTTTGTTCTGGTGGGTTTCCATTTGTTATTTTATGATATTTCTGTGTTTGTCTGTCGCACGCAGATATTTTGTATATATATTTTATATTTATCTTCTGAAATCATACTCAAATCTTACATGTCTATATGCATGTAATGTTTGATTCACTCTCCTGTATAAAGTAAACTTCACTCATGAAAGCATGTTTGATATGTTTGATGTATTCTCACGATGTGTAAATCATTGTAAAACTGCATGCAGGGAACATTTGGAAAGCAGGTTTGTGCAACTAATTAGGCCTAACCCGCGGGATGAAATAAAGAAAACAAATATATAAGTAAATAAATGAACAAACAGATAACTGTGATCTTTGCTTGTCTTGTCTACAGGAATTGAACATCTTCCACTATATTTTGGCTCGTCAGAAGTTTTTACATGCCCCTACCTGGGTTTGAACTCCATGAACGTACATGGCCACGTGCCGCTTCCGTCCGTTGTGGTTACAGAATTCATCAAAATTGAGGACACGTCAGTATCTTGAAAGTTGTCTATTTCTCTTTCTCTCTTATTCTGTCTTCTGTCTCTCTCTGTCTGTCTGATTGTCTTTCTCGGTGGATTATATTCATATATGTCTGGACGCGTGTGCGTATACAACGATGAAACAATGTCGTAACAAAGATTCATATACGTTCAAATAGTTATCAGAAACACATATAAAAAGTTATAACATGGTTTGTGGTACACATGCAGTTATATGAAGTAAAGTTCTGTGACTTCTACTCTAATCTTATCAATAGTGAAACCAAACGCTAGAAGCTAATTATCCCAATTTATTGTACAAAGTAAAAAAAAAAAAAAAAAGTTTGAACAAGTTTGAACAATATCTAATCAACAAACAAACAAACATACGGAGAGAAAAACTATCAAGTATGAAATAACTATAACTAGGACATTTCCTCCTTTTGTTGAAATTTTGCTAACTAAGTTAGGGTAGGATACAATTTGTCAATCGTAAATGATTAAATCATTAATCGTTCAAAGCTTCATAAGCAAATTAACTAATGAAGATTCAGAGCAATTAGTCCAGAGCGTTTCGTGTACCGGATTCAAGAGATCTATTGTTTCTGTACACCACGATTCTGTCGTCACATCTAAATAAAAGTTGTTGACAATTAAAGATACAGTACACTTTGATTGGCCATGACGTCTTGATTTTTCTTTTCATTTGGTATTACCGGATTCAAGAGATCTATTGTTTCTGTACACCACGATTCTGTCGTCACATCTAAATAAAAGTTGTTGACAATTAAAGATACAGTACACTTTGATTGGCCATGACGTCTTGATTTTTCTTTTCATTTGGTATTTAGGGATCAGAGTCAACCTAAAACATATTTCATGGATGAAGTAGAAGTCGGACAGTGCTACGAAGTCGCTGTAACCCACGAATGGTTCGGATTCTACCGTTATCGAATGGGCGACATCTTCCAAGTTGTCGGTTTCCATGAGAATTGCCCTATCTTACAGTTTCAGTACAGGTTTGTGAAAACAACCTCCATTCTTTTTCAAAAAGATATCAGCAGATAGAATATAAAGTACTTAATCAAACAAGATAGAAATCTACGTGAAAAGGCAATGAAGAATTACAGTTACACTTATTATCTTCCATGTCTTCAGAATATTCCGGTAGAATATCCATTATGAAAGTTAGGTAGGTGGCAATATCATGACCTTACAACCCTCGACTTACTCTTCATGTTTTCTTCAGTTCAAAAAGTAAGCTTGAATAGTCATGACCGCATTACTGAAAAACTATTGCGAAAGGCATGATGTTTTTTCTCAATTAACATTATGAAAGTTTAGTTGCTGAATAAGTAAGGTTTTGCTATTCTGATTGCAAGCGGATTATACTACTTCGATTTCCTCGATGATGCACACAAAAAAAGAGACGATGATTATCATCACAATCCGCCTCTCCCCACACACACCCAGGTGGTCAACCACACACATATTATGCTTGTTCCAGAGATACCGCCTTTAAAGTAGACATTCATAGGAATTTGATTGCAATAGAACTTAGAATATGGGAATTCCAATGCATAATGAAGGTATGCAGTCATATATCAAGAGAGAAAAATGTTTTGCTACAGTTAACTGCATATTCGCTCTTCAAAGCTCGGTCCTGGGAGCGTTCGGAAGACCCCGCTGAACGGTCCGCCAGAAGGCTCTTTTCTGATGACGTCACGCACTGGATATGTAGTCTCATAGGCCCGAATTCACGAAGGTGGTACAAATGAAACCATGGTTTAAACCATGGACAAAAACCATGGAGCGCCAAGTGTCGCACAGAATATTTCGTTATGAAATTGGTCATTTTGTCGACAAATCATATATTTCATGGACGAAATGTTCATTTAGCTACAAAATTTTGTCATTTCGTTACAAAATAATCATTTCATCGACGAAATGACTGATTTCGTATGGAAATATTTCATGCGACACTTGGCGCTCCATGGTTTTTGTCCATGGTTTAAACCATGGTTTCATTTGTACCACCTTCGTGAATTCTATATGTTCCATAGGTATTATACGGAGAAGACCTGGAAATTGTTTGAAGTATGTCTTCACAGCCTGATAAATTCAATATTTCAGTCTCTAAGTACATTTGTTGTTGTTGTTATTTTAAAGATCGAAAGAAGAGAGAGAGAGAGAAATGGGGCCCTATACAAAAAGTACATTTCTTCCACATCTACATGTAGATCATAGCATTCGCTTCTAGTCAAACCTCTTAAATCATAACATTTATGACTGCTAATGTTGCATTAAGGGGATTTCACCATTGAGTGGTTTGGTGCTCATTTCGGCTCCGTTCCTTCCAGAAGTAGGTCCGGTAGTCGCACGCCACCGAAATGGGTTAAGATTTTACTCCCTATCACAGGCTTTTGAAAGTTGGAAGAGAAGCCATCAAAATTATTTCTCCATAATTCAGGGTTTTGGGAGGGAGGCCAGCATATTTGTCCCCTTTCACATGTTTTTGAGAGGAAAGCTAGCAAAATTACCCCCTAAATGAAGGAAGAGTGCTGAGGGGTAGAATGTGCACAAGTTTAGCTCCTGCATGGACAGGAGTATATTTAGGGACTGTCTCATTCTGAATATACCACAAAAGAGGTACTTATTGTTTATTCCCGCAGCACTTTTCTTCGCTCAGGGTCCAGGTTGGATTTCTGTACAGATCGAAACGTCTTATAAAGAAAAAGGAAATACTAAAATACAGACAACCTTGCCTAATTCGAATCTATTTGGAAATTGCTCCGACTTCGACTAATGGGGGATTAAAATCAATAGAACATAAAGAGAAGAGAACTTGAAAGACCTTTGACTTAGATGATCATTCTACTTACGTAAGGTCGACTTAACTGCACAAAAAAAAAAATTAAAAGGCAGTAATGGAGGACAGATTTGTCCAACATCAAATTGAATCATTTGATCAAGACTTATTTTCAAAATTTCAAATTTCTATGCTTTGTAACTCCTTTTGTTAACACTACGAAATGCAAATTTGATAATGGCAATATCATTCAGAAAATGGAAAGACTTCGATCCTTGTGCCCCCTAGATGACCTGCGAAAAAAGCCCAGCCTGGCATGCTTCGCCGCAAAACATGCACTCTTATTTCATTATTATTATTATTATTAATTGTTGTTATTATTATTATTATCATTATTATTGTTATTATTATCATTAATTATTGTTATTATTATTATCATTATTATTATTATCATCAATTATTATTGTTATTATTATTATTATTATTATTATTATTATTATTATTATTGTAATATTTAACGCACCCTGATTTTTTTTTTCGGGATCCTATTTCATTATTGTGTAGGAAAGATTCAAAACTATCTCTCTATGATAAGAAATATTTCTGGGGAAAAAAGTGAAATAACCCCTATTTCAAGGAATTTTCGGAATTTTTTCCCCCGAAGCAAAGCCTGAAAATATACCACTTTCCCGACAAATCGGGAACGCCACCTGAGTAATGTTTGTATTGGGGGGCATCTCAAGTGCTCATGGATGCAGTCCTCCTTTGTCTGGACTGCGTGCGCATTTGTTTTGTTCTCGGTTTTGTTTTTATTTAACCCATTAGCACAGGGAACCAGGGGTGCCATGCAAAGGGTGTGTGGGGCTTCCGAATCTTATTTGTAGGGATCGATTTAATTCTCAGTTGCCATGGATATGACCCCTTTCCATTCGTTTTCCAATGTTTCCCGATTGCAGACTTGGCCAGATTCTCAACCTGTGTTACGAGAAGCTGAACACGAACGTGGTCAATGAGGCAATGAAAGCAGCAGTGGCCCGCTGGCCCGGTGTCAGTCTAACGGAGTATACCGTAGCCGAGAGTTCACTTGTTCCGGAAGATTCTTCAGGTAACCGCGTGCTACTGGCTGCCGCGATCAAGCTAATAATGCATTGACATTGACGTCAACAGATATGTCATGGAAGCCTATGTCCTGATAACATGTATGATATTTGAACAATCTCACAAGGACTGTTGTACATGTATGTGGGATATTGCCATTATATATGTTGCAGTTGTTTTCGAGTCTTATTGTGTTAGTCACCATGCATCAATCCTGTGCTGTACTGATTGTGTATTACTGCAGAGTACGAACCGAACGAAGACTCACCCTACTATTATGTCTTTCTGGAGCTAGCGCCATCTCAAAAATCACTGACGGATGAAGAGAAAAAAGCGGTGAGATTTTTCTTTAATTGTTTGTTTGTTCGTTTGTATGCTTGTTTGTAAAGTTCTTTTTTAGGGGTTGCTTTGTTTTTTGTTCTTTTTTTCCTATTTTTTTTTTTGCTTGGCAATGGAAGTGTAATTGGGAAACTTTGAGTAATCAGAAGTACAGTAGATCAATTATCATTTTGTATTCTTTTGCACGAATAACGCGACTAATTTTCTTTTACTCTAGATTTCAAGGAATCATTATCATATCATTGAGTATTGTTATTTAGCATGCCCAGCTAAGTCAGTTGAAGGTGTTTTTTTTTTATTGATATTGCGTGAACATTTCTTACTCTTTTCACAAGAAGACATTTGTTGTTGTTGTTCTTATGGTTATTGTTGTTGTTGTAATTGATGCTGAAAGATCATTTTCTACCTTGCTTTGCTCCCATTGTACAATGTATGTATGTATGTATGTATGTATATATATATATATATATATATATATATATATATATATATATATATATAGGGTATTATTTTATTTACCCCTGGAAACTGACCGGTCTGTTCCATACTCATTTCAGAAAACAGTGCACTGGGCAACTATGAGTGCAATGTTACGTTGATAATTCAATCATGACGGAGGCAATCAATGCTAGATGCCAGTGTATCATATCGGTGTTTTGGTACATTGATCAAAAGGTCATAAAACTTTGAGGTGACGGTGTATCAAACGCTATGTGGGCTTACCCACAGTTTTGAGCAAGAACATCTATTCGGGGAAATTCCCTTTTTCCTTGCCAGGTCGACGAGGAGTTGCGTCTTCGTAACGGTGACTACGACCGCCTTCGTCGCGAAGGGAGCATATCTCATCCGAGGGTACACTCCGTCACATCTGGGGGATTCGAGGCGCTCCGAGAACACGTACTGCAGAACACCAACGCCACGCCTTTGCAATACAAGGTCCCAAGGAAGTTGCGATCCTTTTCCTTCTTCCAAATAATGCTGGCACATAGTTTGCGATGAATGTGAACGAGCGAACACACACACACGCACACGCTGGCACGTGAGTGTGTGAAAAACAATTCTTTTCACAGATACTTGAGTACCCGATTAACTCGTCACTGTAATGAATTTCACTTGCCCTACCTAGGAGGCTAGGACTATATTCTCAATCTACAGTTACATTTCTTGGACCCAAATTCTGAAATAGCCTCTGTGATAGTTTCTTTTTTTATGTATGTAGCCTCTGTGGTAGTTAAATAGCTGACCCAAGTCTAAATTTTTCAAAATTAATCCTAAGAAACTGTTTATTTAGGGCCTACATTTACAAAAATTCTTATGAACCTTATCATAAAAAAATATATATCTTATGTATTTACATCATAAATAGATTCTGATTTATCATTGGTTGCACAAAATTTTGATCATAATCTTTAATCTTCTTTTAATTAACGTCAAGCATTTCTTAGGCAGCTCATATCATCATTTTTGTCTTCGCCATCGACCTTCTTATCTTCACGCCATGTTATCAGCTTCTTCTTCTTCTCTCCTCCTCCTCTTCTTCTTTCTCTTCTTTCGTACTTTCTTTTCTGCATAACAGCGTCTTAGTGTTGAGATTTGTGCGGTTGTTTGTGTATGGCTAATTAGGTTCCAATTGTCAGTTCGTGTAATTCGGTTTTGCCATTCCGTTTTTATGTTTATGAAAAGCAAGGATTGTTTTATCATATTTGGGGAATGCATTTATATATTCTCATTTTTTGTTGTTTTTCCTTTCACCTTCCTTGTTAAATGAATACTTATAAATTGGGTTTATTGTACACTGTAACGTCAATATATGCACTTCTTTTCCGTACAAAAAAAAAATGTACAAGTTTTGTTGGAGATGGGAAAACATGAATGAAAGAATGAATGAAAAGAATACTTGTCTCTTTATTTTGATTTTTAATGTGATTCTCTTTCTGTGTTTCTCTTGGGGAGCAGCATCAACGAAATGATGAAGTGTACAAACATAGTGTGGGATGAATATCGCTTAAATCGTGGTAGCACAAAGAAAACGAGATATGAAACTCGTCAGACTGACGAGTTAGGTGATACGCTTGGGGTTATCAGATGTCGGTCATCTGTGATCGACAAAGAAAAGAATGTGATATAGACACCTTGAAGTTATAATTGAGTTTGCATGCAAAACCGTTTCCCTAACCTCTCGGCCACGGGACATCCACGGAAATGGTAAGGCAAAAAAGAAATGTATAGATATTACAGGGAGAAAAGTCAATGCCCACTCAACCAACGTGGCCGCGTGAACATGTATTGCATTGCTAGACGGAAATGCGGCCTTGTAACTACTGATGTCGCTATGCCATTTCTGGCAACTTGGGAAAAATACGTGTCGTAAACATAAAACCTATAATCGGCTGGTTTTGATACCTTGCCTTTAATCACAATTTTCAGTGTGATGACGTCATCAAAGTACAAAACAATGATGTGGTCTTGAAAGACAATTGTTCAAAGTACAACACCTTCGTCGTCGTCATTACATATTATGATCAGTTTGACAAAGTCAGCCTGCAAAATTTTGCAGCAGTCGAAGCAATATGGTCTCCAACACAAAAAAGAGGGATATGGTGTGTGTGTGTGTGTCTGTGTGTGTGTATAGGTGCGTTTATATACGAATGTGATTTCTACATGGACGATATATGTAATACAAAATTGAAGAAAAAAAAAGTAAAATAGCTAAGTAATTTGTTTCGTGATCTTGTGGGGTTCGAACCCGCACGTGTGCAACCTCACGTCTCTGAGACGTCGCCTTTAACCACTCGGCCATACGTCTCGACGAGAAAAAAAAGAGGAACGTAAACTTATGTATGTGAAAGATGAATCAGGAATCGTTTTGTCCACATTCCATTCTCATTTTCAGTTTTAAACTGCAAAATTGTCAAACTAATAAGGAGATTTCAAAGAATAACATGCATGATTACTGCAGCTTATTGTCTCAGTTACCACACACTTAAGTTACAGAGGAAATGGAGCAAAATCATCTGAGATAAAGGTGCTTAAACGTTGTCAAGTTAATGCACATAAAAAAAAAAAAATCACCTCCCATAGAGATAACACGTAAACTTGTCTGATTTTGAGTCTTTACCTTTAATAACAATTTGAAGTATGATGGTAAGTCTTCTTGAACCAAGAGTGTGGAACGCAAGCTTCTACGTGAAAGATGAATCATGACGATCACCCGTGACCGACACAAGCATTATTGTCTCAGCAATTCCAAAGCAATGATACCCTTACATTTATGCATACCATAATTTCCCTCTGAAATCAATGGTAGGTATATTCATGTACAATTGCTTGCCTTGTCCATAAACTTTGCTTTACAAACTTTCAGTGAAACGTGTCATAACATAATTCTGTAACTCCATTAGCAGGGATTGACTTCATAAAGAAAGATATATCAAATTGAACGCTTAGCGCGTATAACTAAGGGGGATTTTAGCCTGATGCTCTGTTCTTCACTGCTCAGATACCAACAACACTCATTACCTACGGCTACGTATAGAGAAACAGCCATGACGAAAATAAGTTATTCCTTTTCTTTGGCAGATAGACACACAACCCCTTTAAACCACACTATAATTGACATGGAGGGACATGAAAAAGTTCATTACTACTACTGAACAGTGATGCCTTCTACTCATGTGGCACAAGATACCTCTATAGCAACATAAAACCTGTCTACAACTCCGTTATTGCGTCAAACAATAACATCCTGGAATTTCAAAGAGATGAGCGAGACGCCATACACCTGGCCTAGAGTTAATTCATTCAGTTGCCATTCCTGCTCCAGTTGAGTTATGCAAATTATTTTCCGACCTGTCTTGTGACAATATAACAGGAACAAACGTAGAGAAAAGGAAAGGGAAAAGGAAAGGTGGCAAGCGGGGCACTGTACCAAGGGCAATTTAAACAATACGTATGATAAATGAAGCAAATCCAACCTAGAGCCTCCGACAAAAAAAAAAAGGAACTTGAGCGACTGTGTGTCGTGGGGTAGTATAATTGATAAGATAATACGATAAATGACATCGATCGGAATAAAGCTGAACTGCCAAAAGAAACACAAAGAAAGAGAGAGAAAAAAATGATAGCGTCCTGCGGGTCTCGAACATCTCGTCCTAAGGTAGTGCATAATGACCATGCAGCGCGCTAAGTGACTATAAAGCCACACGGCTGTACCGAAGATTGGATGTGAAATTTATCTTTAATCTTTTTTTATTTATATATATATATATATATATATATATATATATTTATCTTAAATATTTATACCATATACAACATGAACAAGTTCATTACTACTACTAAACAGTGATGCTTTCCATTCATGTGGCACAAGATACCTCTATAACAACATATAACCTGTCTACAACTTCGTTATTGGGTCAAACAATAACAACCTGGAATTTCAAAGAGATGAGCGAGACGCCATACACCTGGACTAGAGTTAATCAATTCAGCTCCCATTCCTGCAAGTTATTTAAACATACATGTTCCTACCTATCCTGTTACAGTATAACAATAACCAATGAAGAGAAAAGGAAAGAGCAAACGAAAGGTGGCAAGCGGGACACTGTAACAAGGGGCAATTTACAACATTATGTGTGACAAAATTAATGAAGCAAACCCAATCTCCAAACTCCAATACAAAACAAGGGAAATAGAGCAGCCGTGTTCACGGGTTACGTACACTTGATAAAGTAATACGATAAATGACATCGGAGTAAAGCTGAACTGCCGAAAAAAAAAGAGAAAAAAAAGAAAGAACGGATAAAAGTCCTGCGGGAGTCGAACCTCTCGCCTTCCGGTATGGCGTTATGAACAACCAGCGCGCTAACCGATTATGCCACATGGCTGTCCTGAAGATCGAGTGCGAAACTTAAATCTAAATACTATCGTGACAGTGTTGACTTGTGATGGCGCTATTCAACTTCCCACAAGTGGCAGCGTGGATTCGATCAATATACAGTTGCAAAGAAAAATTGGGAATCGTTCCGTACAGATTGCATTCTCATTTTCAGTTTTAAATTGCAAAATTGTCAACCTGATGAGGAGATTTGAAAACATAAAATGCATGATTACTAAAGCTTGTTGTCTCAGCTACAACATATTTATGTTTCAGAGGAAATGGAGTAAAATCAGATGAGGTAAAGGTGCTTAAACGTTGTCAAGTCAATGCATGGTTTAAAAAAAAATCACCTCCCATAGACATAACACGTAAACTTGTCTGATTTTGAGTCTTTACCTTTAATCACAATTTCTAGTATGATGATGTCATCATATTTCAAAACCATCACATGGCCTTGAAAGGCAAATGTTCAAAGTGCAACATATCTGAATTTGGGGTAATATTGAGCTTAAACAACAGAGATACGAGCAAATGAATGTCAGAAACAGTACCTCAAAAAAATCAATTCCACTTTTTTGATTTAAAATGACGATATGATGACGTCATCGCGTATTCCTGGCAATACTGATACTTGGAATGTTACTTACAATTCATATACTTTTGTAATATGCAATAGAAATATAGGGTCAACGGACGATTTAAAGAGCTATGGCGAAATAAACAAAGACATGTTTTTTCACTATATTTGCAGAAAGACGCGCACGCGGAATTTCAACTTTGACGCCAGTGCATTCCTTTGTTATAGGTCGTAATCGATCGGAAATCAATGGATATTATTACTCAAAGTATCAGGAATCCAAATCAGTCAAAAAAATTGCATTTTCATGTTGCTTACGGGCTCTGCGCGCGAAATTGCGCGGACGGACGCGCACGCGAGAAAATGTTTGAAACGCTTAAAATTGTCTGAAACTTCGAGATTTCCCATTGGGAAGTCGTTTTGAGCCTTTTAAAATTTTGACGCGCGCTTACGCGCGCGTAATGATGACCTGTGTAACTAGCGTTAAAAAGTAAGATAGAGCGTGACCTGAACTTCATGTCCACCGAAAATGATACAGAAATGACATCTAGTTATGAAGTTATGATCGATCATGTGACAAGGTCCGAAAATCACAAAATGGCGCCTAGATGACGTCATAGATATGTAAGTGTCATGAAAACCTTATTGTGGCTAGATTTTGTCATGAGACATGTTGACTGAAAATGTCATGTTATTTCGTAATGTCATTCTTGAGATATTGACGACACAAAATTGTCCAGAAAGAAAGAAGAATAAAAAACGAGATATGAAACTCGTCACACTAAGGACGAGTTAGGTGATACGCTTGGGGTCATCAGATGTCGGTCATCCGTGATCGACAAAGAAAAGAATGTGATATAGGCACCTTGAAATTATTCAGCGTGCATGCAAATCCGTTTCTCTAACCACTCGGCCACGGGACATCCACGGAAATGGTTAGGCAAAAAAAAAATGTATAGATATTACAGGGGGAAAAAGTCAATGCCCACTCAACAAACGGGGCCGCGTGAACATGTATTGCATTGCTAGACGGAAATGCGGCCTTGTAACGACTGATGTCGCTATGCCATTTCTGGCGACTTGGGAAAAATACGTGCCGTAGACATAAAACCTATAATCGGCTGGTTTTGATACCTTGCCTTTAATCACAATTTTCAGTGTGATGACGTCATCAAAGTACGAAACAATAAGCCAGTTCGGGGTTCCACTTTGAGCATGAGCAGAAAAAAGGTCATCTGTACCAGCAGAGCATGGTGGTTTTTAAATTCACTGAGATAAGCATCTGTAATGTAATGATTATTCAACTGATCCCTATAAGTGGTGCTTGCCAGCACATCCACATGACAGCAAAAGCGGTGTCTGACAATATCAATAGAAAGAGATTGTTAATACATTCAATGCAAAATAATGAAATGGATGCTTTCCAAAATGTCAATGGAAGGATCATTCTGGTCACCTGGTCTATGCAAGTTCATCCTTTGTTTGAACATGACTGATGAATTCCATAAATTGTTACGTTGGGCAAGCTCATGCCTTCTGTCGCTTGAAACTAGTGGAGTGCCTAATCAACTGAGAAAGAAGAAAGGTCATTTGTACCCATGTGCCCATGAGCTAACCCCGAACTGGCTTATTGACATGGTCTTGAAAGACAATTTTTCAAAGTACAACACCTCCGTCGTCGTCATTACATACTATGATCGGTTTGACAAAGTCAGCCTGCAAAAGTTTGCAGCAGTCGAAGCAATGTGGTCTCCAACACAAAAAAGAGGGATATTGTGTGTGTGTGTGTGTGTGTGTGTGTGTGTATAGGTGCGTTTATATACGAACTTGACTTCTACATGGACGAATATGTAATACACCATTGAAGAAAAAAAAGTAAAATAGCAAAGTATTTTGTTTCGTGATCTTGTGGGGTTCGAACCCGCACGTATGCAACCTCACTTCTCTGAGACGTCGCCTTTAATCACTCGGCCATACGTCTCGACGAGAAAATATGACGAACGTAAACTTATGTGTGTGAAAGATGAATCAGGAATCGTTTCGTCCACATTCCATTCTCATTTTCAGTTTTAAACTGCAAAATTGTCAACCTGATGAGGAGATTTCAAAGAATAAAATGCATGATTACTGCAGCTTATTGTCTCAGCTACAACATACTTTAGTTTCAGAGGAAACGAAGCAAAATCAGCTGAGATAAAGGTGCTTAAACGTTGTCAAGTCAATGCATGGTTTAAAAGAAAAATCACCTCCCATAGACATAACACGTAAACTTGTCCGATTTTGCGTCTTTACCTCTAATCACAATTTTCAGTGTGATGACGTCATCAAAGTACAAAACAATGACATGGTCTTGAAAGACAATTGTTCAAAGTACAACACCTCCGTAGTCGTCATTACTTATACTATAATCGGTTTGATAAAGTCAGCCTGCAAAATTTTGCAGCAATCGAAGCAATGTGGTCTCCAACACAAGAAAGAGGGATATTGTGTGTGTGTGTGTGTATAGGTGCGTTTCTATACGAACGTGATTTCTACATGGACGAATATGTAATACACCACTGAAGAAAAAAAAAAGTAAAATGGCTAAGTATTTTGTTTCGTGATCTTGTGGGGTTCGAACCCGCATGTGTCATGGTATACCCTACTGTAAAGTCATGTAATGTCGTTGTGTTTCTACTGTCTTGTTCTCTCCTGTCTTTGTAAAAAAAAAAAAAAAAAAAAAAAGTTTAATGTATTCACAAGAATCCTTTTGAGTGGTTCACAATTTACAAGCATGCTTTTCAGTGAACCTCTCAGTTCTTTCTTTTTTTTTTATCCTCCAAACATAACTTTGTATTTTGCCGGTATGCATGTATAATTTCGTATTTGTTAACCATTATCTACCATGTAAAGTCGAATACATGCCTATGTTATATCTTCTGATACATTTCGTGTTATGTTTGACGAAAAAGAAAGAAGGAATGAAATAAATGAAATGAAAATGAAAATGAATGAATGAATGAATGTGTGCAACCTCACGTCTCTGAGACGTCGCCTTTAACCACTCGGCCATACGTCTCGACGAGAAAATATGAGGAACGTAAACTTATGTATGTGAAAGATGAATCAGGAATCGTTTCGTCCACCTTCCATTCTCATTTTCAGTTTTAAGCTGCAAAATTGTCAACCTGATGAGAAGATTTGAAAAAAAATAAAATGTATGATTACTGCAGCTTATTGTCTCAGCTACAACATACTTAAGTTTCAGAGGAAATGAAGCAAAATCAAGTGAGGTAAAAGTGCTTGAGCGTTATCGTCTATGCATGGTTAAAAAAAAAATCCCCCCATAGACATAACACATAATCTTCGCTGATTTTGATATCTTGCCTTTAATCACAACTTCTAGTATGATGACGTCATCAAATTAGAAAACATCGACATGGACTTGATAGACAATTGTTCAAAGTATAACATATTCAACGTATGTCGTCAGTTTGGTATTGACTGGACGATCAAACACAGGAACATGAGGCAGCGATTAGTAATCTTCGCTGATTTTGATACCTTGCCTTTAATCACAACTTCTAGTATGATGACGTCATCAAATTAGAAAACATCGACATGAACTTGATAGACAATTGAAGGGGTCGATGCAATATAGTGCTAACCCACACAATGTTCATTTTGAGATAATCGCTGTTGAATGTTTGGAAAGTCCATACATTGTATATTGATAAAACATGAATGCATGCATTTTTTACCATCTTATTGGTTGAATTCAAATATGATATTTTCACGGAGGTTAGAGTGAAGGATAAGGATTATGAAAATGCTTAATCGTGTCATTAATTCCCAATCAATGACATCCCTACTATAGGCATATCATAATTTCTCATCTAAAATCAATGGTCTATAGGATTCACGCACCATTACTTGTATAGTGCATAAACTTTGCTTTTTAAGCTTTGAGTGAAACGTGTCATAGCATAATTCTGTAATTCCATCAGCAGTGATTGACATAATGAAGAAGAAATATATATCACATTGAACGCTTAGAACCTAACGGGGGGGGGGGGGGTATTATAGCATGATACTCGGTTTTTTACTGCCCAGCTAGATGCCAACAACATCCATCACTCACGGCTACGCATAGAGAAACAGCCATGGCGAAAATAAAACTTTGCTTTCTCATAGGCACAATGACACAGAACCCCGTCAAACACACTTTTCTTGGCAGGGATGGACATGAAAAAGTTCATTACTAATACTAAACAGCGTATGCATTCCATTCATGTGGAGCTAGATACCTCTATAGCAACATAAAGCCTGTCTTCAACTCCGTTGATAGAACAATGACAACCTGAAATTTCAAAGAGATGAGCGAGACGCTATATACACCTGGCCTAGAGTTAATTTATTCAGTTCTCATTCCTACTTCAAGTTGGGTTATGTTATTGTAATCATTCCCATCTGCAGTATAACAAAACCAAAGTGAGGGAAAAGGGGAGAGAAAAACGAGAGGTGGCAAAAGGAAAACTGCATGCACAACTGCAATCCATAGCATTGCGTGTGACAAGTGAAACAAATGTTTTAGTTGTTATAGCAGTGTTTTATGAGCATAAACAGACAAATAGACTGACAATGTCAAATTTAAAAACCATCAATTTAATGTCAGAGAAGATGGTAAACAAGATGCATTGAAACCGTACATATTCAGATATAACATTCTTGAATTAAAAACAAGATAAAGAAAAATAATGTCCACGTCAGGATTAAAAAAAAAAAAACGCCGCACGAACATGCATTATATTCTTGATGCAAAGTTCCAAGGATTGTCTCATTAATTTAAAAGCAATGATTCCCTTACCACCACCAGCACCACACCACAATGACGTCTCTAAAATCAATGGTAGCACATATCATTGTATCTTGCATTGAATTAGCTCCCTTTTCCTAAACTACCAGTGAAACGTGCCATATTATATGATGTAATTCGATCAGTAGTGATTGACTTTAAAGAAGAAAGATAATGCAACAAATTGAATGCTTACCACATTGCTTATAGGGCTATTCCAGTTTGGTACTGATCTGTTCTATTCTCCCAGATGCCAACAACACATATCACCTATGGCTAAACTAGTGAAACAGCCATGACGAAAATAAACGACAGAGAACCCTGTCAAAATCACTACACTAATTGGAAAGGTATTGCCCGAAATTCCTCATATAATATGAAGCAATATCAAGTCACTTCCTTCCCTGCCTGTCTTTAACTCCGTTTTTGTCAAACAATAACAACCTGGAATTCTAAACAGATAAGCGAGACGCCATACACCTGGACTAGAGTTAATTAATTCAGTTCCCATTCCTGTTAGTTATGTAAACGTACACGTTCCTAAATATCCTGCTACAGTATAACAAGAACAAAATCTAAATGAAGAGAAAAGGAAAGAGAAAAAGAATGGTAGCAAGCGTGGCACTGTTTCAAGGGGCAATTTACAACATTACGCGTGACAAAATTAATGAAGCAAACCCAACCTCCAAACTCCAATACAAAACAAGGGAAATAGAGTAGCTGTGTTCATGACATCAGAGTGAAGCTGAACTGCTGAAAAAAAGAAAAGAAAAAAGAAATAAAAGGAAAAAGTCCTGCGGGACTCGATTAACTTCTCTCCTTCCGGTCGGGCATTATAAACACGCAGCGTGCTAAGCGATTCTGCCACACGGAAGATCCGAAGATCCTGTGCGAAACTTAAATCTATCTATGTATGCTATACACAACACAAATTTACATTGATATTCAGTTTTTTGGCGATATACGTCAAGTGACTGATAGCGCTGTTCAACTTCCCACGAGTGGCCGCGTGGATTCGATCAATATACAGTTACAAAGATAAATCGGGAATCGTTTCGACCAGATTCCATTCTCATTTTCAGTGATCGACAACGAAAATAATGTTAAGTAGCGACTTGAAGTATAATATAATATTGAGAAATATTCGTGAAGTCCAATTCTTTTTTCAGTCCTACATAATTCAGATGAAATTGTTTCTGTCATGCAACCAATTGAAAATTTCGTGTGGTGTCGGCGTGTCCAAGTAAGTTGATTGGAAAGGATATGTGAATGAATATTTACCAATAGGTCTTTATATTGTAAAAAAAAAAAAAAAATCAAACATGGCCATGCGGTCTTTTAAGAGCCATCTTCACTTTAACATTTGTAATTTCAAGTCCAAGTTGCCAGTCAAAGCAATGTGGTCTCCAACACAAAACAAAGGGATATTGTGTGTGTGTGTGTGTGTGTGTGTGTGTGTGTGTGTACGTTTACATGAAAACGTGATTTCTACATGGACGAAGGTGAATACTCCATAAAAGAAAAAAAGCAAAAGATGTAAGTATTTTGTTTCGTGTTCTTATGGGGTTCGAACCCGTACGTGTGCAACCTCACGTATCTTGTGACGTCGCCTTTATCCTCTCGGCCATACGTCTCGACGAGAAAATATGAGGAATGTAAACTTATGTATGTGAAAGATGAATCAGGAATCGTTTCGTCCACATTCCATTCGCATTTTCAGTTTTTAGCTGCAAAATTATCAACCTGATGAGGAGATTTGAAAAAATAAAATGCATGATTACTGCAGCTTATTGTCTGAGCTACCACATACTTAAGTTTCAGAGGAAATGGAGCAAAATCAGCTGAAATAAAGGTGGTGAAACGTTGTCAAGTCAATGCATGGTTTAAAAAAAAAAATCACCTCCCTTAGACATAACACGTCAACTTGTCTGATTTTGAGTCTTTACCTTTAATCACAATTTGAAGTATGATGGTAAGTCTTCTCGAACTAAGAGTGTGGAACGGAAGCTTCTACGTGAAAGATGAATCATGACGATCACCCGTGACCGACACATCTTTAAAGGGATCAGTTATTAGAGGTGGAAGACCTCGTGCCAAGATATTGTTTCAGCAATTCCAAAGCAATGATACCCTTACATTTAGGTATACCATAATTTCCCTCTGAAATCATTGGTATTATTCATGTACAATTGCTTGCCTTGTCCATAAACTTTGCTTTATAAACTTTCAGTGAAAGGTGTTATAACATAATTCTGTAACGCCATTAGCAGTGATTGACTACATAAATAAAGATATATCAAATTGAACGCTTAGCGCGTATAAAAGGGGGATTTTAGCCTGATGTTGTGTTATTCACTGCTCAGATACCAACAACACTCATCACCTACGGTTACGTATAGAGAAATAGCCATGGCGAAAATAAGGTTTTCCTTTTCTTTGGCAGATAGACACACAACCCCTTTGAACACACTATAATTGACATGGAGGGACATGAAAAAGTTCATTACTACTACTAAACAGTGATGCCTTCTACTCATGTGGCACAAGATACCTCTATAGCAGCATAAAACCTGTCTACAATTCCGTTATTGGGTCAAACAATAGCAACCTGGAATTTCAAAGAGACGAGCGAGACGCCATACACCTGTCCTAGAGTTAATTTATTCAGTTGCCATTCCTGCTCCAGTTGAGTTATGTAAATTATTTTCCGACCTGTCTTGTGCAGTGTAACAGGAACAAACGTAGAGAAAAGGAAAGAGAAAACGAAAGGTGGCAAGCGGGGCACTGTATATCAAGGGCAATTTACAACATTACGTATGATAAATGAAGCAAATCCAACCTCCAGCCTCCGACAAAAAAAAAAAAAAGGGAACTTGAGTGACTGTGTGTCGTGGGGTAATGACATCGGAATGAGGCTGAACTGCCAAAAGAAAAACAAAGAAAGAGAGAGAGAGAAAAAAAAATAATAGCGTCCTGCGGGTCCCGAACATCTCGTCCTAAGGTAGTGCATAATGACCATGCAGCGCGCTAAGCGACTATAAAGCCACACGGCTATCCCGAAGATTGGATGTGAAATTCATATCTTTATATCATTAAATATACAACATGAAAAAGTTCATTACTACTACTAAACAGTGATGCCTTCCATTCATGTGGCACAAGATACCTCTATAGCAACATAAAACCTGTCTACAACTCCGTTATTGGGTCAAACAATAACAACCTGGAATTTCAAAGAGATGAGCGAGACGCCATACACCTGGACTAGAGTTAATCAATTCAGCTCCCATTCCTGCCAGTTATCTAAACGTACATGTTCCTACCTATCCTGTTACAATATTACAAGAACCAATGAAGAGAAAAGGAAAGAGCAAACGAAAGGTGGCAAGCGGGACACTGTAACAAGGGGCAATTTACAACATTAAGTGTGACAAAATTAATGAAGCAAACCCAATCTCCAAACTCCAATACAAAACGAGGGAAATAGAGCAGCCGTGTTCACGGGTTACGTATACTTGGTAAAATAATACGATAAATGACATCGGAGTAAAGCTGAATTGCCGGAAAAAAAAAGAAAAAAAGAAAGAGAAAACTTCCGCGGGAGTCGAACTTCTCGCCTTCCGGTATGGCGTTATGAACACCCAGCGCGCTAAGCGATTACGCCATATGGATGTCCTGGAGATTCTATGCGAAACTTAAATGTATGATAATACTGTCGTGACAGTGCTGACTGAGATGGCGCTATTCAACTTCCCACAAGTGGCCGCGTGGATTCGACCAATATACAGTTGCAAAGAACAATCGGGAATCATTCCGTACAGATTGCATTCTCATTTTCAGTTTTTAACTACAAAATTGTCGACCTGATGAGGAGATTTGAAAATATAAAATGCATGATGACTGCAGCTTATTGTCTCAGCTACAACATATTTATGTTTCAGAGGAAATGGAGCAAAATCAGATGAGGTAAAGGTGCTTAAACGTTGTCAAGTCAATGCATGGTTTGAAAAAAAATCACCTCCCATAGACATAACACGTAAACTTGTCTGATTTTGAGTCTTTACCTTTAATCACAATTTCTAGTATGATGACGTCATCATATATCAAAACCATCACATGGACTTGAGAGGCAAATGTTCAAAGTACAACATATCTGAATTTGGGATAATATTGAGCTTAAACAACAGAGATACGAGCAAATGAATGTCAGAAACAGTACCTCAAAAAAATCAATTCCACTTTTTTTATATAAAATGACGATTTGATGACGTCATCGCGTTTCTCTGGCAATATTGATACTTGGAATGTTATTTACAATTCATATGCTTTTGTAATATGCAATAGAAATATAGGGTCAACGGACGATTTAAAGAGCTATGACGAAATAAACAAAGACATGTTTTTTCACTATATTTGCAGAAAGACGCGCGTGCGGAATTTCAACTTTGACGCCTGTGCATTCCTTTGTTATGGGTCGAAATCGATCGGAAATCAATGGATACTGTTACTCAAAGTATCAGGAATCCAAATCAGTCAAAAAAATTGCATTTCCATGTTTCTTAAGCGCTCTGCGCGCGAAATTGCGCGGACGGACGCGCACGCGAGAAAATGTTTGAAACGCTTATAATTGTCTGAAACTTCGAGATTTCCCATTGGGAAGTCGTTTTGAGCCTTTTAAAATTTTGACGCGCGCTTACGCGCGCCTAATGATGACCTGGGTAACTAGCGTTAGAAAGTAAGATAGAGCGTGACCTGAACTTTATGTCCAGCGAAAATGATACAGAAATGACATCTAGTTATGAAGTTATGATTGATCATGTGACAAGGTCCGAAAATCACAAAATGGCGCCTAGATGACGTCATAGATATGTTACTGTCATGAAAACCTTATTGTGGCTAGATTTTGTCATGAGACATGTTGACTGAAAATGTCATGTCATTCCGTGATGTCATTGTTGAGATATTGACGACACAAAATGTGGCAGAAAGAAAGAAGAATAAAAACGAGACATGAAAACTCGTCACATTGAGGACGAGTTAGGTGATACGCTTGGGGTCATCAGATGAAAGTTATCTGTGATCGACAAAGAAAAGAATGTGATATAGGCACCTTGAAGTTATATTGAGCGTGCATGCGAAACCGTTTCTGTAACCACTCGGCCACGGGTCATCCACGGAAATGGTAAGACAAAAAAAAAAACAATGTATAGATATAACAGGGGGAAAGTCAATGCCCACTCAACTAACGTGGCCGTGTGAACATCTATTGCATTGCTAGACGGAAAAGCGGCCTTGTAACGACTGAGGTCGCTATGCCATTTCTGGCAACTTGGGAAAAATACGTCCCGCAGACATAAAGCCTATAATCGGCTGGTTTTGATACCATGGCTTTAATCACAATTTTCAGTGTAATGACGTCATCAAATTACAAAACAATGACATCGTCTTGAAAGACAATTGTTCAAAGTACAACACCTCAGTCGTCGTCATTACATACTATGATAGGTTTGACAAAGTCAACCTGCAAAATTTTGCTGCAGTCGAAGCAATGTGGTCTCTAACACATAAAAAAGAGGGATATGGCGTGTGTGTGTGTCTTTGTGTGTATATAGGTGCGTTTATATACGAACGTGATTTCTACATGGACGAATATGTAATACAAAATTGAAGAAAAAAAAGTAAAATAGCTAAATATTTTGTTTCGTGATCTTGTGGGGGTTCGAACCCGTAACCTCACGTCTCTGAGACGTCGCCTTTAACCACTCGGCCAGACGTCTCGACGAGAAAATATGGGGAACGTAAAGTTATGTATGTGAAAGATACATGAGGAATCGTTTTGTCCACATTCCATTTTCATTTTCAGTTTTTAGCTGCAAAATTGTCAAATTGATGAGGAGATTTCAAAGAATAAAATGCATGATTACTGCAGCTTATTGTCTCAGCTACAACATACTAAAGTTTCAGAGGAAATGAAGCAAAATCAGCTGAGATAAAGGTGCTTAAACGTTGTCAAGTCAATGCACATTAAAAAAAATCACCTCCCATAGACATAACACGTAAACTTGTCTGATTTTGAGTCTTTACCTTTAATAACAATTTGAAGTATGATGGTAAGTCTTCTCGAACCAAGAGTGTGGAACTGAAGCTTCTACGTGAAAGATGAATCATGACGATCACCCGTGACCGACACATCTTCAAAGGGATCAGTTATTAGAAGTGGAAGCCCTCGTGCCAACATTATTGTCTCAGCAATTCCAAGCAATGATACCCTTACATTTAGGTATACCATAATTTCCCTCTGAAATGATTGGTATCATTCATGTACAATTGCTTGCCTTGTCCATAAACTTTGTTTTACAAACTTTCAGTGAAAGGTGTCATAACATAATTCTGTAACTCCATTAGCAGTGATTGACTACATAACATAATAAAGATATATCAAATTGAACGCTTAGCGCGTATAACTAAGGGGGATTTTAGCCTGATGCTGTGTTATTCACTGCTCAGATACCAACAACACTCATTACCTACGGCTACGTATAGAGAAACAGCCATGACTAAAATAAGGTTTTCCTTTTCTTTGGCAGATAGACACACAACCCCTTTGAACACACTATAATTGACAAGGTCAGACGGAGGGACATGAAAAAGTTCATTACTACTACTAAACAGTGATGCTTTCTCCTCATGTGGCACAAGATACCTCTATAGCGAAATAAAACCTGTCTACAATTCCGTTATTGGGTCAAACAATAACAACCTGGAATTTCAAAGAGACGAGCGAGACGCCATACACCTGGCCTAGAATTAATTTATTTAGTTGCCATTCCTGCTCCAGTTGAGTTATGTAAATTATTTTCCGACCTGTCTTGTGCAGTGTAACAGGAACAAACGTAGAGAAAAGGAAAGAGAAAACGAAAGGTGGCAAGCGGGGCATTGTATACCAAGGGCAATATACAACATTACGTATGATAAATGAAGCAAATCCAACCTCCAGCCTCCGACAAAAAAAGGGAACTTGAGTGACTGTGTGTCGTGGGGTAATGACATCGGAATGAAGCTGAACTGCCACAAGAAAAACAAAGAAAGAGAGAGAGAAAAAAAAATAATAGCGTCCTGCGGGTCCCGAACATCTCGTCCTAAGGTAGTGCATAATGACCATGCAGCGCGCTAAGCGACTATAAAGCCACACGGCTGTCCCGAAGATTGGATATGAAATTCATATCTTTATATCATTTAAAACATGAAAAAGTTCATTACTTCTACTAAACAATGATGCCTTCTATTCATGTTGCACAAGATACCTCTATAGCAACATAAAACCTGTCTACAACTCCGTTATTGGATCAAACAATAACAACCTGGAATTTCAAAGAGATGAGCGAGACGCCATACACCTGGACTAGAGTTAATCAATTCAGCTCCCATTCCTGCCAGTTATTTAAAAGTACATGTTCCTACCACCTATCCTGTTACAGTATAACAATAACCAATGAAGAGAAAAGGAAAGAGCAAACGAAAGGTGGTAAGCGGGACACAGTAACAAGGGGCAATTTACAACATTAAGTGTGACAAAATTAATGAAGCAAACCCAATCTCCAAACTCCAATACAAAACAAGGGAAATAGAGCAGCCGTGTTCACGGGTTACGTACACTTGATAAAATAATACGATAAATGACATCGGAGTAAAGCTGAACTGCCGAAAAAAAGAGAAAAAAAGAAAGAACGGATAAAAGTCCTGCGGGAGTCGAACCTCTCGCCTTCCGGTATGGCGTTATGAACAACCAGCGCGCTAACCGATTCTGCCACATGGCTGTCCTGAAGACCGAGTGCAAAACTTAAATTTAAATACCATCGCGAGTTTGTTGCCTTGTGATGGCGCTATTTAACTTCCCACAAGTGGCAGCGTGGATTCGATCAATGTATAGTTGCAAAAAAAATTTGGAATCGTTCCATACAGATTGCATTCTCATTTTCAGTTTTAAACTACAAAATTATCAACCTGATGAGGAGATTTGAAAACATAAAATGCATGATTACTAACGCTTATTGTGTCAGCTACAACATATGTATGTTTCAGAGGAAATGAAGCAAAATCAGATGAGATAAAGGTGCTTAAACGTTGTTAAGTCAATGCATGCTTTTAAAAAAAATCACCTCCCATAGACATAACACGTAAACTTGTCCGATTTTGCATCTTTACTTTTAATCACAATTTAAAGTATGATGACGTCATCATATATCAAAACCATGACATGGACTTGAAAGGCAAATGTTTAAAGGACAACATACATGAATTTGGGATAATATTGAGCTTAAACAACAGAGATACGAGCAAATGAATGTCAGAAATAGTACCTCAAAAAAATCAATTCCACTTTTTTTATTCAAAATGACGATATGATCACTTCATCGCGTTTTCCTGGCAATATTGATACTAGGAATGTTATTTACAATTCATATGCTTTTGTAATATGCAATAGAAATATCGGGTCAACGGACGATTTAAAGAGCTATGGCGAAATAAACAAAGACATGTTTTTTCACTATATTTGCAGAAAGACGCGCGCGCGGAATTTCAACTTTGACGCCAGTGCATTCCTTTGTTATAGGTCAACATCGATCGGAAATCAGTGGATATTGTTACTCAAAGTATCAGGAATCCAAATCAGTCAAAAAAATTGCATTTTCATGTTGGTTACGCCCTCTGCGCGCGAAATTGCGCGGACGGACGCGCACGCGAGAAAATGTTTGAAACGCTTAAAATTGTCTGAAACTTCGAGATTTCCCATTGGGAAGTCGTTTTGAGCCTTTTAAAATTTTGACGCGCCCGTACGCGCGCGTAATGAAGACCTGGGTAACTAGCGTTAAAAAGTAAGATAGAACGTGACCTGAACTTTATGTCCACCGAAAATGATGCAGAAATGACATCTAGTTATGAAGTTATGATCGATCATGTGACAAGGTCCGAAAATCACAAAATGGCGCCTAGATGACGTCATAGATATGTTACTGTCATGAAAACCTTATTGTGGCTAGATATTGTTATGAGACATGTTGACTGAAAATTTCGTGTCATTCCGTAATGTCATTGTTGAGATATTGACGACACAAAATTGTCCAGAAAGAAAGAAGAACGAGATATGAAACTCGTCACACTGAAGACGAGTTAGGTGATACGCTTGGGGTCATCAGATGTCGGTCATCCGTGATCGACAAAGAAAAGAATGTAATATAGCACCTTGAAGTTATAATGAGATACTTAGTTGAACTTTTTTGGGGGCCTACATTTATTATTCAGATCACATTTGTTTTTCTGTCACACAAACTATGTGGAAATTCTGTGCGTGTACGACTAAGTCGATTTACGGACTTTTTGAGCCTCAATTGCGCGGCTGAGCCCCGCAATTTAGTCCATTTACACTGCCGGGCTCGGCCGCGCTTTTGATTCAAACCTTTCAATATTTTGTCGTAGTGGCGCTGTACTTGTAAACAAACGCAATTTGGTATTGTCTGGTTTTCAGATCCTTTGGCAACTGAATTCCGTGGCGACGAAGTCGCCGTTCGGGCAAAGGCCTTTGCCGAAGGAGAAAATCCTTTGCAGGACAAAACCACCTTAAACTATACTAGTTTTCGACGTTGAAGTGGTTAATATCCTGAATAGCGAAATAGTACAGGCGAGTGTTTGGAAGCCACAATAAAATTGGCCGCGCATTTAGCCCAGTTTGCGTTTACACTGAGAAAAAGGCCGGGCGCGACCGCGGCTCAGCCGCGGCCGAGACCACATTAGCGTGGCCTAATGCGAGGCCATTTTGGCCCCGCATTTGGCCTTTTGCGCGTTTACACCGAAATGAAGGCGGTCTCGGCGCGGCCGAGCCGCGGCCGAACCTCGCACTGTAAACGGGATCCAAGTGATCCTCGGCACGTACAAATAAAACATGACAATTAAGTGTTTATAACCATCCTGGCTTTAACAGTGGCCTTTTAAAATATGACCTTTGACCATTATTTACATAACCAATATGACTCCCTCTCATCTTGCTATCATAGTGATCAGTTCAAAGAGCTCTTACAGCTATATACAAGCCTGTGAGATTTACAAGCAGTAAATCCAATGAAGCCTCCGATACAAAACAAGGGATATAGAGCAAGTGAGTCTGTTTACATGAGAATGTGATTTATACCTGGACGAAAGTGATATCTCAATTAAAGAGAAGAGGGCAAAAGAAAAACGGGCCAAACGTACGGCTCCAGCGAAAGAGACATCGCCTTTAACCATGTAGCTATAGGTCTCCTCCAACTAAGAGTACACTTCGAACGTAAGCTTATACGTGAATGATAATTTATGACGATCTCACATGATCGACACACATTCATAGGGGACAGTTAGAAGTGGAAGGTGTGCTTAATCGTTTCATTAATTCCTAATCAATGACAATCCTACTATAGGCATGTCATAATTTCTCATCTAAAATCAATGGCCTATAGGACTCATGCACCATTACTTGTATCGTGCATATACTTTGTTTTTTAAGCTTTGAGTGAAACGTGTCATAACATAATTCTGTAATTCCATCAGCAGTGATTGACATAATAAAGAAGAAAGATATATCACCGTATTGAACGCTTAGAACCTAACCGGGGGAGGGGGGTATTATAGCATAATACTCGGTTCTTTACTGGCCAGATGCCAACAACACCCATCACCCACGGCTACGCATAGAGAAACAGCCATGGCGAAAATAAAACTTTGCTTTCTCATAGGCACAATGACACAAAACCCCATCAAACACACTTTTATTGGCAGGGATGGACATGAAAAAGTTCATTACTAATACTAAACAGCGTATGCATTCCATTCATGTGGAGCGAGATACCTCTATAGCAACATAAAGCCTGTCTTCAACTCCGTTGATCGAACAATGCCAACCTGAAATTTCAAAGAGATGAGCGAGACGCTATATACACCTGGCCTAGAGTTAATTTATTCAGTTCTCATTCCTACTTCAAGTTGGGTTATGTCATTGTAATCATTCCCATCTGCAGTATAACAAATCCAAAATGAGGGAAAAGGGGAGAGAAAAACGAGAGGTGGCAAAAGAAAAAATGCATGCACAACTGCAATCCACATCATTGCGTGTGACAAGTGAAGCAAATGTATTAGTTGTTATAGCAGTGTTTTATGAGCATAAACAGGCAAATTGCTTTATAGACAGACAATGTCAAATTTAAAAACAATTAATTTAATGTCAGAGAAGATGGTAAACAAGATGCATTGAAACTGTAACTAAATCGCTGCTCTTTTACTCGGTCACGGAACGTCCAACTTTATATCCAACAAAAAAAAAATGTTAGGGGAAAGAAACAAATTTAGATATAACATTCTTAAATTAAAAACAAGGAAAAGAAAATGTCCACGTCAGGATAAAAAAAAAAAAAAAACTCCGCACGAACATGCATTATATTCTAGATGGGAATACGGTCTTGATGCAAAGGTCCAATGATTGTCTCATTACTTTAAAAGCAATCTATGGTTCCCTTACCATCACCAGTACCACACCACAACGACGTCTCTAAAATCAATGGTAGCACATTTATCATTGCATCGTGCATTAACTCCCTTTTCCTAAACTACCAATGGAACGTGTCATATTATTGTGTATTTCGATCAGTAGTGACTGACTTTGAAGAAGAAAGATAATGCAAAAAATTGAACGCTTACCACATTACTTATAGGGCTATTCCAGTTTGGTACTGATCTGTTCTATTCTCCCAAATGCCAACAACATATGTCACCTATGGCTAAACTAGTGAAACAGCCATGACGAAAATAAACGACAGAGAACCCCGTCATAATCACTACGCTTGGAAAGGTGTTGCCCAAAATTCCTCATTATGAAGCAATATCAAGTCACTTCCTTCCCTGCCTGTCTTTAACTCCGTTATTTGGTCAAACAATAACAACCTGGAATTCCAAAGAGATCAGCGAGACGCCATGCACCTGGACTAGAGTTAATTAATTCAGTTCCCATTCCTGTTAGTTATGTAAATGTACACGTTCCTAAATATCCTGCTACAGTATAACAAGAACAAATGAAGAGAAAAGGAAAGAGAAAACGAATGGTGGCAAGCGGGGCACTGTTTCAAGGGGCAATTTACAACATTACGTGTGACAAAATTAATGAAGCAAACCCAACCTCCAAACTCCAATACAAAACAAGGGAAATAGAGTAGCTGTGTTCATGACATCAGTGTGAAGCTGAACTGCTGAAAAAAAAGAAAAAAGAAATAAAAGGAAAAAGTCTTGCGGGACTCGATTAACTTCTCTCCTTCCGGTCGGGCATTATAAACACGCAGCGTGCTAAGCGATTCTGCCACACGGAAGATCCGAAGATCCTGTGCGAAACTTAAATCTATCTATGTATGCTATACACAACACAAATTTACATTGATATTCAGTTTTTTGGCGATATACGTAAAGTGACTGATAGCGCTATTCAACTTCCCACGAGTGGCCGCGAGGATTCGATCAATATACAGTTGCAAAGATAAATCGGGAATCGTTTCGACCAGATTCCATTCTCATTTTCAGTGATCGACAGCGAAAATAATGTTAAGTTGCGACTTGAAGTAATATTGAGAAATATTCGTGAAGTCCAATTCTTTATACAGTCCTACATAATTCAGATGAAATTGTTTCTGTCATGCAACCAATTGAAAATTTCGTGTGGTGTCACCGTGTCCAAGTAAGTTGATTGGAAATGATATGTGAATGAATATTTACCAATAGGTCTTCATATTGTTAAAAAAAATCAAGCATGGCCATGCTGTCTTTTAAGAGTCATCTTCACTTTGTAATTTCAAGTCCAAGTTGCCAGTCAAAGCAATGTGGTCTCCAACACAAAACAAAGGGATATTGTGTGTGTGTGTGTGTGTGTGTGTGTGTGTGTGCCTGTGTGTGTGTACGTTTACATGAAAACGTGCTTTCTACATGGACGAAGGTGAATACTCCATAAAAAAAAAGATATACGTATTTTGTTTCGTGCTCTTATGGGGTTCGAACCCGTACGTGTGCAACCTCACGTCTCTTGTGACGTCGCCTTTATCCTCTCGGCCATGTACGTCTTGACGAGAAAATATGAGGAACGTAAGCTTATATGTGAAAGATGATTCAGGAATCGTTTGGTCCACATTCCATTCTCATTTTCAGTTTTTAGCTGCAAAATTATCAACCTGACGAGGAGATTTGAAAAAAATAAAATGCATGATCACTGCAGCTTATTGTCTCAGCTACCACATACATAAGTTTCAGAGGAAATGGAGCAAAATCAGCTGAGATAAAGGTGCTTAAACGTTGTCAAGTCAATGCATGGTTAAAAAAAAAATCACCTCCCATAGACATAACACGTCAACTTGTCTGATTTTAAGTCTTTACCTTTAATCACAATTTGAAGTATGATGGTAAGTCTTCTCGAACCAAGAGTGTGGAATGGAAGCTTCTACGTGAAAGATGAATCATGACGATCACCCGTGACCGACACATCTTCAAAGGGATCAGTTATTAGAAGTGGAAGCCCTCGTGCCAAGATATTGTCTCAGCAATTCCAAAGCAATGATACCCTTACATTTAGGTATACCATAATTTCCCTCTGAAATCAATGGTATTATTCATGTACAATTGCTTGCCTTGTCCATAAACTTTGCTTTACAAACTTTCAGTGCAATGTGTCATAACATAATTCTGTAACTTCATTAGCAGTGATTGACTACATAAATAAAGATAATATCAAATTGAACGCTTAGCGCGTATAACTAAGGGGGATTTTAGCCTGATGCTCTGTTGTTCACTGCTCAGATACCAACAACACTCCTCACCTACGGCTACGTATAGAGAAACAGCCATGACGAAAATAAGTTTTTCCTTTTCTTTAGCAGATAGACACACAACCCCTTTAAACACACTATAATTGACATGGAGGGACAAGAAAAGGTTCATTACTACTACTAAACAGTGATGCCTTCTACTCATGTGGCACAAGATACCTCTATAGCAACATAAAACCTGTCTACAATTCCGTTCTTGGGTCAAACAATAACAACCTGGAATTTCAAAGAGATGAGCGAGACGCCATACACCTGGCCTAGAGTTAATCTATTCAGTTGCCATTCGTGCTCCAGTTGAGTTAGAGAGAGAAAAAAAATAATAGCGTCCTGCGGGTCTCGAAGGTAGTGCACAATGACCATGGAGCGCGCTAAGCGACTATAAAGCCACACGGCTGTCCCGAAGATTGGATGTGAAATTCATATCTTTATATCATTTACAACATGAAAAGGTTCATTACTACTACTAAACAGTGATGCCTTCCATTTATGACAACCTGGAATTTCAAAGAGATGAGCGAGACGCCATACACCTGGACTAGAGTTAATCAATTCAGCTCCCATTCCTGCCAGTTATCTAGACGTACATGTTCCTACCTATCCTGTTACAATATAACAAGAGCCAATGAAGAGAAAAGGAAAGAGCAAACGAAAGGTGGCAAGCGGGACACTGTAACAAGGGGCAATTTACAACATTAAGTGTGACAAAATTAATGAAGCAAACCCAATGTCCAAACTCCAATACAAAACAAGGGAAATAGAGCAGCCGTGTTCACGGGTTACGTACACTTAATAAAATAATATGATAAATGACATCGGAGTAAAGCTGAATTGCCGAAAAAAAAAAGAAAAAGAAAAAACGGGAAAAATCCTGCGGGAGTCGAACTTCTCTCCTTCCGGTATGGCATTATGAACACTCAGCGCGCTAAGCGATTACGCCACACGGCTGTCCTGAAGACCGAGTGCGAAACTTAAATGTATAATAATACTGTCGTGACTGGTTGACTTGTGATGGCGCTATTCAACTTCTCACACGTGGCAGCGTGGATTCGATCAATATACAGTTGCAAAGATAAATTGGGAATCGTTCTGTACAGATTGCATTCTCATTTTCAGTTTTAAACTACAAAATTATCAACCTAATGAGGAGATTTGAAAACATAAAATGCACGATTACTAAAGCTTATTGTCTCAGCTACAACATACGTATGTTTCAGAGGAAATGGAGCAAAATCAGATGAGGTAAAGGTGCTTAAACGTTGTCAAGTCAATGCATGGTTTAAAAAAAAAATCACCTCCCATAGACATAACACGTAAACTTGTCTGATTTTGAGTCTTTACCTTTAATCACAATTTCTAGTATGATGACGTCATTATATTTCAAAACCATCACATGGACTTGAGAGGCAAATGTTCAAAGTACAACATATCTGAATTTGGGATAATATTGAGCTTAAACAACAGAGATACGAGCAAATGAATGTCTGAAAGAGTACCTGAAAAAAATCAATTCCACTTTTTTTATTTAAAATGACGATATGATGACGTCATCGCGTATTCCTGGCAATATTGATACTTGGAATGTTATTTACAATTCATATACTTTTGTAATATGCAATAGAAATATAGGGTCAACGGACGATTTAAAGAGCTATGGCGAAATAAACAAAGACATGTTTTTTCACTATATTTGCAGAAAGACGCGCACGCGGAATTACAACTTTGACGCCAGTGCATTCCTTTGTTATAGGTCGAAATCGATCGGAAATCAATGGATATTGTTACTCCAAGTATAAGGAATCCAAATCAGTCAAAAAAATTGCATTTTCATGTTGCTTACGGGCTCTGCGCGCGAAATTGCGCGGACGGACGCGCACGCGAGAAAATGTTTGAAACGCTTATAATTGTCTGAAACTTCGAGATTTCCCATTGGGAAGTCGTTTTGAGCCTTTTAAAATTTTGACGCGCGCTTACGCGCGCCTAATGATGACCTGGGTAACTAGCGTTAGAAAGTAAGATAGAGCGTGACCTGAACTTTATGTCCAGCGAAAATGATACAGAAATGACATCTAGTTATGAAGTTATGATTGATCATGTGACAAGGTCCGAAATTCACAAAATGGCGCCTAGATGACGTCATAGATATGTTACTGTCATGAAAACCTTATTGTGGCTAGATATTGTTATGAGACATGTTGACTGAAAATGTCATGTCATTCCGTGATGTCATTATTGAGATATTGACGACACAAAATGTGGCAGAAAGAAAGAAGAACGAGACATGAAAACTCGTCACATTGAGGACGAGTTAGGTGATACGCTTGTGGTCATCAGATGACAGTCATCTGTGATCGACAAAGAAAAGAATGTGATATAGGCACCTTAAAGTTATATTGAGCGTGCTTGCGAAACCGTTTTTGTAACCACTCGGCCACGGGTCATCCACGGAAATGGTAAGACAAAAAAAAAAACAAAACCAATGTATAGATATAACAGGGGGAAAGTCAATGCCCACTCAACTAACGTGGCCGTGTGAACATCTATTGCATTGCTAGACGGAAAAGCGGCCTTGTAACGACTGAGGTCGCTATGCCATTTCTGGCAACTTGGAAAAAATACGTCCCGCAGACATAAAACCTATAATCGGCTGGTTTTGATACCTTGCCTTTAATCATAATTTTCAGTGTAATGACGTCATCAAATTAATAAACAATGACATCGTCTTGAAAGACAATTGTTCAAAGTACAACACCTCAGTCGTCGTCATTACATACTATGATCCGTTTGACAAAGTCAACCTGCAAAAGTTTGCTGCAGTCGAAGCAATGTGGTCTCCAACACACAAAGAAGAGGGATATGGCGTGTGTGTGTGTCTGTGTGTGTGTATAGGTGCGTTTATATACGAACGTGATTTCTACATGGACGAATATGTAATACAAAGTTGAGGAAAAAACAGTAAATAGCTAAATATTTTGTTTCGTGATCTTGTGGGGTTCGAACCCGCAACCTCACGTCTCTGAGACGTCGCCTTTAACCACTCGGCCATACGTCTCGACAAGAAAATATGGGGAACATTATGGACTTGAAAGACAGTTGTTCAATATATAACACATTCATCGTACGTTGTCAGTTTGCTATTGACATGACGATCACATACACGAATATGAGGCAGGTATTATAACCTGTATGAAATTATTATAGGCATGGTTATCAAATTCCCCTAAAATTTCCTTATAATTGCCTTATTTTTACACACAGTTATGCTATCCCTTTAAACTCGTCACAGTTTAATTAAAATCATTAACATCATACATTAGTACCATATTCAGTTCCATAGCTGATCACGTTTGCTAATTAATTAGGATTAATTGTCTAGAATGTGTCATATGGCCAACCTGTATACACACGTATACACACACACACACAATGCTAAATGTATGTATCAAACATCTGTAACACAACTTTGAACTTACTGTAGGAATTATCGCTGCACTTATCATTCATACTTTTTATCACCATCTGAAACTCCACAAAAACCACTAATTGACAAATAATCATCAATACAGAAGACTGACTTAAAGGAACAATGCAAATACCTTTTTTACAATGTATAGCTTGTTACATGTGTAAATCAGCACAAAGTAACCACGACTACATTGTGTTACTGAATTGATATCAACAAATTTCATTTTGTTACAATATACTATATCAGTTTAAAAAGCCCAGCCTGCAAAATTTTGCAGCAGTCGAGGTAATGCAGTCTCCAACGCAAAACAAAGGTATACTGTGTGAGTGTGTGCGTATAGGTGTGTTTACATGCAAACGTGTTTTCTACATGGACGAAGGTGTAGTACTCCATTGAAGAAAAAAAAAAGTTAAAAAAAATAATTATTTTCTTTCGTGCTCTTGTGAGGATCGAACCCGTACGTGTGCAACCTCATGATTTCTGAGACGACGCCTCTAACCGCTCGGCCATTCGTCTCGACGAGAAAATTAGAGGAACGTAAACTTATGTACGTGAAAGATGAATCAGGAATCGTTTCGTCCGCATTCCATTCTCATTTTCAGTTTTAAATTGCAAAATTGTCAACCTCATGAGGATATTTCAAAGAATAAAATGCATGATTACTGCAGATTATTGTCACAGCTACAACATACTTAAGTTTCAGAGGAAATGAAGCAAAATCAGCTGAGATAAAGGTGCTTAAACGTTGTCAAGTCAATGCATGGTTTAAAAAAAAATCACCTCCCGTAGACAATACACGTAAACTTGTCCGATTTTGCGTCTTTACCTTTAATCACAATTTAAGGTATGATGACGTCATCAAATTTCAAAACTATGACATGGACTTGAAAGGCAAATGTTCAAAGTACAACATATCTGAATTTGGGATAATATTGAGCTTAAACAACAGAGATACGAGCAAATGAATGTCAGAAACAGTACCTTCAAAAAATTAATTCCACTTTTTTGATTTCAGATGACGATATGATGACGTCATAATGAAATTATGGAAATAATGATACTTCAAACGTTATGTCCAATTTATATGCTTTTGTAATATGCAATAAAAACATAGGGTAACCTGACGTTTTAAAGAGCTATGGCGAAATAAACAAAGACATGTTTTTTCACTATATTTGCACATAGACGCGCAGGCGAAATTTGAACTTTGACGCAAGTGCATTCCTTTGTTATTTGTCAGAATCGATCAGAAAGCAATGGATATTGTTACTCAAAGTATCAGGAATCCAAATCAGTCAAAAAAAGTGCATTTTCATATTACTGACGCGCTGTGCGCGCGAAAACGCGCGGACGGACGCGCACGCGCAAAATCGTTTGAAACGCTTAAAATTGTCTGAAACTTCGAGATTTCCCATTGGAAAGTTGTTTTGAGCCTTTTACAAGTTTGACGCGCGCTTACGCGTCCTAGATGACGTCCTAGGTAATTAGCATCAGAGAAAGAAAGATAGAGCGTGACCTGAACTTTATGTCCACAAAAAATGATACAGAAATGACCTTTAGTTATGAAGTTATGATCGATCATGTAACATGGTCCAAAAATCACAAAATGGCGCCTAGATGACGTCATAGAGACGTTACTGTCATGAAAACCTTATTGTGGCTAGATATTGTCATGAGACATGTTGACTGAAAATGTCATGTTACTCCGTAAAGTCATTCTTGAGATATTGACGACACAAAATAGGCCAGAAAGAAAGAAGAATAAGAAACGAGACATGAAAACTCGTCACATTGAGGACGAGTTAGGTGATACGCTTGTGGTCATCAGATGACAGTCATCTGTGATCGACAAAGAAAAGAATGTGATATAGGCACCTTGAAGTTGTATTGAGCGTGCATGCGAAACCGTTTCTGTAACCACTCGGCCACGGGTCATCCACGGAAATGGTAAGACAAAAAAACAAACAACAATGTATAGATATAACAGGGTGAAAGTCAATGCCCACTCAACTAACGTGGCCGTGTGAACATCTATTGCATTGCTAGACGGAAAAGCGGCCTTGTAACGACTGAGGTCGCTATGCCATTTCTGGCAACTTGGGAAAAATACGTCCCGCAGACATAAAACCTATAATCAGCTGGTTTTGATACCTTGCCTTTAATCACAATTTTCAGTGTAATGACGTCATCAAATTACAAAACAATGACATCGTCTTGAAAGACAATTGTTCAAAGTACAACACCTCAGTCGTCGTCATTACATACTATGATCGGTTTGACAAAGTCAACCTGCAAAATTTGCTGCAGTCGAAGCAATGTGGTCTCGAACACACAAAAAAGAAGGATATGGCGTGTGTGTGTGTCTGTGTGTGTGTATAGGTGCGTTTATATACGAACGTGATTTCTACATGGACGAATATGTAATACAAAATTGAAGAAAAAAAAAACACAGTAAAGTAGCTAAGTATTTTGTTTCGTGATCTTGTGGGGTTCGAACCCGCAACCTCACGTCACTGAGACGCCGCCTTTAACCACTCGGCCACACGTCTCGATGGGAAAATATGGGGAACGTTATGGACTTGAAAGACAGTTGTTCAATATATAACACATTCATCGTACGTTGTCAGTTTGCTATTGACATGACGATCTATCACACGACTATGAGGCAGGTATTAGTACCTGTATGAAATTATTATAGGCATGGTTATCAAATTGCCCTAAAATTTCCTTATAATTGCCTTATTTTTACACACAGTTATGCTATCCCTTTAAACTTTTAACAGTTTGATTAGAATCATTAACATCATACATTAGTACCATATTCAGTTCCATAGCTGATCACGTTTGCTAATCAGTTAAGATTAATTGTCTAGAATGTGTCATATGGCCAACCTGTATACACACGTATATATACACACACACAATGCTAAATGTATGTATCAAACATCTGTAACACAACTTTGAACTATATAAACTGTAGGAATTATCGCTGCACTTATCATCCATACTTTTTATCACTATCTGAAACTCCACAAAAACCACTAATTGACAAATAATCATCAATACAGAAGACTGAATACCTTTTTACAATGTATAGCTTGTTACATGTATAAATCAGCACAAAGTAACCACGACTACATTGTGTTACTGAATTGATATGAACGAATTTCATTTTCTTACAATATACTATATCAGTTTGAAAAGCCCAGCCTGCAAAATTTTGCAGCAATCGAAGTAATGCAGTCTCCAACGCAAAACAAAGGTATACTGTGTGAGTGTGTGCGTATAGGTGTGTTTACATGCAAACGTGATTTGCACAAAAAAAAGTATAAAAAAATTATTAGTTTCTTTAGTGCTCTTGTGAGGATCGAACCCGTACGTGTGCAACCTCACGTTTCTAAGACGACGCCTCTAACCACTCGGCCATACGTCTCGACGAGAAAATTAGAGGAACGTAAACTTATGTACGTGAAAGATGAATCAGGAATCGTTTGGTCCGCATTCCATTCTCATTTTCAGTTTTAAATTGCAAAATTGTCAACCTCATGAGGAGATTTCAAAGAATAAAATGCATGATTACTGCAGCTTATTGTCACAGCTACAACATACTTAAGTTTCAGAGGAAATGAAGCAAAATCAGCTGAGATAAAGGTGCTTAAACGTTGTCAAGTCAATGCATGGTTTCTAAAAAAATCACCTCCCATAGACATAACACGTAAACTTGTCCGATTTTGCGTCTTTACCTTTAAACACAATTTAAAGCATGATGACGTCATCAAATTTCAAAACTATGACATGGACTTGAAAGGCAAATGTTCAAAGTACAACATATCTGAATTTGGGATAATATTGAGCTTAAACAACAGAGATACGAGCAAATGAATCTCAGAAACAGTACCTTAAAAAAATTAATTCCACTTTTTTGATTTCAGATGATGATATGATGACGTCATAATGTATTCATGGAGATATTGCTACTTGAAACGTTATTTCCAATTCATATGTTTTTGTAATATGCAATAAAAACATAGGGTAACCAGACGTTTTAAAGAGCTATGGCGAAATAAACAAAGACATGTTTTTCGCTATATTTGCACATAGACGCGCACACGAAATTTCAACTTTGACGCCAACGCATTCCTTTGTTATAGGTCAAAATTGATCGGAAATCAATGGATATTGTTACTTAATGTATCAGGAATCCAAATCTGTCAAAAAATGTGCATTTTGATTTTGCTTACGCGCACTACGCGCGAAAATGTGCGAACAGACGCGAACGCGCGAAACGCTTAAAATTGTCTGAAACTTCGAGATTTCCCATTGGTAAGTTGTTTTGAGCCTTTTAAAAGTTTGACGCGCACGTACGCGCACGTAATAATGTCCTAGGTAATTCGCATTAAAATGTAAGATAGAGCGTGACCTGAACTTAATGTCCACCGAAAATGATACAGAAATGACCTTTATTTATGAAGTTATGATCGATCATGTAACATGGTCCGAAAATCACAAAATGGCGCCTACATGACGTCATAGATATGTTACTGTCATGAAAACCTTATTGTGGCTAGATATTGTCATGAGACATGTTCCCTGAAAATGTCATGTTATTCCGTAATGTCATTCTTGAGATATTGATGACACAAAATTGTCCAGAAAGAAAGAAGAATAAAAAGAAATAAAGAGAGATTTTGACAATCACAATAGGTGATACGCTGATAGCGTATCACCTAAAAAGACAGATTTTGACAATCACAATAGGTGATACGCTAAAAGCGTATCACCTAATAAAAAAAAAGAGAAATTTTGACAATTACAATAGGTGATACGCTGATAGCGTATCACCTAAAAATAAAGAGAGATTTTGACAATCACAATAGGTGATACGCTGATAGCGTATCACCTAACAAGCAAGCAAACTGTGGGGTTAGTAAAGTAATTATATTTCTCATGATATTACAAGTAATACTCCCATTGTGAGACTTTTGTCTTACAACAACAACAACAACAAAAAAGGGCAAATACTGGAATTATAAATCATTCATGTGCTCACTCTACAGACAACGAACACGGATTGTTTATCATATCCAACATGTGGTAGAGTGAATAATTGAAATGTTATATATATCAATAGGTGATCCGTGAAGACTCGGATCACCTAATAACTGATTCTGGCACTGGAAAAAATATACACAATGAAAGTATGATATACTTTTATCATACGTTTCGTAGGCTATGCAATGGAGAAGGGGTAATCCTAGAGTGACCCGTCTTCACGACTCTATAACAACCTTCTGAGAACCCCTGTCTCGCAGGTGTCAATATTGACATGCTATCTATAATTCTGACGCCAAAACAAAATTCTTAAACGTACCACCTTTAAGCCAAGGAGGTACTAGTACTCGTACTCGGCACCTCCTTCTGCCATGTCTGTATTAAAATCAAATAGTATGTCCCCCCCCCCCCCAAAAAAAAAAAAAAAAAAAATACAATCCACTTTTCGCACTGATAGCGCCCAATGCGATTAAACCATCTAAATGCTACTTCAGTGTCTTAAAATAAAACATCTTAGCTCTATTTTGCAGAAAACCCATTCAATTTGCTTAAGCGATCACAGAGAAATGTGGATTGTTGTAAAGCATGTCATCAGTTTGATTCTTCCAAGTTTAGCACTTGGATGCTCTTGGAAAAGCAAATTAATGTGTGAACACAATAGACAGAACTCGGAGGGAAGAGATTTTTGCCATGCTCTACAAAATTCCTCATTTCTCTTTGACCACTGAAGCAAATCGAATAGGGTTTTCTGTAAGATGTGGACAATGAGTTATAGTTACATACCCTGAAATTGTATTTTGATTGATTCACTATTTTAAAGCTATCGTTGCGGAGGGTACCGTTGTATTTTTTTTTTTTTTTTTGGGGGGGGGGGGGCATACGGTACAGTTCGGATATGCGCTGTATGTTATAGGTGGCGCTCCTTGCCTCCACTCGCCAGTGCCGTATCAATCTAAAGCACTGTCACTCACATGAAACACACGTGCCCCACTACAAAAGCATTCCCTTTTTTTTTTTTTTTTTGAATTTGAAAGTTGTCACGACAGGATTATACCCATGCTCGTGTATTGCTGGCTTTGGTGAACATAATTTTTTGCTGAGACAATTAGGAAGACTTGGTAATTACAACGTTGCCTTTTTGTTTTTATTCAAGTGATTTTGTTTCAGGCCGAAAAGTGATGACAAAACATAATGCTCTAGTCCATCACCATTGATGAAATTCATTTCCAACTACTCAAAATGGAGTTATGAAACGATTTTGAAGCATACAAACAATTACTGTGAAACAGAATTCTGCACTGTGCTTGTCGTCTGCAATGTTGTCGTTTCTACAGCGATTGTGATAATGATGATAATACTTGTATTTTTACCCAGGGCAGCCTCTTCATTGTTACCACTGCACTCTAGCTTTACCAAAGGGCCCTGCAATTTTTAGTACATTCATATCGTCGCGTTGCCAGAAACCCATTTATACACCTGGGTCGAGAGGGACATCGTTGGTTAAAAAATCTTGTCCCACGTGAAGGTGTATTCCGTTAATGTTGTAGTTCATCAGCGGATTGGATTGTACTTTGTCAAGTCTGGGATTGGTGATGAATAACAACCCTAATGGTAGCGATAGCATATTATGCATACCAGGCATCAAGGTAAATGTGCCACATTTATGACTTAAGAAAATGTTGTGTTGTAAAACATTGGGAAATTGTTACAAAAATAAATTAAGAGGGCCCTGACATCCAAATGCATGTTGATTAGTGTTGATTTATGATACCCTTAACATCACTTTTGCGGTAAAACAAATATCTAGAAACATTTCATATATCTTTAACGATTTTTTCTTCTATTTTTCTTCAGATTACTTGGGAACGCCCACAAAGAATCCTTCCAAACCAATCAATATTAATATTCTTGAGATGACCTCATCTGTCAGTCATTGCTAAAGTACTGAAATATTTAACAAAAGACGTTGGAATGCACCTTCCTCTCGACTCAGCATAACTTGCATGTTTCTGTCATGATAATGTGACTAACAAAAGACATGGCGAGGGAACATGCAAGTTATGTTGAGTCGAGGGGAAGGTGCATTCCAATGTCCTTTGTTAAACATTTCAGTACTTTAGCAATGATTGAAAGATGAGATCATCTCAAAAATATTAATATTGATTGGTTTGGAAGGATTTTTTTTTGTGGGCGTTCCCAAGTAATCTGAAGAAAAATAGAAGAAAAAATCGTTAAAAATAATTATATGGAATGTTTCTAGATATTCGTTTCACCGCAAAAGTGATGTTGAGGGTATCATAAATCAAGACAAATCCACGGGCATTTGGATTTCAGGGCCCCCTTAAACTAAATTCCAACAACCTAGGAACACAAGTATTCCAATGGTATTTTTCCTGGCGCTACAAAATATGACACATGCTCTGTTTCCGTACTCTATAAGCAATATACGGCTTCTTAGCCGATATTTTGGACAGTTTAAAAGTGTTATAAAAATCATCCATTATTATGTACGCTGAATTAGGTAAAATTTTTCACGCCATTGCCGGATACAACAGATGTGAGTTCTAACGCCAAAATTTCTTGAGGAGGTGTTATTTGGCACTGCCGGGAATTCATCCAATCGTAGTGACAGCCAACTGCCTCATCAAAGGTAACATTTCAGTTTTATCAGCGCTGTCGGAAATACCTTTGCCACGTTGTTATGACAGCATGAATATGTTTTTACAGGATATTCTGTCAGTCTTCGAATCACGTGATCAGATGCCTTCCAAGGGAGAGAGTTACCTACGGGGATTCTTTGCAGCAGCCAATTTTAATACAGTTTGTAATGTCAGGATTATATGTAAGGCAGCAGAGGAGAAATTCTATACAATAGTCTCTTCATGGAGTGCTTATACAATCATCTATCTTGTATCAAGGCTTCCATTGAAACATGGAAAAGTAGTTTAATCAAAGTAGAAACTAGCAATCTCGTACAGCTGATCATACTTACTGTATATCCATTACGTTGATCTTTATGATCGTTAATTTATTATACATTATAAATGATTTTTATACATAAATTATGGACAACCAAGATGACAACATTAACATGATTAATACTGCTGATAAAGGGAGACGGTATCGAGCTTCCTACGAAGTAAATTAATGAATTTCGTTCCCATGTTTCATTCACTGGTGAAGTATCAGAGTGGGATGGGGCTCTGAGCTGACAACCAACAATCAAAAGGCATCAAGCATCATAAACTTATGGACAGTCGGCTGTGTATATACATGAAAAAGAAAAGAACCATGATGCCTCAATGGAAAGGAGGGTGTGGGAGAGATAGGGGGATGGAGGGAGAGAGAGAAGGGATTGGCGGAGGGAGCTACAACTGGCATCCATTGAAAGAAGTCATAAGATATGACAGAATATTAAAAAAAAAAGAATGATATTAAGTTTACAAAGCCTTAGCGTAGACAACGTCATGAGAATGAACTTCTGATCGATAGCGATTCCTCCTTGCATGTCATAAGACTTTTCAAAATGAACGATATGTCTACTAAATGGTATGTGAACTTCGCGGGTAATGCTTTTCTAAACATACGTGCAGTAGTAAGAAAAATGCTTACACTCAAACAAGTGAGAACAGGTATACAAAATGTAAATGCGAGCCAGACACCATGGAAGCTCTTACTTTCCCTCAAATTGATCATTCTCAATCATTTCTTTTCTAAAGTGCAGTGGTCAACAAAAGAGTCAAGCCTAGAATTAAGTCAACGTCATGCAAGGCTTGGACGTTTAGTGCGAAATGCGGCAAGACCGTGTTCTATTTTACGTACATGAAATTCATTGATGTTGATTTCTAATTCTGAGCATTGACCTTTGACCTCCTTATTTCATAAGATAACCTACATCTACATTACCTAACAATAGGACTTTCAAAGCTGAAGTTATTAGCAGGACAATGTTATTTTTGCGCCAAAATTCGATGACATTAAATTTAACTTGATCCTTGACCTTTCATATCAGTAAACGTCATATGTATTTCCGTCCTTACTGTCAAATTACTTAACCATTACAAGCGAAGAGTTTGGTTTAAAATACAATGTAATGTTAAGGTATTGTTAAATAACCTTTGACAATTAGGTTTGACCTTTCATCCATTCACGATATGAAATTTATCCCTTGCTTTTCATCCGTCTCAACAAAATAAAATAACCAGTGAATATTACCAAATGAATTTGTGGCTAGAATGATATTTTGAGCATAATTGCACTGAAAACCAAAGTGAAAGAGTTGTCAATCTTTTAGAATAGTTGGGTCGGAGCTAGGTGCGAGCATATAGGCACTCAGGCCAGGTAAGTTTGTTTAAAACCAGTTTATGGCCATAAACGGCTATATGACATCACGCTTTGGAACTCTACTGCCATTAGTCGATTAGCTTTCTATAGAATTAGTACGTCCAGTGTTCTAATAACATACGAAAATCAAATTCAATTTCAATCCGGGAAAGCCGATATATTGTAATCCATGTGAACAAGTAGTAGTGGAAGACGCACGTTGGACAGAAATTTGCTGTCGCTGTCAAATGAATACACTGAATGTCAAAGTTCTTATCGTCCAGTCCAGTAATGATCACTCTTTTTACATGATCCACGTGAGACGTGAGAGCTCCGTTATCGTTTGGTGATGATTGCAATTGCAGTGTGTAGCCCCTCCAAGTTTTCTTGGCACTGAAATCGGTCACCTGTTTCATGTTTGCCTTGCGGTGAAACCACGAGCAACGACCTGTCAGTGCACGGTTACTCAATATTTCAAGTGTGGGCGAGGGCGAGAAGTTCTGTTTGTTCAGAGAAAACTCAAACCCGTGACACTTTTGCATCAGATAATGTGTAACCTTACTTAAGCAATATGTACCCCGAACTTGCCCCATAACCACAATGGAGCGTCAGGCTCGAGGCACCATGGCAAGAAAATACTAGTCTGAAAACTATAAACAAAGACACGAGCGACTGCTGTAATAACCCCTTTTGTATGGATATGCGCATCAGGTAGTATCTATATGAGTAACATAACTCGAGACAAGATGTATGCGGAACTTGCCCCTCACCATAAACTCATTAGAACGTAGACTTGGTGTCGTCACTGGGACGAAAATTATGATTTGTAGTCGTCTGAAATTAACTTGGTCACTGCGAGTCTCAAGGACCTGCAAGCAGTGGATTTATACCTGAGGTTTTAAATCTATGCCATCATTTCCCGGTCGTCATTTCCATAACTGACATAACTTCAGTTTTAATCAAGTTAACTAACAAAAAATGATTTATTGTTTTTCCCCATTTTCCGGCTGCATTGTAATAAAAAACAACAACAACCACATATTACTTCGATGAATTATGGAGTCTTTGGGAGAGATTAAAAAATATGACTGGTTTTATGATTGATTGTAAAATCTTTGACGATTTCATTCTTTCATTCATTGAATATTTTTATTTCATATTATTTTATTTCACTTCATTTTTTTTTTCATTTTGATTTCATTTAATAAATTTTCCACAAATGTTATTAGTAACATAGGCCTACCTATTATAAAATCCTTATAACAAAAGATTTGAAAATCCAGTCTTAGGTGGCGAGAACTATCAGTATAAGCTTCTATCGCCCATGAACTTCCAGTCAGTTGTTCGACCTATAGGTATGATAGGGGCTTTATTGCCATTCTTTTTGATTTTCAGTGTGGTAGCATGCATGCCGTCTCGAAGATGGTGGACACTGAGCGAATCAGATTTATCATCAAAGCTGAAGCAGTACATAATGATGACGCTGACACTATTGACTAGTGGAAGATTTTCACATTTTTATTTGTTTTGTTTTGTTTGTATCAATTTTCTAACTTTCAGGTATACATTTAATGCATTTTTTTTTTCGCATCACGTCATGTAGATGTGATGTGAAATACTTTTTAAATTCAATTTAATTCAATTTTCATCTTTTCTTTTCAACAGAATATACAACGTATTGATTAAAATTATAGTGCATAGGAAGCAAAACTAAGAGGTTGTTCGTGTCTACGATCAATAAAAAAAAACAACAACCACACTATCTTATTACAAAATAAAATACTCACACACACACACACACGCACACGCGCACTTTAAACCAACGTCTCAAGCTATGCGATTAACATTGTTGTCAATGTGTCATACCCCGAAGCTCAAAGTTTGAAGAAATGAAATCTTACACCTAATGCTGTCCTTGACGATGTACATTAGAGATAGCCATCCAGGTACCTCATGGCGTCGTTCACAGATAACAAAGGCAATGACTACTAACTGTGATGCGACTTAGAATGAAGGTATAGTCATAATTATACAGTACAACATTGAGAACACTTCATACTAAAGACAAACACACTCTATCCATTCTAAATGCCCGAAGACGCACCAAGGAGTGGCGACTTAAGCAGTGCAATTCTTCCATTGGACATGCCGTCAAAATTGATCCTGAAATGAGAAGGTGGTAAATAGTGCGCCCTTTAGTCACTCTCGCTGTTCAGATGAGGATGAGTTATCTTCCCAGGCACATGCTGACTAATGTGTCTTTGGCAAGGAGAATAATTTCACAGGATTTTCCAATCAAGGGGTACCCCCTATTCGTACACAATTGCCAATAATTGCTGGGTTGTTGTGTTTTGGCCAGTAACTAGCGTCATCTTTTAACAGTGGGTCTAAATATGGCCTGTTTTTCAACTGCTATAGTATCAGTGCAGGTCAGAAAATTTGATCTAGGAGGACCAGATAAGAAATCAAATAAACCAGAACATAGATTATTCCTTTTCAGTTCAGTTCAGTTTAGTTCAGTTCAATTCAATTTATTTCCATCATCAACAAAAATGATACATAACAGTATGCATGTATCAGTTCATCAAATTGACCAATTTGAAAAAAAAAAATACAGATCATGAAATTCTGTATTACAATTTATATGTATACAGATAATTATATATCTGGAAAAACAATGCACACTTTACAATAGACACCAAGAGCAAACTGAAGCAATTAAATGGAAAAGAGTAATCTAATACGAAGCCAAGCTTGTATCATGCATCGTAGATCACTCGAGAGAACAAAACAATAAAAACTTGCAAATAACATATATATCTACATTTGATATAGATATGTTCCGTTAAAGCATTTGAGATGTATATGTATGATGCTAAAAGCATTCATAAACATTACCTGTTATAAAGTACAAGAACATAAACATAGAATAAGATGATAATAATATGGTACGGACACTGTTCATTAAGCCGTGTGTACCAGGAAAATGTGGTGACAAAAAACATATAAACTAAGACGTTGGCACGCAAAACAAAACAAAAAGAAAAGAAAAGAAATGCATGCATGAGGAGAATACGCAGTATTGGAACAAAACTGAAGCTGAAACACATCTGTTACAAAAGACATACTAACCATAATGTCCTAACACGTATAAACGTTGTTTAGTAGAAAGCGGTTATTTAACAGTTAATCTCATTTAATCAAAGGTTTCCTAAGAAATATTTAGCGTGTTAAATGCATAAGTTCGCTTTTATGTCAGGCTTACATTGCTTTATGGTTGCCACAAGGCACCACGCTGGAGTTAACTATACCTAACCATTGCTAACTGCATGCAGCCAGACTGCATAATATATATCATGAAAGAATTTGCCTTCCAGACCCAACACTTTATTTCATAGCATCGCGAGTAACATTAAAAATATAACTTCTAGTGAAGGACTATTGCTAAAGAAAAGATGTTTCCCCTAGGCTTTGTATATCTATACATGACAAAGTTTTAAAGACCTTGGTATTTGCGAGTAATATGACGGAATGAATATGTTGAAATTTGTTCTTGAAACTATGTCCGTATACATTGCTATTATGCCCTGATAAAAATCTTTCTTTACTTTACGTCCTGTATTAGCTGTAACAGATAAAAAAAAATAATGAAAAGTCTCACTTATTCCTTTCAGCAAAGACTAGAACTTTGTTGATTGTTGATATTGATTTCTCTTACCTAGCTCCTTCGTTTGCCGTTTTGGGATCAGAATCTGTTTCTCTTTTTTCTCCTTTCTTTTCCTTGTTTTTTGCCTTTCCCTCTTCCAGTCGTCACTAACTGACTAATGTTGATTGCCGAATCAGTAAAGGGAACTATATTTTCAATTATTCACAGTTTTACACCTAGATCGTCATCTTGAGTGGTGGCGTGATGCCACAACACGTGCAATGACGCGTAACAATATTTGTGTTGTATACATCATTCCCTGCATTGTTGCGTAATTTAGCTCGCATTGCAAGAAACAATAACTCTCAAGATACGTATCGGGTGAGGCAGAAGAACCTGGTACGTGACGTCACTGAAAGTTGTCATGAGCTGTATACACCATATGCTCCATGGATGTGCGTTGTTAGTCAGCCTTAGTAAGTTTGGCCTCTACGAAGAACATCTGCCTCGCTGAAATACATTTGTGCACCTTGCGTTTGTAGATTTAAAAGATGTTACTTAGTGTAAGCACGTGACTGGATCCTTCGTTACGATAACAGCTAAGCTACCCAGACCACAGATTACTGTCCACCTCCTTTTAAACCAGAAAGCCAGGAATTCCAGTGCAGTAAATTATTGGTTTATATGTGTTTGATTGCAATTCTCTCTTAACAAAGAAAAATCCATCCCAACAAATCAAATTCATGTAAATATTCCCGCGTACTGGTGACCCATGACCCTTGTATCCCTTTCTAAATAAAAAAAAAGATAGAAGAAGAAAGAACAGCACACACATAGATGAATATCATCATATCTACATTACATCAGAAGTTCTCTCTCTGCTACAGACAGCCTCTCTAGTCCCTGGACAGGTTCCAACGTTTACGTGATGACGGATTTTCCTTTTTCCGTCAGCTACCTGCCCTCTCGACATGATGGTTGAGTTTTCCTCAGTGTCTATTTAGTGCGTCATTTTGATGGTAAAACACCCAACTTCAGTGCGGAGATGAAGGTATGGGTTCATTCTTTCTTCATCATATTGGTTAGTTCGTAATCCCAGTGTTGGAGTCATTGGTTGTTCTCTATTATCTTCCTGTTTATCTCATGGAAACAGAAAAAAAAAAAGTAGAGGGTGAGGAAAGAGAGAAAGTGAATACAAATGTCCATGAGTGTCTGTCCCAATATTGTGTACATCAATGAGTGTGTCTTCTTAATTGTCAGGGCGAAGGAAATGTGGCCGTCTGATGATGTAACAGCTTCGACAAAACGAAAGATCGCAACAGAATGTTATTCTGACGTGAGGTGGATTTTTGTCCTACCCTTACCGTTTGATCTATGCTAGTGATGACATGGCACGTTATACGGTGGACATGATATTTCCTTACTGGTTGATTAATATTGATCAAACATTCAATTAATGAATCAAACTGTGTCCAGGTTTGTGTGTTGTTGAGGGGATAGGATTCACCACCGTAGTCAGCTGAAAGTATTTTCCAACGTGTTCAATACAATCTTTTATCTCTTGTTCAACGCAGTGGGCTTCCGACCGGGAAAAAAGCCTTTCCGTGGGGCGGGGATTCAGGAGAGTGACGTCACACAATGCCCTTGTCCTCGAAGATTAAACACAAAACCCTACAAAACACGCAAATAAGAAAACTGCTGAAAATATCCTTCTTAAAGAAGCAAAACAAATGGCATTTTCAGGTGTCAATATACATCACTGTTTTAAGTATCCTTCCTCTCGCTGTCTGCCAAGGACAGCGCCCTATCAACAAACCAGTAAATTGACAATGACATCAAGTGGATTATATTTTATAGAATTCCCAATTCTGCATCGCCCTTTCTAGATGAACAAATAAGACTCGTTAAAGGAATATTCAAGACAGTGTTTCACAAGAAACAAACGAGTCCGTGTGAGTCCTCATCCTCTTTCATAACGGTGTATGTATACCTAATGGATAGCAAATTGAATCGCCATCTTTGAAACATATCTATTAACATTACAAAATAATTAGTCAGCGGTTACTGACACATTTTGCATGCCTCATATTAATACCAAAATAATTACCACAAAAACTAGACTTGGAATTTGTCAAGACTGACAAATTAGGTGATCCGATTTTTCGAAAATCAATGATTTGAGTCCTTATCCCAATAGGCATTACCATACAGGTTTCATCTGTGTTTAGGGACATTGGCCGTGTGATGTTTGGATTCTCATTTAGAAAAAAGGGAGTCAGGTCTGCCATCTTTGGTGCCATATTCCGTATACACTATAACGATATAACGATACACTATAAGATACAGAATGAAGTATATTAGTTGACCATTGACCCCACTTTGCACAGCCAAGATGGCATCTGAGAAAAAAAGTGGTTATTTTGTGAAATGATCCTGGTAACGTGGTCTTTGTGTGTGCAAAATATTGGAAAGATAGGACATGTATTCACCAAGATACAGGATGATACATTTATGACCTTTGATCCTAATTTACCTACCCAAGATGGTGTTCGATCAAGTAGTTGTTACCTTATAAAATAACGTACGTCACATGAACTAAACATGTGCAAGATATGGGGGTACTAGGGAATGTCTTTCATGTGTTATTGCAAAGAAATGTGCAAAAAGAAAGAAATATGAAAATACATCGAAGATAAGCTTTAATTTAAGCGAAGTTTTTCGACGTGATTTCGACGTCGTATTAAAAAAAAAAACGGAGGACACCTTTCCGAAAGCGCAAAGTCTGAGCTACAACATATTAAAATCTGGGAGAAATTAACCTTAGGATAAGTGAGATAGTGCTCGATAAAGACAGTCATGATAATTTTCATTTCCAGAAAAACTGTACTCCTATCGAGATAACTTGCAAATGGGGCAAATTTGACAAGGTAACCTTCAATCTATTTTTACGAGGTGAAGACTTCATTCAGCGAAATATTTGATGATTAAAACTAATAGAGCATTAAATTAGCTACAGCAAACTGAAATCTGGGTGAAAATTGGCCAAGGATAAGTGAGATACGCTCGAGTAAACTTGAAATTTGATGACGTCATTTTGGAAATTTACTTTTTTTTATTTTATTAAGAAATTTGATATCTTTTCATCATTTTTCCAGCATCGCCAACCCATGGAATGACATGTACAACTCATCAGCTTTCAAAATATGTAAAGAAAATGGGGGGTCATCGTCCATCCTGGCGAGTAAATTCGGATTTAAAATTGGCGGTTTTTTGGCATTGTTGCACTGTATATCGCCATTGACGCGCGCGCGGAATTTCAACTTTGACGGGTCCGTATGACGTTATATTGAGTCGGATTGACTTGAAACTTGGTAGAAATATTCCTTGACATTTCAGGCATCCGACAAGGGTAAAAAAACGGGAAATTTTATTGCATATGAGCTGTGCATGCGTATATGTGCGTGCGCGTACCCGTCCGTCCAATTTTTCAATTTTTCAAAAAATGCTCGAAATGGTCTAAAACGTGTGCAAAAAAAAAAAAAAAATTGAGCTCGATTTGAGCATAGAAATATTTCGACGCGCGCGTACGCGCACGTTTTACGGGTATAGATGAATTTTGAAAACATGAGTAGAATCAGCTTTATTTGAACTATATGTGACGTAAATTTCATTGAAAAATTTCATTCCATTAATGAGATATGAATGAGAATGTGTTTTCATATAATGACGTCATAGTGACGTCACGGTCGACTGATCACTATGATTTTATAGAATTTGTCGTCTTTGGGACATGATGAATATATGGTATAATTTTGAAATTGATAAGAAGAGCACTTTCTGAGCTAATCGATACACAACTTTTGAGGAGAAATAAAGAAGAAGAACTAGAGATTGTAATTTGTCATCACTGACAAATTAAGGTGATCCGATTTTTTTTTTAATCAATGGTTCGAGTACTGATAGTGCAAAGTCTCAGCTACAACATATTGAAATCTGAGAGAAATTCACTGAAGCATAAGTAAGATAGTGCTCGATAAAGAGAGTCATGTCAATTTTCACATCTAAAAAAATTCCCTCCCATAGAGATAACACGTCATAGCGAAGATAGAAAAAGAAGTACATATGACCTTTGACCCCACTTTGCTCAGACAAGATGGCATCTGAGCAAAAAGTGGTTATTTTATGAAATGATCCCTGTAACATGGTCTTTACGTGTGCAAAATATGGGAAAGATAGGACACTTATTCACCAAGATACAGGATGAAACATCTATGACCTTTGACCCTAATTTACATACCCAAGATGGCGTCTGATCAAGTAGTTATTATTTTATGAAATAATGTTTGTGACATGAACTAAACATGTGCAAAATATGGTGGTGATAGGGTATGTTTTTCTTGAGTTCTTGCACATAAAGTTGTAGAAAGAAAGAAATATCTCAATACATCGAAGATGAGCTTGAATTTCAACGAAAATTTTTGACGTGATCCCGACATCGTATGAAAAAACGAAGGGCACATTCCGGTAGCGTAAAGTCTCAGCTACAACATATTAAAATCTGGGAGAAATTTACCGAAGGGTAAGTGAGCTAGTGCTCGATAAAGATAGTCATGTCAATTTTCATTTCCAGAAAAACTGCACTCCCATAGAGATAACACGTAAACTGGTCAAATTTGACAAGATTACTTTCAATCCATTTTTACGAGGTGATACCGTTATCCAATCAAAATTTTGTAAGTTTATGTTTGAAAGAACATTAAATAAGCTACAACATACTGAAATCTGGGTGAAAATTGACAAAGGTCTAGCGAGATATGCTCGAATGAACTTGAAATTTGATGACGTCATTTTGAAAATTTACTTTTTTTTACTTTATTAAGAAATTTGATATCTTTTAATCATTTTGTCAGCATTGCCACCCCATGAAATGACATGTACAACTCATCAGCTTTCAAAATTATGTAAAGAAAATGGGGTTTTTGGCATAGTTGCACTGTATATCGCCATTGACGCGCGCGCGGAATTTCAACTTTGACGGGACCGTATGATGTCATATTGAGTCGGATTGACTTGAAACTTGGTATAAATATTGCTTGACATTTCAGACATCCGATCAAAGTGAAAAAACTGGAAATTTTGAATTGGATAGGCAGCGGACTTTCTGAGCTAACCTCTGCACAACTTTTGCGGAGAAATAAAGAAATAAAGAAGAAAGAATCAGTACAGATACATAAGGTGATCCGAGAGGATACTCGGATCACCTAAAAAGAAGAAGAACACCCAAAGAATCCGTACAGATAGAAGGTGATCCGAAGGATACTCGGATCACCTAATAATTTCCATAAAAAAGTATGGATTTGTCAAAACGACCCTATGATTATCATTTTTGTAATCTATCATTTAGCAGGGGTAGCAGTAGTAGACGGCAAAATCTAATTCGACAACTTACTACATGTTCTCATTTCCTTCTCTTTGATCTTGGACATTGACTTTGTCAGAGTGTAAATCCAGCTGTGAGCTTACAGTAGTGCAGGGATCTTTGCTACACATCTTGTAGGAACGGTAATACGACTAGGATGATTTTCTGTCAGTTGGCTTTAAGAGGAAGCAAGGAAGCAATACATTGACTGCAATACATGAGGCGAGTAAGTGGAAGGAGATTCTGACAGTCTTTACGTAACGTTTGTGAAGAAAAGTCTGAATTTCTTCAGACATATCAAAGGCAGCATGTGTATGTCGGACGTGGGGATGAGTGTACGAGGACTGAAATCTCCCCAGTGGCACATAATTCAGGGACAAAAAGATGACTTTTGTCAGACTACTTGCCGCTCATCTCTAACATACCAGCAGCACCTGAGCTCCTGAATATCTGCGTACTATCGTCCGTCGCCAATCAAAACGTTTGTGCCGATTCCACGTCTCGGTAGTTGGGCACCAAAGTCAGAAGATAGAGCTCCAGAGTCGACGTCGAGATCGATCACGTTTTTTCATCTAACTAGTGTCTACAGACTTAATAGCTGTATCTCAGTAGAAGAGCTGGTATCTCTGGTTAATCTAGAACACGGGATCTGTTATGAAACCCCGATACACACTAAAGACCTCAGCTTTTCTTCACTGCGCTAACTGCTGAACAATATACATCTTACACAGCCATACATCTGAAAACATTTAGTTCTGTTCCATTTTGCTGGCACCGTGATTTGACTTAGCTTGGCTTTGCAGTGGCAGATTAAATAATCAAACTGATGAATGATTGCGTGTGCAAATTGTTAATTGAATGTAGTACAGTATTAAGCATCCCCATGGGATGTGCAGCTCATTACCCAGGTACTAATCCATGTGATTAGTTCATCCTAGGGACCAATCCGAAATGTCCCGGGGAAATTGAAACAAGCAGCCATGACGCACAGTTTTGTGATGATGAGAAATAGATGTCATACGCTCATACGCCTCTTCACAGTCTATTTATTCATGTAAAAGGGGCCTAGGAACGTTTTTAATATAATGTGTGTATGTGTGTGCGTGTATGTGTGTCTTCCCGTGGTGAAGATCTCAGATCTTGACATCAATACCCCAACACCCCCCCCACACACACACACACACACACACATACACACACACACACTTTTGGCTCTAACAAAAAAGAGAAAAAATGAAAAAAGTTAAATACAAAGAAAACCCGCTAAAGGATTCTTCCCGTCGAACACATTCAAGTAGCAGCAAAGTACATACACCATGTCGACGTTTCTGAAATTCCGTTGGTAGCTCTCGTCTTTAAATGCAATTCAAGAGATTGCAATCATAATACTAGCTTACGTGATTGTAGAAGGCCATTGTCTACTCTACATTTTATGTGTTGTTATGTGTATGATATATGATCAAAACATTTAAAAAGATTCACTTTACGTTGAGTAATGCCAGGTCATGTTGCTGATTTGATATGGTGCTTGTGAAAGTGCCTGTCAAAATCAAGGTTATGAATTTTACTATTCTTTTAATGTAAATACACATGTCTGATGAAAATCATTTAAATTTGGTACCAGCATGATTGCAAAAGAAATCAGAGTAGAGATAGAATGATAAGGCGTAGACGGTAAAATGTCTGGGTTAAAGGTCAAGTATAGTCAGCTTACACTCAATTAGATGATGCTATAGAAGAGTAGAAATTCATCTGTGCTTAGTCGAGGACAAATGAATTGGGCTTCATAGAGGTAAAATGAGACAGGGTTAGATTGGACAGAAGGGAGTTGATGCGATTAAACAAATCAAAATGCATAATACATCAGTAATAATAGATGAAGAGAGGTTGGAAGATGTAAATATGAACATCAATATTTCACTTTGTCATTTTGTAGTTGCCTTGCATAAGAATCATGTATCATCTATTTGATTACCATTTAAAATTAATGTGATGTATGGTCAGAGAATAGTTTTTATATTTAATCAAGTACACATTTCATATACCTGTACTGGTACAGTGTAGGTGCCAAAAAGAGTGAGACGCTCACCTCTTTCTATAGAGCTTTAGATGTCATAACATGTAAACTAAACTACTGTGTTTGGACATGTTAAAGAAAAAAGAAATAAAATATGCGAACCAGTTATCACTCAGCAATACCTCTTGCTTAAGTGTTGAAGAAGTTTGTACGTATACACTGTTCAGCTATTAGAGTTGGAGAAGATGAAGGTAAAATTTGAGAGATGGTTGAGGAAATGAACTTGATGTAATTATCACTATCTTGACTGGTAATTATTGTTCTAGGTGCAGTTCACATGTTCACATACCTATCAGATTCACGATGCAAACGCATTTTTGACAGACACAAGCACTATTTGATCAATAGGTGTGGAAATATTTTAGGAATAATACAATGGATGAAAACTGGATGACTCCTGTTCTATCGTTAGTACTGTAGGCCCTACATGTATTTCCACCAGTAACGAACTCCTCATTCCTTCCAACACAAGCCAGTCGTAAATGCCACTCAAGCCTCCATTATGACACAGATCAGTCAGAAATGCATGTAAGCAGATAGTCACAACAGCAAATTTTCTCTTCTATAAATTTCTATAACTTAAAATGAATGCCTTATGTTACGTTCATTTTAATTTATCTCCATCTCACGAAATTAATACAGAAGCGAAGCAGCATCGTAATTTTGTTTGAACCATGTTACATGTATGTACCAGTGCGTATCTTTGAATTCCGATAGTACAGATTTTAGCACAACTTTTACAGAGCTTTACCAGTTTTAATATTTTAAAGATGGAAGATAAGAGATAATTGGAAGTCCTTGATAAAACTGGGATTAACGGGAGTGCAGTTTTTATGAATAAAGGCCATGGGATGTTCACGTGCAGTAATCAGTCGTAAATCTGTTAATCACTGAGTAACTCTTCGAAGAGCTTTGTACAATCATGTACTGAAGATATGACAGTGACCATGGGATACTCTGCTTCGTGTATCAAGGATGTGATATTTTCTCTGTGTTTGGGTCATAGCATTTACAGATGTTTCTCACAGAGCACGTAACATTTGATATCAGGTGTGCGGTTCCTGTCTCTGATGAGGCCAGCAGCACGCATCACCGCAGCATCCTTGATGTTGTTTTCGGGCGTTCTGCCATCGAGCCAGAAAGCTTCCTCTGCGATGGTAAGGGGGCTTCCATCCACCCATCGCCACTCGCTACCGACGCGTTCCAATCCTGCCAGGAACATGAGGGGGAAAGAAAGTCGACAGTTTTTGACAAAGTGTCTGTAAGTTTCTGTTCTACTCCTTGAATGGTATATGATAAGAAAAATCCAGTGCGTCTGTGACATCACAACGTGTATATCAACTGCATCGTAAGTCGATACAAACAAACACCCTTCCACGCATAAGCAGTGAACACACACACATACAACTGTATACTAAGAACACTGGGACTACAGCCCGCACCCTTCCCGCACTTTTGGCCACAAAAACAAAACATCAAAACGGGAAGGGGGGGGGGGGACGTAAGAAGATCCATGTCTTTCGAAAGTTCCGCTCGGGGGGGGGGGGGGGCGTTCTGCAGAACAGTTCTCTTACAGTTGATGTGAATGTGCAAATGAGTGAGTTGATAAATGCATCACCTCACAATTTTCATTGATCGTGGAAAAAAAAGACGAAATATTTTTGTTATCAAAGAGTAAAATACGTTGTTATTCCTTGTCAAAAAGCTTCAGAATAATGATCTGCCCGATATATCAAGATCATCCAGTTTATGCAGTTGAATAAAGGTGTCTGCTTCCTCATTTGAGTGACGGGTGACAGCTCCAATTGCATCGATGATGAACCGTTTCGTATCTTTCTCTCTCTCTACATGATGTGGTATCTGTGTCAGATGGAATCACAGTCATTGCTCAGTGTTCCAGGATGCACAGCTTTCAGGCTGACTATTTGGCTCAGTTTTGTGGGTTTCTTATATGGCATGGATACATGAACTGTTGTCAGTCAGATGAGCAGAATGCCATATGAGGTAAAGAGTTACTTTGGAAGGGGCATGTTTGTGTTTGAATGAAAGAGTTACAATTTTAATTTTTTATGTACAAACTACATGGCAACTACAGTGAGGAGATGACATCTACACTTCACTATTTGCATATTCATGTCAGTGGCGGATCTACGCAGGGGGGGGGGTTCGGGGGTTTTACCCCCCCCCCCCCCCCCTTGGGCTGCCAAGTAAAAATTTAATGTGCATAGGAAAACGCCATCATAATATGTCCAGACTCACTAACTTATTAAGTTGATAACCAAACACATGATAACTCTGGATATAACTGTGTATTAAAATGTTACTTGGATGGACTGCTTTTTTTTTTGGTCTCCATTGCGTTAGTAGATGCCAGGAAAATTTCACTTACTGGGGTTCAAAAAAAAAAAAAATCGATCGGCGCGCCGCTACGCGGCTCAAAGACATCGCCGCTTCGCGCCTTGTGGACGATGCTCTGCATCGTCGCTGGGTTAAACCCAGGGACCGCGGAGCCGGGGGGGGGGGGGTGGGGCTACAGCCCCCCTCCCCCCCCCCCCCCCAAAAAAAAAAAAAAAAATTATTTGGGCAAAAAAAAGAGAGAAAAAATAGAGCATGCAGGTATGCTTAAAATCGCAAGCTGGCAACCCTAAAAATGAAAAGTCTCCCTGATGTGGGAGGGGGGTATCCCCCTCCCACATCGCTTGCTCGGGCTCGGTGGCTATTTTTACTCCTTTTCAGACTGACTTTCAACTGCGCTGGAATTTCCCTTTCACCAAACCCACCACGAATCCACCTTCATTCCGCGGCCCCTGACACACACGCAGTGGCGTATCTAGGGAAAACGGCGCCCGGGCCAAGTGCGAAAATTGCGCCCCTAATTTCTGAAAAAGTGTTCAACCCCAACCCCATCCCGGTAGGGACTTTAAAAAAAGTCCATATGATATGCTTTTTCAAGCACTTAAAAGGGGTCTTTTGAGGGTGATTTAAATGTAATAAATTTAGATAAATTTTGACGAGCGAGCGCAGCGAGCGAGCCGAAAATGTTTGTATATTTCCGCGTCATCATCACGTTTTGTTCTTATCTTCTTCTTTTTTTGATAAATTTTGGCGAGCGAGCGCAGCGAGCGAGCCGAAAATTTTTGTATTTCAGCTAACAAAACATGGAATTCTTGTAACTTTTTGCCTATTAAATCTTACAGTTCTAATTTAGATATAGTGACGGCCTTATAGATAACGATTTATACCAACAAACTGAGGCGAGCATGTTGATAAATTTTGGCGAGAGCGAGCGCAGCGAGCGAGCGGAAAATTTTTGTATTTTAGCTTACAAAACATGGAATTCTTGTCATTTTTTGCCTATTAAATCTTACAGTTCTAATCAAGATATAATGACGACTTTATAGATAAAGATTTATACCAACAAACTGAGGCGAGCGAGCCGAAAATTTTTGTATTTCAGCTTACAAAACATGGAATTCTTGTCATTTTTTGCCTATTAAATCTTACAATTCTAGTCAAGATATAGTGACGGCCTTAAGATAACGATTTATAGCAAAAAACTGAGGACTTGAAAAATTACTCTAAATTAGTACGCACGAGTGAGCCGAAATTTGTATATTTCCGAGCCATCATCGATCACGTTTTGTTCTTATCTCTCTCTTTTTTGGATAAATTTTGGCGAGCGAGCGCAGCGAGCGAGCCAAAAATTGATGTATTTCAGCTTACAAAACATGGAATTCTTGTCATTTTTTGCTTATCAAATCTTACAATCTAATCCAGATATAGTGACGGCCTTACAGATAACGATTTATACCAACGAACTGAGGACTTGAAAAAAATACTCTAAATTAGTACGCGCGAATGAGCCGAAATTTGTATATATCCGCGTCATCATTACGCCACTGCACACACGTATGATATCGAGTTGATGAGAACAATCACTTCCCATTCTACCTAGAACAATACACGTACTCAAATTGTTCTCCTGAAGGAAATGGACACTTTAGTGTCTCACTTGAAAGTCGGAGCATCAGCTTGTTCACGGTATTAAAAAAAAGGGTAGTACAGCTACTAAAATATATCGTCTCTGACATGCAATGGCATTAAAAATATAGTTGTATGTAAATTACTCTTTAATTTCTATACATTATATTCTTAATCGATTGTGAGTGAATTTTATGACTTAACTAGGCATTACACACAAATCTGAGACAAGTTTGTGAAGTGATAGGAATAAATAACATATTTCAATAGGGTAGTCATGCCATTGACAAGCCTTCAGTTTATTGTTATTTTTACTGTCTTTACGCGTGCATGCGAATAAAAAATAGAAACTCCTGAAAATGCATGCAATGTAAGCATACTGTTCAAGTCGTTACAAAAGTCTCTTAGGAAAATCTCCAAAATGCAGGACATTTTGTTCTTCATTGTCGGAGGAAATATTTATTCGTGCTTGAAGGGTTTTATTCAGGGAATGTACAACTTGTAATAAAGACCCCTGCCCCCCAGAGTACATTCGAAACCACGAATAGCGCTCGTTTTAGTTATACGTCTCGGAGATGTCTCCGCGACGTCGCTATCAGTTACGGCGGCTAATTGTGTCCGTGACTGGGTAGGCATCTCCCCGACGTCTCCGAGACGTGCTGGAGACCAAATGGTCAGGTGCATACCGGCCATGGTCTTCATGATTATTGATACTTGTTCTGCCTCCAAAAGAAACTTTATACAGAAAGCTCTTGATTCCGAACACACAAATTCCCTTTATACCTATAATAGATGTTCGTCAATCCGAAAATAAGATAAGAGTTCGTTGATCCGAACATTTTGGCGTAATTAGGCTATTAGGCAGGTTTGTTATTCCGATGGTTCTTTAGAATCCAACGGGTTCGTTAATCTGAAAATGAAATATGGTTCATAACTCAAACATATCAAAAGGTTCATTGATCTGAATCTGAAATATGGTTCGTTAATCCAATAACGAAAAGAAGGATTAAAGGATTTTCAGAATAACGAACTTTATTTCATTTTCGGATTAACATACCTTCAGAATAGCGAATCATATCATTTTGTGATGAACGAACACTCAGAATAACCAATCTAGCGCTTATTTCATTTCAGAGAAACTAATCTTCGGAATAACGAACCTTCGGAATAACGAATTGTAACTTTTTTTTTTTCGTCTTACGCAGGGACTAGTTTATTGTTGTTGGCATATTTCTAGGGATTTTATTTTTAATTTTTATACTTATGTTCACAGACAGAATCGACAAAAAAATTAAGCATCCATAGGCCTGGGACTCTCATGACTTCATTCTCACAGATGATAAAAAGAATTAATTTTTGATTAATTAAATTATACTTACCAACCTAGATTTTCAACCAAGTCTCTCGAGCAGAGGACACGTAATCATAAAACAAATCCCATCTCAGCCTAATTGTTCAGCACGACCATATCGGCGCCGAGGTTGGTACATTGTGCCCTGGCGTCATACCACTCGAATTCACTCTCTATCAACAGGTAGCATGATCTAGTCAACGGGTTCATTGCCCATCCGTCTGGACACGTCATCCCTGCTGTCATAGGGGAAAAAAAACACTATTTATCCAGGCACAAAGATGACATCTCATGAAGATAATATAAGTGATCTGAATGATGAAAATAAAAAAAAAAAATCAACTGTTGACAATAAGTTGAAAGAATGATGAACCATGATAGCCCACAAGGTTCGCTGCTATTCTATACGCGTAATGCCTTTAAGACTTTGATCAGATCGTGGTGCGAAACGGAATTGAGCATATCATTTCAGAATATTATGTAATGTATAATAAGGCAAGCAACCTGTAGGGCTGTTGCCCAAATTCGGTATGATGGAACCGAAATACGATGGATATGACAGAAACTATCATATTAATTGTGGGGCCTATTAATTATGAGTTTCGTCACACGTGCAGTAAAGAATACTGTACTATACCTTTCACCAGACTTTCGAACTTTGCATCATCATGAAAGAATAAATGAGAAACTGATGATTTGATTCCCTACGTATACTATTGTATAATATAATTTGTGTTTCCCGCAGTTCTATATTCTAAGATTTGGTTAGGATGCTCAATCCAAAAGTATACCGGTAAAAATGTATTATGATTGCCAAAATTTCACAATACATTATTGGAAAAAGGAGCAAGAATATATAGGACAACTATAACCAATAACCACTTTGATGGTTATAAGAACACAGGCGCACGATGACTCAATATTGCTAATTCACATGAATGTAGAACATCTGACATTTTCCACTGGATCGTCTAATGCGATCATCTTGTTCTCACGACCGAATATCAAAATTTTAGCGAAATATCGAAGTGAAAGTGATGTTACAATAAAACATCCCAAACGTTTTCAAGCAATAAGAGCTTTGTATACAGGAATAATGAAGTATTTCCTACCATTTCCGCAGCTCTAGAGAACTTTTCTGATAGAATCCGCCATGTCACATGCGTCCAGGGCGTAGGCATGATGCAAGCATGTGACCAAGAAGAGAGAAGCAACGATGGTTACGGAACGCATCTTGGTGGTCTATTGATAGCTCTTTACTGTTCCACGTTCAGCAGAGAAGTATGGATAACAGGTAAACCAATTCAGGGGCATTTATAGGGAAACGAGTGAAATATCTTTGTCAGGACTGCCATAACATACATAGGGAGTGAGGAATAAATTTAATATTTTTTTTTTTTATTTAAAGAATATTTCATTCTTCATCAATGGGGGACATAATATACAAACAGATTTATACAAAATTCTCTTGACCAATTTCATAATCATTTTCGTCAATGGATACAAAATTTATGCCAAAACTTAACATCGATTTAACACATTTTGATACACTCTGATACATTTTTTTCACAATCCATATACACAATCCATATTTACACGTCTCTTCTTTTCTATTTTTACACTACTAATCCCTCATTCTCTTTTTAATTTTATTCTTTCATTACATTACAAATTTTATTAACTAAATCACTTACTCAAAAAATAATTTCTTTTCAGCATTCATTCGATCCAACCTAAAATATCAATATCCATTGATTTAAGTTTATTGCTAAAACAAAAACAAAACAAAACAAAAAACTACACACACACAACCCCCACCACTCTATACCCCCGTCCCTTCTCCCTCTTACTACCCTACCCCCTTCCCCCTCCCCCTTCCAAAACCCCCATCACAACAAAACCTCAAAGGCAACTGAAACATGCGTGTCCTGACTTACATTATAACACATATTTCAAATACGAGTGCGTGGAAAAGGCATTTTGGATGATTGATCGATGTAGACGACAGAAAGGAAAATGTTGGAATAATCGATTTTCATATCTTTGACTGGTTCGTCATGTGTTTTTGACTTGAGAACTCTATAGAGGTGAAGTTGAGACTAGACGGCACCATTGAAAATGATGATCTACATTCTCATAATTAAAGAACCCCCTCCCCAACGAAAAATAATAAGTGAAAAAGAAATCAAGGTAGTAGTTGAGTGAGTAAAATGTCGACTGCGTTGAGGTATTTACATGCACAACAACATCCGAATTAAGATAAGAATTATTATGACAGTCATGTCTGGATTAAAGTATGAACAAGAGAGGCAGGAAAAGAATATTGAATGTTATTATAATTCTAATGAAAACTATATAGAGGAGCACTCCGAGAGAGCAGACCACCGCCAAGCGGCCATGATTAAAACATCGCCATTTCACAGGCGGTATCTTTAACACAACCATCGAAGAATATATGGAATACGCTTAAAATCATAAACTTAACTTAAAAAAGAAACATGATTAAATAACACACAGCAATAGTGTATCAACATTATTACAGCCATATAGCCATATATAACCTATCATAAAGAACACATTGACAGGATATGATTCCGAACAAGATGATAGCACATTATAAATAAACAATATCTTAATGCTGCTATATAGGTGTACAAAACATTCAAATACACAATATGTACAGATTTTATTGTTTACCTTTACTCAGTAGTTGACGTGGACACTGGGCTTGATGGGTGTTCGTGGGTGCTAGGTTGTGGGCTGTGTGTGTTGTGATTTCTTGTTGTGTATGTGCGGCACGGGTCTATATGTCATGAGATTAGTGATGCGGAATCGTGTTTATTCATGTCTATCTGGTCATAATATCCCCGGAGCAAATTCGCCTTTCAACTACTTTTCAATGAAACAACAATTTTCCCGGCGAATTTCTGTTAATCCGGCTTGGTTTTTTTTTTTTTCTTTTTTTTAATTTTCCATCAAAAAGAGCAATATTCTTCTCCTAGAAATTAATTAATGAGTATATAGGCCCACTCCGAGTAGGCGTACCACGGCCCTAAAGTCTTGAATGACCCCCCTCCCCCATCACTTATATTAGCCCTGGAATTCCCTCGCCATGGTATTCAAAAGCAGACAAGGAACCACTTCATCCGCTACATGTGAATACCAACACTGTCTGTTCATCCCTTGGCGTTCATGCAGATTGAGATTTATTTTGGTATTTCTATAGTCTATTATCATACTCTTTTTTTCTCAATCCAGAATTCAAAGAGATGCTGTCTATAAAGTAAAATCAATATGGTGGGTTTTTTCACATTTCCTCTTTGTTGTGTGTGTGCTCATTACCAATATCAGCAAAATATATATTTATCTTAATGAATAATTCATGTCTCAAGAATGTTGTTCTCTCTAAAATGTAAGGAGGCATCGCTTAACCAACAGGGGAAACTGACTAGTACTTACAAACATTGCTTTTAAATGCTTCCGGCATATAACATTTCACAATGTACAGTAGTTTGTTATGGACTTAAATGCTACGATTCCATCCTTTTATTTTGTATTATCTATTTGCTCAAGCAGCATTGTATTCAATCTTGTAGTTAGTTTCTATATTTCAATTTGTACTTTGATATTGTTTAATTCAGTATTTTTTGTGTGTATTTCGTTGTGAAATATGAGAAATAAAATATAAATATTAATTTCATAGAATCTTAATACTGGTACATGATTTTATTCCAATTTGGTATATAACATTTTTATTGATTTATGTCGATGAAACCACTCAGCTGGAACAGTGATAAGGAAAAAGATTACATTAACTTACAATAAGTTTCCGTGAAAGTCAATCCCTGTTTATTTATTGTCGGGGGGGGGGGGGGGTCCTTTGCACGTGGTACAGTGGATAAGATTCCTAATGCTGCGTTTACATCGTGTTCCCGGCAGCTTCCTAGCAGCCATGGCACTTACGTTTCAGGCCACCGCGGACAAAATGGGATGGACGTGCTACAACGCGTTGAGACTGGATAGGTAAACGTGACAGGCAGTGATTGCCATGTCAGATTTTTAAACTGTCAAAAAGATTGCCACGGCAGTCCCGGTGCCAGTGAGGAACCTTCTATGCCGTAATAAAACGATATGAACGAAACAAACAGTGACGGCACGTAATATACCGCAACACAACTTGGAAGCGGTCCCCAGCGGGACGCGACGGAAAATATTGATATTCTAGCCTGATCTGGTGTGGAGGGGACTTAAGCTTTCCAGATATAAACTGGGATACCGCAGCATCTGAAGGCATCCAGAACCCTGAAGGAATGAAAAAAACGTTTCCTGAATATGCTTGACACCTGTGCTCTGCAGCAGACAGTGCAGTTTTCAACTAGAGTTAATAGTATCTTGGACTTGTTCATGACAAAATATAGTCCTTCCCTTGTGAACAGGTGTGATGCACTTCCTGGGCTGATTTTGAAAGGGTGCGGCGCGGAGTGGAGCGGAGCGGAGCGCTCAGTGCACCCGTTCGAGACAAGTCCCTCCGTTTGTCTCGAAAGTCACCCTGGGCGGAGTATGTTCGATGAACGCTCCCATTCGAGACAAACCGGGGGGGGGGGGGGGGGGGGCTAGTCTCGAATGTGCGCGTAAGCTAGTCTTAGAGGCCCGATTTTTTTTTGTCCCCGTCATAGTTCGCGAGGGGACTTTATGAAACGTCAGACTCCGTACGCAGACACGTGTGTGGCAATTTCTTCAAATACACACACACACAAACACACACACACAAACACACACAAACACACACAAATACACACACAAAAACACACACACAAATGCTTCTTCGATTCTACTAATCGATTCTGATTGTTTTATGTGATAGGGCTTGCTGGGAGCTACCAAACTTAACACATAATTCTGAAATTCATTAAGTCCCTGTTCCACTATGCCGTTCTCGTTACGATTTGACAATTTTCTCAGATCGGGAAGAATCGGGTAAATCCTGAGCCGATCTGGACACGATACGATGCTAGAACGCTCTAAGTACGCTGCAGTTACGACTACCACGTGCTTACTACGCTCTTACTACGATCCGATCGATGCACGCTGTATCTACGCTCTGAACGATCTATACGATCCTATGACGCTGTCATCCCTTTCAGAGAGCTGAAAAGTGCCCGATGTGCCCCGATGTACCCCGATTCGACTGTCGGTCTGCAGTCAGTCAACTTACTAGCATGCAGAACCGAAGAAATATATTGTGGATCTCAAAGAGGCTCCTCAACTCACGGTTCTTTTGCAGCAATGCATTGTTATAAACAACGACGTGCTGATTCTTCAAAGGCTTTTTCTTGATGTCCTTGCTTTTATAGTCCGTCTTCCTCCAGTTGTAGATGATTTCATATTCTTCAAAATTCTGCTATGTCCTCTTCTTCCTCTTTAAGCATCACGTGCAGTCTCTCTTTCTTCGCCTTTTGGGTAGCTGCTTTGCTGCTTTCTTCTCTTCTTTTTCTTCATCTCTTCTCCTTGTTCGAAAATTTGAGCCCCTTCTTCTTCATGTTCTGCCCTGACAGGTGTAGCGACAATGCCATCCTCCTCCTCAACAGTTCTGCCTCTCGATCTTCTTATCTTCTTCTGGTAGACATTTTTTTTTGTGTGTAAGTTTTCTTCCCGTTCTTGTGCCGATGTTACTACGCTCAGAAAGACCTTGTTACGCTCATCCCGCTGCGTTTACGCTGTCACTACGCTCTCCCCGCTTGCCAAACGATTAAAAATAGGTCAATTTTGATCGGGGAGATCGGGAAGAAATTTTGAACAGGTTCAACAATTCTTCCCGATCTGAAAAAATTCCCGCTCCAACCCCGACCTCCACACGCTGCTGCTACGATGCTTCCGATCCCCGTACGCTTTTGCCGCTCTCTCCCGATCTGCTAGATAGGGACAGATCGGGGTCCAGATCGTGATAGTGGAACAGGGGCTTTAGGCCTTACGAAAATTTCTCCAAAAAATGAAAATGCTACTTCTCAAGACATTTTACAGTGGATTTTCCTTCTATTTGTTTTTTCTGATAGGGCATTGTAGGAGCTATCAAACGTCTACACAGAATTCTGAATTAATTATGTTAATTTATGCAAATTCATGTCAGTCATGGGATCTACACGGAGGGGACAGACGCCCCGTGTAATTTGCTGAATCACTCATGAAATTGTGTTGTATTTGTTTTTAATAAAAAACAAAAACAAAGACGTACATGTAACATTCACTTCTTCAGATTCAGATTTAAAATTCATCTTCGACATCAGAACATCCATAAATTGACATCAACATGACAAAATCTCTCAAGAGTCATTGATGCTAATTCCATTTTAATAAGCTTCACATATTATATTGGCCTTAGAAGAAATAATGATTATAACAGAGTTGTACAACTTTAGAAGGGCAATAGTTAGTGTGTGTGGATTACCACCAAGATGCAAGATGGTCATAGTGGTAAAACAGAGTAATACAAAACAAATGCATCAGTTATACATATCTCGAGCCTTGTTAAAGGGACATTCCAGACGATTTTCATAATTTCGCATCGTATAGTACATAATTCGACAGCTCCATGTATAGATTTGTGGAATTTATTGTGATTCTTGATCAGAGAAACAATACTTTGAAAAACCTTAAACAAATTACACTGAACAAGGATGAGGTTCACATATTTCAGAAATGTATCAGTGTAATTCCATTACAATACCGCTTGCTTGCGAGTTCACCTGTGTATAATCTATGCATGCCTTCTTCTTTTGTTCTGCTTCCTTGAGCCCCAACTCATGCCTACTTATGGTGACTCTGCCATGTCATCATCCTTGTTCATTGTAATTTGTTCTAGAATTTGAAAATATTCTTATTTTTCATCCCAGATATCATGAAATCTGAAACTCTGCCCTCAGTATAACTAATATATAGTTGTTCAAATGCAAAAATCTGAAAATCATCTGGAGGTCTCCTTCAAGCATTCACTGCAAAAAGTCCGGTGTTAAATAGTGAACACCGAGCTGGTGTTAAATTTTCGGAGCTCATTTCTGGTGTTAAATTAACACCTCCGGGTGTCATTTCCAAATTTTAAACTGTTTTTTGAAGAGTTTCTTAGTAACTGCACTTCTTGTTGATTTTTAATTTAAACAAGACTATCAAGAATTTTACATTAAAATACTAGATTTTTGAAAAAAATTTGAAAATACATTTACACCACAGTAACACCAGCTGGTGTGGTCTCTTATTGAAGCTGGACGGGTGTTAAACCATTGATATTAACACCAACAAATATCCAATCAACACCATGTGGTGTCATTTTTGAATTAACACCAGTACAGTGTCAAATTAACACCACGAAGTGTCAGGTGAACACTTTTCAACACCATCACAGTGCATTTTCAACACCTGTGGGTGTGGTCCTTTATTGAAGTTTGATCGGTGTTAGATTTAACACCCGTGGTGTTAAATCTAACACCGATGTTTTTACAGTGTTGGCAAACAAATTTGGCACGATTTAACGCACCCTGATTAGATTTGTTTTACTAGAATAATCCTATAAAATGATCTCAAATGAAAATCACGGCGACTTTGCACATTTAATCATTGAAAGGCAAAACAATGTTCACAAATGTCATAATTTAATATGTTGAGTTGAGTTTATTAACAACATACCTGTGAATATGATAACATGATAACATGAAATTCCAATGGGTAAGATACAATGACATGATTTTTTTTTTTTTGGTGAGAATACGATGATTTTGTACAAGGTTCTTACAGCTATGCAAGTATATATTTTACACACTTATATTTATCTTACATAAGAATACATGTGGTATAATAGATTCAGTTTCGTTGTGATACATTTATTACTGAAAAGGCAAAGAGTATGAATAAGTATGTAATGTAGACATACGCATAGACAAAGGTTCTGAAAAAAAAAAGATATAGAAAAAAATAGAAAAACATAAGATAATGTTGTTAAAGGGGTAACCAAAAGTTAGCACAAGTGCTAGTCGAGAATGGTTCTCCCATTATAGCTACATGTATATTTAAGCTGCTTATTGCAAGGTCTACTCTTTTAAAGTAACTGTAATATAAAAGTACATTAAACTAAACGCTGAATATTCTTTTCATCACTAAACTTCATTTAACAAGTGATTTTTTTTAGGTTTCTTCGAAATGAAATCTTGTTCTTTCCTCTTGAACATTTTTGGGCAAACTACTCCAAAACTTCGATCCGACAAAAGATATAGAAAATGTACCATGTGTCGTTTTACATTTCGGGAGTCTAAGCATGGAATGATCTTTTCCTCTAGTAAATTTTGAAATAAGAATGAAAATTACAATGAAAATTGCAATGATTTGAACAATTTTCGTTGTTGTTGTGAATGTTTACGACTAATCAACTTCGCTTCCAAAGTTTTGGCAAGCTTGTGACAAATGTGATAAAAAGGCTGGCCTCCAAGTCTAGCTTACGCGTACATTCGAGACTAGCCCCCTGGTTGTCTTGAATGTGTACGTTTATCGAACGTACTCCGCTCAACGCACCCCTTCGAGACAAACGGGGGGGGGGGGGGGCGGCATCACCTACTCTGATAGTCCAACGAAGGCAGACATACTCAATCACCAGTTTGCCTCCGTCTTTACCAGTGAAGAGCCCACAAACAACATCAAAGACCTTGGGAAGCCATGTCCAATGAGCAAGATCATGACCATCAACCCTGCCGGTGTCTACAAGCTTTTGTCTGAACTGGAAACACACAAAGCGTCAGGTCCTGATAATATACCAACCAGACTCCTGAAAGTGTTGGCTCTGCAACTAACACCAGTCTTTACACTTCTGTACCAAACATCCCTAGATCAAGGAAAAATCCCTGATGACTGGAAAGAGGCAGACGTCACGCCGATCTAAAAAAAAAAAAAAAAAATGACAGAAACAAAGCGGAGAACTACCGTCTTATCTCGCTAACTTCAGTCTCATGTAAAATTCTCGAGCACGTAATACACTCTGCCATCATGGACCATCTGGAAGACAACAACATTCTCTCTGATGCCCAGCATGGCTTTCGCAAACGTCGCCCATATGAGTCTCAGCTCATTTTTGCCATTCAGGGGCCCGTTTCATAAAACTTGTTATCAGTGACAACTGCCACATTTCTGTGACAAATTTGCTCTCAGCCAATCAGATGTAAGGATTTCAGTAGCTTTTCACATCTATGACATCTTGTCACTGATGACAAGTTTTGTGAAACGGGCCCCCGGACTTCGCCAAAGGCATTAACGACAAAGAACAACATGATGTCATTCTACTTGACTTCTCAAAAGCCTTTGATAAGGTGCCCCATGCCAGACTCCTTCACAAGTTGCATCATTATGGCATCAGTGACAACACCCACAATGGATCACCGACTTCCTTCACAACCGGAGCCAACAAGTAATCCTTGAAGGGTCAACATCAGGTACTGCCAAAGTCAACTCCGGCGTACCGCAAGGAAGCGTGTTAGGCCCGTTCCTCTTTCTCCTCTTTATTTACGACCTGCCTGAGTATGTCTCGCTTGGCTTCACCGTCAGGCTTTTCGCTAATGACTGCATGCTTTATCGAAGAATCAACTCAGAGGCCGACACAAAACACCTGCAAGAGGATCTGGACGCCCTGCAAGAATGGGAGAGAGACTGGCTTATGGAATTCAACCCCCTCAAGTGCCAAGTCCTCACCATCACAAACAAGAGGAAACCTGTTGAGTGGTCCTACAGCATCCATGGCCAGATCCTGGCAAAAGCAGAAACAGCCAAATATCTTGGAATCCATCACATGAACAACATGAACTAGACTCCCCACATAAAAGCTGTCACCAAGAAAGCAAGTAGCATCAGTGCATTCTCGCAACGAAACATCAGGCCTTGTCCTCGAAAGACCAAAATGTTGTGCTACTTGGCATTAGTTCGTCTTGGAATATGCCAGCACAGTTTGGGACCCCCATACTCAGGAAAATATCCAGAGGCTGGAAATGGTTCAACGTCGATATGCCCGCTTCGTCATAGGGGACTATCATAGGACAAGTAACGTGACAACGATGTTGCACCAACTCCAGTGGCCATCTCTTCAAGAACGCCGAGCTCAGCTCAAGATGATGGGGATGTATCGCATCCTCTACCAACTCACAAACATCCCCATATCAATCTATTGCCGGTAACAACATCAAACCGTGGACACTCTCAACAACTTCAATTATCCTTTGCAAGAACCCTACTCTACCAGAAATCATTCTTCCCCGACTCCATAAGGCTTTGGAACTCTCTGCCAGAAGCCCTCATCAAATGTACCTCTGCTGACAGTTTCAGGCAGGAGGTACAGAAACTCCAGCTCCGATAGAAGGGGAATGCTGTTTTTTTAGCTGCACTTAGTTATCATGTAGTTGTTTTATATGGGCACTGTACATACACCACACCAGACCCGCCAAACAGTGCGAAAATACACCAGATGGTGGACTGCACTTACTCGGCAGAAGAAGGAGACGCCGTAATGAGAACAGCGTCTCATAGCTATGTTCACCAGGGCGAGAAAAGAATACGAAGGGGGGAGGGGGGAGAGGAAAATGTCTCATCTACCTACGGCCCACTACGTTTCGGGCAAACGGGGCTGCCGTGGCCGCCGGGAACATGGTGTAAACACAGTATTACTCAAACTGACGTCATTTGAGTTCAACGTTGTGTCCCTTATACTCCTATGAGAATGACCATTTAGAATGGAGCAATTTTCCTGATTTTCAAGGACGTTGCTGGAAATTCCTCCGGTGTAAAGGCGAAAAGCTCACTTGGAAATATGGCTCAGGGGACAATATAAAAAAGACATAATAAAACAGTTACGACACACTTTAAAATTAGATCTAATACAAAATATGAACGCTAAAGCAGAACTACAATCTTGTTGGAACGATAAGATATACGAATATACAAAGGGATTTACCTACTGGTATATTGTGTCCCTTTCTGCACATTGTTACCTTAAAAACGTAATAAACATATTACAAGACCAACCATTTAGAGGGTACTGCCGTCCTTTCGAAAAAAAAAAAGTTTCATTTTACGATTGACGGATCACTGTTTCGCAGGTTGTTCGCCATGGTATAATTTCCAAGATGACTACAAGACGTTGAGGAAGAACATCTAATAAAACGTGCATCAAATGATTTCAGGAAACAATTTTTCTTTTCTTTTTTCTTTTTTTTTGCCATTGCCTTAAGTTTTCATCATGTGAAAGGAGTTGTTTCCATGTGGTGACAAGTCGTCGTGTTCTTCAATGTCACTATCGGGTAACTTCTCGCCATTTTTTCGTTCTATGAGACACACCCCGAACTTGTAGATCAAGATGACAATGAAAGAATCAACGTATATGAACACATTGTAGAGCGACGGATAGAAAAGCATGTCAAGAAAAAGAGGCGATTCGGCGAACGTGAGGACGGTCAGCGTCAGTGCCAGGGACACATTCTGCGAGCCGGTCTCGAAGGCAATGGTGCGACACTTGTTATGGGGCTGTCGGAGCACGACTGCGAGTCCGTAGCCAATGGCATAGCCAAGCAAAGGCAGGAAGGCTGCACAAATCCATAGCTCCCAGGTGGCCTCGTGAAAAAGACGTGGATTCAATAAAATGTTGATCACGAAGACAATCACTATGCAGGTAAATGCGGCAACAATGCCCATCTGCACAAAATACCAAAAGAAGAAAGACGGGAAACTTCGATAATGCTGCAAGTGCTAGAAATTGCAGAATTGAAAAATAATGTAGTTTTGTGCATAGTTGTCATTTTTCTCGCCAAAGGCTCTATTGTCGGTATTTATTCATACCACGATTGAGGACCCAACGAAGTCATAAGTCAACCAACACGCACTTTTTTCGCCTTAAAATATATACCTATTAACAGCTTATATTTATATGCTCATCAAAGTCGGGTTAAAGTATAACTCGGTCAAACAGTAACTTTTGTATAATGTATTTAAGTACGTCTTTACCAAAATCGCTGGAATCACCAGACCAAATGCGATTGAAAGCATTATATAGCACTGCCTGCTCCCTGAAATCATTCACCAACTTTACAAAGATTTGCTTAAGTTTTCGATCCAGAGTGAAGTTCAGGGAATATTGAGATTTATCACTTGAGGCAAATATTTTTCATCAAGTTAATGGCAAAGTTCGACAGAGCAGATGTAAACAATTGCTATATTAGTAGTCTCTACACCAGTAGCGATAAAGTCGGAAAAGGCGATATCCTGTCCGTTCTGTGTGTTTTTATATAACCATTTTTTTCATATAATCATTTAAAGTTCGTTAGACAAGTTTTCATTTTCATCGAGCGGGAACACTCTTTGGTAAGGTATAGTTGTTATTATCAACATTCAAGCAGATTTTGTACACTTACACATTTTTGTTTGTATCGAATTATTACAAGAGCTTATCTGTAATTTTCTTGATGTGATAATCCTGTGTCGAGTGACTGCATATAGCTGCGTTTTGGGACTTTTAACAGTATATTATGTACTTTACACGCCCTTGCTCATAAGAGGGAGACGCTTAACAAGTCCATCACGGAGAAAATCGAAAAATCGAAGCGAGCCGGACAAACTTTAAACTCATAAGCGGTTGTACATAATAATAGGCAATTGGTTATATGGAAAGAGTATCAATGGCTATCAGTGTGTGTCTGTTGTATAGATTGGGATCGGCTCACCCTTGTGACCCATTTCATCCACTCCTTCTTCCACCAGCGCAAGAACACCCCGAATGCGATTGGAATCAGTATGCTGATGAGGGTTGTGACAATAGTGATGTACGGGATGACGACCTTGTCGTCCGTCCACACACGTGTGTAAATGAAGAGGTTAAGGGGCATCATCCCTATCGCAACGGCGGTCGAGACTGTAGTCATGCAAACACTGAACAGAAAAAAAAAGGGAGAGAAAATTTGCAGGAAATTACATAATTCTTGTCTGATAGTCTGTCTTGGAGTCAATCACCAATAATAAACTATGTGTGTGTGTGTGGGAGGGGGTGGTTATAGATTTACAAACTTCTCGCTTCATTGATGGCCTCATTTATCTGTAATTCTTTTTACGCTGATGATTGATGTCCATCTAAAGAGAGAGATTAAGAGATTTTTTTTTTTTTTGCAAAATATCAAAAACATGAAATATGTAAAAATATATCAGAGTCCTTTTTTTGTAATTTTCTTGTATGCATCTATATATAACTGAACATACTGTGAAGATTATCGTATATGGTTCATTTTTTCCATTCTTTGATAATTTTAATTCAATATATTATTTTTACTTAGTTTGGAAATGAAAACGATCTTTAATTCGAAGTAGAAGGGCCGTACGCCTGACCTTGGGATCTTCAGTTCACTCATAATCTTAATCCACTTATTCTATATAAGTTTAGCGTCCCAACACCAATAAAGACTTTTTATCTCACTTAGGGTCATTCGAATCAAATAAATGCGGCAAACCTAAGACAGACGTCTCCATCTGTCCAGTAAGTGAACACATTGGAAAGTGTTCCGCCGGGGCAGCATGCTAGCACAAGGAGGGAGATGGCGCCGGCCGCTTCAAGTTTTAGGGCCAGGCCGAGGCAGAAAGCAATGAGCGGCATAAGCACGAACTGGGACGCCATTCCGATGAAGAAGGCCACTGGACGCCGAAACTGTCACATCAAGAACAACAGTAAAACTATTTATTTTACGAAATAATTTTATCACTGTATTCTGCGGGGAATATTAAAACGGCAACAAACTTACGGCTAGAACAAACAACAACTCCGCCACCAACAAACTCTCCCACAAAATAAAACATAACATTATTATCAAACGTATATAGAGACAGTTCATAGTTTGCTATATCAACAGACATGGATACAAAGTTGATAATGTCTTCTAATGCTGTTTATGACTATCCTTGAGTGACATGACCACTTCGCTCTGGTATACAGCCAGTATTTACATTTTACTGACATCTGCCAATGCAAGCTAATATCAATCTGTTAAATTCATTTGTTTATTTTTCTTGTTTGCATTGAGGCCATCAAACAGGCTTGGGGTGCAAACTTCGCGATCAACGAAGCTAATACAGCCGAATTATTAACGACTGTATTACATGTTTTCCACGTGTATAGAAATATCTTCAGCGAGATTGGTTCTCATGTACATTGACCACGTGGCCTATACAGGGACATCCCACGAGACTGACATCCAGCCCACGGGTTCGTACAGCCTATCACGAGTCATAGGTCCTACAGACAATGAGTTCGCCACTAGGTAAAAACGGTAGGGATTTCTTTGTAAAAACAGAGTACAAAAGTCGCGTTTATAGAGCATTTAAAAGCATATTTCTAGGGAATTAAACATAGTGAGAAAAAAAGATCAGAGCGAAGGACTATGATTATAACATACGGGGGGTTCATTATGTGAAAGTGTGAGATCCTCGGCAAGGGAGCGAAGCGACCGAGCTGGGGGAGCGTGTGGGAGGGGGGGTATCCCCCTCCTACGGTAGGGCCTTCTTGTAAAAACAGAGTACAAAAGTCGCTTTTATAGAGCATTTAAAAGCAAATTTCTAGGGAATTAAACATAGCACAAAAGAAATGTAGTGCAAAGGACATGATTATAACATACGGGGGTACATTTATGTGAGATCCTCGGCGAGAGAGCGAAGCGACCGAGCGGGGCAGGGGTGGGAGGGGTGTTTACAAAAAAGGACTTTTTGTAAAAACAGAGTATAAAAGTCGCGTTTATAGAGCATTTTAAATCAAATTACTAGGGAATTAAAACCAAAATCACAGCGAAGGACGATGATTATAACTTATGGAAACTATTCATTTTACTTTAAGTACGGGTAGAGCGAGCGAGCCACTTTCATATTGCCATTCGTCTGAAATGTATTCATGAAAAGCTTAAACTTGATCACATTGTTCGAGCAATGAAAAATATTCTTGTAGTGCTAGAAAGCATAGAAAATGGAAGGTTTACAAAAGGTATGTTTCAGGGGGCACACTGGGGGATGCGAGGCTACCATCTATAGGTACACTAGATTTACTCATGAGTAAATATTAGTGTATAGATAGATAATAATGTATATTATTAGTGTATATATTATGATTTTCAGTTATGAAATTGCCAACTTTTAGACAAGAAAAGTGCCTTTATTGTTCATTTTGGTCTTAAAATAATTAATCAATTATTTGTTACAGGGGGCACGGGGGGGGGGGGCAAAAACTCGTTTTGCCCCCGATAATTTCATGGGGGGGGGGGGGAGCAAGTGCCCCCTCTGTTCCCCTTTCCCCAGCCTTCGTACACTTTCTGGATTTTCAAAAAATTCTGAATAATTCTGAGTGCACAAGACTTATCACTTATATTCCGAAAACTCAAAGTTCCCTCATGTCCAAGGTTAATATCCCCTTTAAATCAACCCTTTCCTCGCTCAGTTCCCCCAGATCAGTTTTTTTAAAAAAAGATGTCACAAAACTTCAACGGTTGCAAAATTCTGCTGCCCGATTGTTAACTTTTACTAATAAGTTTGATTCCATGTTGCCAGTTCTCCGTTCCTTACATTGGTTACCTGTAGACAAAAGGATTATTTTCAAGATTCTGTTATTAGTACATCATTCAGTTCATTCTTTTCCCCCCATATACGTAAGTAATTCTGTTCAAAAATACAATCCGACACAAGGCTGCATTCATCATCAGATACATTCTTACTCCAAACACCCAGAGTAAAACATGGGTATGGTGATCGTGCTTTTTCCGTTATGGGACAAAAATTGTGGAATCATTTACCTCTTCAGTTAAGGGAACTGTCATCTACAGAGTCATTCAAATCCAAACTTAAAACTTATCTGTTCCTTTCATACTGAGGACTGTAATTGCTGTATGCCATTAATATTGGATCAATATTGTATTTTTAATTGGTATATGTTTGTATTCTTTATGTTTTTGTTTACCATTTCCTTCTTTGTTGAAATGTTTGAATATGTATATGCATGTAAATATATGATATCTTTTCATTTTTGAAGCGCCATGAGCACTGAAAAGTGGACCTGTGCGCTATACAAGTAGCCACTATTATTATTATTATTATTATTATTATTATTATTATTATTATTATTATTATTATTATTATTATTATTAAAATAATTTCCCAAATATTCCATCAAAATAAATATGCGTACGCGAAATATCTCAATTTCAACTTTAAAAAGGCAAAAGCTCCTTTGAGCTTTGAACATAAACAGTTTTCCAAATATGCCACAAAATGTGTGCACCAAAACGTCTAACTGCAATCAGAAAATACAGAATCTCCTTCTACAGACTTGCTACACTTCTCTGATTGACAAATTTTCAGATAGTCCAACAAAACTGTGCGCCAGATTGTTGAATTGCAGTTCTAAAACTGAAAAAAAAAGCTCCCTTGAATATGGGAGAGGTATCTTGCCACCCTCCCATTGCTTGGTCCCCTCTATAGACTTTGGGGAATGACAATTTCCGCATTTTCCACAAAAAGTGTGCTCCAGATCACTTTATTTCAATTCTAAAAACGCAAAAGCTCCATCGAGCGGGAGGGGGAATCCCTCTTTCACACCCTCCCCCTAAGCTCTACCTCACTAGACTTTGTACATAATATACAGAGATGATGCACATTCGGAAAGAGCTAAATTTCGTGATTTTAACATTTCCCTGGAAAAGTCCTATTTATTTCCATTATTATTTGGCGCTGGAAAAAATTCTTAGTAAGTATTGCACCAAAAGTTTGCACCAGATAGCTGAATTTCAGGTCTGAAAATGCAAAATCACCTTCGTGTGGGAGAGGAATGCCCCTTATCTACGCCCTCGTGTGCATGCTTTTTCTGTTTGATAGCTTATAACAGACAGCGTTCATGAATTAATACAACAAGCTTATTTAAATGATACAATTTTATATAGGCAAATTGTTCAATGATAATCTACATCAAAATATATTGCTACCTTAAATAAGTTGGACTGTTTCAAGGCGATAAAACACGGAAAAACATGCATTAAATAATTGCACCATTTGAAACATCAAAATATAAAAATTTCTCACCATGGGAGGGTAGACACCCCCTCCCACACCCTCCCCTCCCCCCTCGCTCGCTCCGCTTGCTCCGGCTCGGTCGCGTTCATGATATTCAGTGTAATAATTAATACAAGAAGTTTACTTAAATGATACCATTTCATGGGCAAATCGTTCAATAATAATCTACATCAAAATATACTGCAACCTTAAACAAGTACGTGGGACTGTTTCAAGTCGATAAAACAAGCAAAAGCATGCATCAAATTGCACCATTTGCAACATCAAAATGCAAAAAGTTCTCACCGTGGGAGGGGGGTATCGAGGGGATACCCCCACCCCCTCCCATACCCTCCCCTCCCCCCTCGCTCACTCCGCTCGCTCGGGCTCGGTCGCGTTCATGACATTCATTGTAAGAATTAATGCAAGAAGTTTATTCAAATGATGCCATTTTATAAGCAAATTCTTCAATAATAATCTACATCAAAATATACTGCTACCTTAACAAGTGTGACTGTTTAAAGGCGATAAAACACGGAAAACATACATCAAATTGCACCATTTGCAACATCAAAATGCAAAAAGTTCTCACCATAGGAGGGGGGACACCCCCTTCCTCCTCCCACACTCTCTCCTCCCCCCTCGCTCATTCCGCTCGCTCGTGCTCGGTCGCGTTCATGACATTCAGTGTAAGAATTAATACAAGAAGTTTATTTAAATGATGCCATTCTATAGGCAAATTCTTCAATAATAATCTACATCAAAATGTACTACTACCTTAAACAAGTGGGACTGTTTAAAGGCGATAAAACACTCAAAAACATACATCAAATTGCACCTTTTGCAACATCAAAATGCAAAAAGTTCTCACCATGGGAGGGGGACACCTCCCTCCCCCTCCCACACCCTCCCCTCCCCCCTCGCTCGCTCCGCTCGCTCGGGCTCGGTCGTGTTCATGGTATTCATTGTAATAATTAATACAAGAAGTTTACTTAAATTATACCATTTTATGGGCAAATTCTTCAATAATAATCTACATCAAAATATACTGCTATACCTTAAACAAGTGGGACTGTTTAAAGGCGATAAAACACGGAAAAACATGCATCAAATTGAACCGTTTACAACACAAAAATGCAAAAAGTTTTCACCATGGGAGGAAGACACCCCCTCCCATACCGCCCCCCTTCGCTCACACCCTTCCCCCCCCCCACCCCTCCCCCAGATCAAGCTACGCCGGTGGAAGAGACTTCAAGCCGTAAAATGCTTAATTCACGTTCAATAGGTTATCGCATAAGCTCTAGTGGTGAGTGGGTCATGGCTTAACCTGTTAATTATTGATATGTGTGTGAGAGTCTGTTGGTCATATGGGCTTGTGAACATTATAATATACACGCACCGTCTCCTTGAAAGATTTGACATCAATGGTTGCTCCCATAGAGACCATTAGCAAGGCCAAGATTAGAATGTGTATGACTTGAGTGGCTCGTTTAAGAGCAGGATTGACAGTCGGGATCGCATCGATGGTATCGTTGAAACTGGAATTCATGGCTGAAGTCGAAAGCATAGTTGCCATTGTGCCATCGTATTCCGTGGTGAAGACAAGCTTTCCCGTCATCTTGACTATAGTTCCTGGGTAGAAAGTTCGTGACCATGGTTAGTAATCCTTCATAACTTTTTTTTTTCTTTTAAGCAAAAAAGAGAGAATAGAACTAGAACCCATGTATACAGGCTTTAAACTTTCAAATACAACTATCAAGAGCTATTCCACTGTTTTCCGTATAATCCTATGGGCAGTTCTGTACACAATCATGTGCGTATCCAACAGATAAAGGAAAATATGATTTTTCTATTATAGTCACCATGGTCATTATACTTCACACCAGAATGGGGGAAGGGTTATCAGCATATCATCATCATCTGAGTCATTAATGATAGGTCATACTTGATGTGATGTGACATTTTAAGGTAATAATGGGGGGAGCAAGGGATTTTTGGTTCAAATTTTTCCAAAAGCACATATGTAGCCAAAACCATACTATTTCGATTTTTGATGGGCGCCAAGAAGGGCGCCCTCTGGGGCGGCCATATTGGCAAAATCCAATATGGCCGCCATATAGGTTTAAAGGTCACTTGCATTTGAAAATATAAAAGGGTTACCATCATTTAAAAAGTCAGCTTAAGAGGTTTTCTGGGTCACGGAATTCAAATCTGAAGTTGATTTTATGGTCTGAAGTCAATTTTTCCTTATAAGGCCACCTTAAGGTCATTTAGGGGTCAAGCCATTGTATTCATAACAGTTTATCAAATAAAATGGCTTGCCCATGGTCAATATTCCAGGAATGCCATTGTAGTAATAGAATTGTAGCTGAAAAAACCCGTATTTCTTGTAAAGGGTGGCATATTTGCAAAATCCAATATGGCTGCCACCTACGTTTAAAGGCCATAATAACAATTAAAAACCTTTTTAAAGTGTTACAATAATTTAAAAAGTCAGCTTTAGAGGTTTTATGGGTCAAGGAATTCGATTCTGAAGTTGTTTTTATGGTCTGATTTTCTTTGGTCATATTTTCGGAATTCATGTGCATTTGCTTTAATGAAAACCACAAGAGCTAGGTAGAATTATGGGTAATGCCCTTTCAAAGAGTTTTCAAGATTTCAATTCAATTCAATTCAATCATAGTTTATTTCCAATCAACGAAAATCAAAACATAGTACAAAGTATACATGTCATGAAATGATATTGTTCAAACATTTGTAAAATATTCATGTAGCATAAGAGATAGATCATATAACAACATATATATATATATATATATATATATATATATATAATGGTATTATTATCCGCGTGTTGGAATAAGAGCATGAAGACGATGAAGACAAACAAGTTGACATAATGCATTAGAATCCAACTTCATTTATTTGTAAACCAAATTTTCGACCCTTGCACGGATCTCCTCAGGGTAACAGTGATATTTGTATTTGAAGCTCAGCACAGAAAAATAATAATAATAACAAAGAAACGCGCCTGGTTGTCAGCTTAGAGTTTGAGCTAGGTTAGCAACCAACACGCACGGTTGTTAGCTTAAAATTTGCGCTATCTTCATGAGTGCAAAATCCTTAAACTCAATTATGACGTAACAATGCATCATAAAATGCATAAGAAGTAAGACATAGACATTTTCCAATCAAACTGATCGTTTACCAGCCGCGCAAAATACATACCAACACGCACGATTGTTAGCTAATAATTTGCGCTATCTTCATGAGTGCAAAATCCTTAAACTCAATTATGACGTAACAATGTATCATAAAATGCATAAGAAGTAAGACATAGACATTTTCAAATCAAACTGATCGTTTACCAGCCGCGCAAAATACATACCAACATGCACGGTTGTTAGCTCAAAATTTGCGCTATCTTCATGAGTGCAAAATCCTTAAACTCAATTATGACGTAACAATGTATCGTAAAATGCATAAGAAGTAAGACATAGACATTTTCAAGTCAAACTGATCGTTTACCAGCCGCGCAAAATACATACCAACACGCACGGTTGTTAGCTCAAAATTTGCGCTTTCTTCATGAGTGCAAAATCCTTAAATTCAATTATGACGTAACAATGTATCATAAAATGCATAAGAAGTATAGTAAGACATAGACATTTTCAAATCAAACTGATCGTTTACCAGCCGCGCAAAACATATAGCAACCCGAAGAGAGCATAACGATTAAAATATGCAGATAAAACATTCTAAAGGCATGTTTGAGTAATAGCCGGTAAACTTTATCGAATTGGGCCTAAATTGAGGCGCAGAGACAAAGAGATATACTACTTAAAGAAACTATATTTGCCTAGCCATGACAGGTCTCTGTTCAGCCCAGTCTGAAAACTCTTGCTACGAATTATAGCGCGCAGTTCAGCCAATTTTCTCTCATCCGCGGATTTATACCCGCCTCCGAAGAGGCAGATCTTAAGATCACTTAAGGAATGGTCGGTTTGGCTGAAATGCTCGGCTACTGGGAAACCGGTTCGGCGTTGCCTGATTGTACATCTGTGGTTATTGAATCGCATTCTGAAACTTGTACTTGTTTCACCAATATAGGCTACTCCATAGGGCATTTGTTACAAAGAAAACAATACAAAACGTTACTTGAATCACAGTTGTGAGCAGGAGGATAGATGGTATAATCAGATGAGAGCTGTACGGAGTTATCCGTTATTATGTGAGCGCATATCTGACAGCGCGTTTTGCCACATTGTTTGTTACCTCTAGGTTGAGGTGGGCCGGGTAGCTGATTCCTCACCAGTAATCTTTTCAGACTGGGCGGCTGCCTCTGTGCATGTAGGGGGGCCCTAGGCATGATTTTAGCAAGTTTTTCATCGACCGTGATTGTGGGCCACTCTTTCTTGATTGTAAGGGCAAGTTGGCGACCTTTCGGGTGATACGTGGAGACAAAGGGGACTGCTTCTTCCCCTTTGTTTTTTCTTTTTTGTACGAGAAGAGCCTCTCTACTTTTTCGGCTCACCCTTTCCATGGATTTCTTGATCAAGTTGATCGGATAACCGCGCTCAATGAAATGCCTGCCTAGTTGCAGTGCATCCGATTCGTAGGTATGAGGGTCGGATGTTATTCTTTTGTACCTCAATAGTTGGCTGTACACTATTGACTCCTTGAGAAAGAGAAAGTCCACTTCCTTGACGTCACGGTCACTCTTTCCCCAAATGGGCAGAAACTCCAAACATCGGTGTACACTAAGCCGACTGACTCCTTCACCTATCTTAATTATAACTCATTCCATCCTACGCACATCAAGGAGTCAATAGTGTACAGCCAACTATTGAGGTACAAAAGAATAACATCCGACCCTCATACCTACGAATCGGATGCACTGCAACTAGGCAGGCATTTCATTGAGCGCGGTTATCCGATCAACTTGATCAAGAAATCCATGGAAAGGGTGAGCCGAAAAAGTAGAGAGGCTCTTCTCGTACAAAAAAGAAAAAACAAAGGGGAAGAAGCAGTCCCCTTTGTCTCCACGTATCACCCGAAAGGTCGCCAACTTGCCCTTACAATCAAGAAAGAGTGGCCCACAATCACGGTCGATGAAAAACTTGCTAAAATCATGCCTAGGGCCCCCCTACATGCACAGAGGCAGCCGCCCAGTCTGAAAAGATTACTGGTGAGGAATCAGCTACCCGGCCCACCTCAACCTAGAGGTAACAAACAATGTGGCAAAACGCGCTGTCAGATATGCGTTCACATAATAACGGATAACTCCGTACAGCTCTCATCTGATTATACCATCTATCCTCCTGCTCACAACTGTGATTCAAGTAACGTTTTGTATTGTTTTCTTTGTAACAAATGCCCTGGAGTAGCCTATATTGGTGAAACAAGTACAAGTTTCAGAATGCGATTCAATAACCACAGATGTACAATCAGGCAACGCCGAACCGGTTTCCCAGTAGCCGAGCATTTCAGCCAAACCGACCATTCCTTAAGTGATCTTAAGATCTGCCTCTTCGGAGGCGGGTATAAATCCGCGGATGAGAGAAAATTGGCTGAACTGCGCGCTATAATTCGTAGCAAGAGTTTTCAGACTGGGCTGAACAGAGTCCTGTCATGGCTAGGCAAATATAGTTTCTTTAAGTAGTATATCTCTTTGTCTCTGCGCCTCAATTTAGGCCCAATTCGATAAAGTTTACCGGCTATTACTCAAACATGCCTTTAGAATGTTTTATCTGCATATTTTAATCGTTATGCTCTCTTCGGGTTGCTATATGTTTTGCGCGGCTGGTAAACGATCAGTTTGATTTGAAAATGTCTATGTCTTACTATACTTCTTATGCATTTTATGATACATTGTTACGTCATAATTGAATTTAAGAATTTTGCACTCATGAAGAAAGCGCAAATTTTGAGCTAACAACCGTATGTGTTGGTATGTATTTTGCGCGGCTGGTAAACGATCAGTTTGATTTGAAAATGTCTATGTCTTACTTCTTATGCATTTTATGATACATTGTTACGTCATAATTGAGTTTAAGGATTTTGCACTCATGAAGATAGCGCAAATTTTGAGCTAACAACCGTGCATGTTGGTATGTATTTTGCGCGGCTGGTAAACGATCAGTTTGATTTGAAAATGTCTATGTCTTACTTCTTATGCATTTTATGATACATTGTTACGTCATAATTGAGTTTAAGGATTTTGCACTCATGAAGATAGCGCAAATTATGAGCTAACAACCGTGCGTGTTGGTATGTATTTTGCGCGGCTGGTAAACGATCAGTTTGATTGGAAAATGTCTATGTCTTACTTCTTATGCATTTTATGATGCATTGTTACGTCATAATTGAGTTTAAGGATTTTGCACTCATGAAGATAGCGCAAATTTTAAGCTAACAACCGTGCATGTTGGTTGCTAACCTAGCTCAAACTCTAAGCTGACAACCAGGCGCGTTTCTTTGTTATTATTGTTATTTTTCTGTGCTGAGCTTCAAATACAAATATCACTGTTACCCTGAGGAAGATCCGTGCAAGGGTCGAAAATTTGGTTTACAAATAAATGAAGTTGGATTCTAATGCATTATGTCAACTTGTTTGTCTTCATCGTCTATATATATATATATATATATATATATATATACAATAGTTTGGAGGAACAATGCATATATACTTCCTGAGGAGTTGAAACAGTGTGCCTCCTTGTTTTCATTTAAAGCAAACTTAAAGAAGCACATTTTATTACAGTATACTTCAAATACAAATTAAAAACAAATAATTCATATGATTAATGTTGGTCCCCCAAATAGCAGCATCGCATACGGTTCCCTCTTCCAGCAAACCAATTCAATTATTCTACATTCCAGCATATCTGCCCTTCTGCACTTTCTAGCACTTGCACGCACATCCACCACCATCACGTTTATTTTCCCCTGCTATCTTCGCAGCAGAATTTGTGTTGTATTGTATTATTACGAAACTAGTATACGTTCCTACTTTTTCCTCAGGCCGGCCATCTTTTCAAGCTATGCTTACAATGGCGGCCCTCTGCATTATCGCTCCATAATTATAATTGCTGTAATCTCCGCTGCATAGACATGCATACTGTATAATTTGTATCATTAATTACCTTTTATATCTTTGTTTACGCAAGTCAAACGACTCTGTTTTGAATTTATTCTTTTATATTTCCCACATGTTCATGATCATGTGCCTTATGTATATTGATTTGCTGATTGATTTGTTGATTTGCAGAAAATAAAGTATCTATTAAACAAACTTCGTGGGCGTGCGGAAAATAAATTCGATTATGGAAATTAGTGATCCACTAAAAAGCAAAGCTTGTGGGACGTGGATCGCTATTTAATAATGAGTAAACAATATATGAATTAAGTTTTTTTTTTATAGCTGTTTATTTAATATAGATTATTTAAATCATTTGTAAAAATATACATGTATGATTTTGAGATACGCAGGTCGGAAAAAAATAAAATAAAAAGATTCTAATCATTGGACTATTATTTTCATCTTCATCTGCAAGGAATGCAATAAAAACATATACGAGAAATAGAATCCTACTGCCACCTAATATATTAATAGTTTAGCAATAAGGGGGGGGGGGGGGGGCTGCTCTCTATGTTACCATCGTCCTTGACGTTGCCACTAAAAAAAGAAGTGTTTTTATTTCTCTGTTGCAGTTCAGATGAAGATCACTCCTAATCTGGATGAAAAAAGAAAAAGAGATCTGTCGTGTCTAAGAGAGTTTTTAGTACATAGGGGTTGGCATCAATTTGCTATTTTCGAACTTGTGTAAGAAAGTTCGATTCTAAAGTCCTTAGGACCTATAGGAAATTTTATGTGCGTCCACAGCTAAATATGCAGTTCAGAGAACATGACGGTCTTGGTGACCCCATGTAGGGAACAAGCATATTTCACAGGTGCCACAGTGACACCATTAACAGGGTACAGATTAGATATGCTATTGTACAACTTTTATGACACCTTCTAGGGTCTATTAAGATTCTATCCAAAGTGCTTGGACGCAAATTGGTATGATATCACAAGACTTTATAAGTTGGTATCTCGTTGGTCTGAAGACTATAGGTTGCAATTTTACTCTCCGCAACATCTCTACGACGCACGTCTCCTAGAGACGAGCCCAATCTCCAGGATTCGCAGGAGAATCGAACATTTTCGATTTTTGCAGAGACTATTTCCGTCTTCCAGCTTGTCTCCGAGAAGTCTCTGCGAAGTCTCCATCACTGTGGCCATGTCGTGGGGACTAAATTTGTCTGCAACATCTTCGAGATGTCCCCGCATCTTGTGGGGTCCGTAATAACATAATGGCGACGAAAGGAACTAGTCGCTGAGAAAAGACGTTTCTGATAAGTCCCTGCGACTGCAAAAGCCGTGCCAAAATCCCCTTGACTTCCAAGCAAATGAGCTGTCCCTTTGTTTGAAGACGTCTTGGACGTCGCCCTGGAAATCGCGTTAGCAATGACAGCGAAAATAATTTCTCCGAGACGCTGGCATTGCGACAATGTCTCCTCCCGTCAGATAGGCCCTCAATCCCCCCCCCCCACACACACACACACACACTTTAAGTTTGCAGCAATATCAAACTACTGACCATGGCTCGTCTGACACCTGCTCTACATCGTGCATTTTCACCTTCATTCATTCATTCCATTATTTTTTTCCATTTCCATGTTTTCCACCTCCCAATGCATGCCTTGAAACAGCTGTTGTGCAGAAGAATGAAATTTGGTACTGAAGCAGTGCGGAGAGTGGCTGATAGTACTAGTAATTGCCATGAACTAGTGCCATCTTTCCTCCAACTCGACTCCCTGAAGTCAGGGATCACATCATGGCCCATACTGTCATGATTCCAGTAGAGACTCACTTGCAGCAGCACTCATCTTCGAAATGTTGATACAGCGCCGCTTGAGCAGATAGTGTGATTTCTGATGATCTGCTCCCACGGTATGACGAGATGATGCCTACCCTCGTTGACGCTGGCTGCCCCATAAAACTTGTTGCTCATCAGTATCCCATACAACATCAATAGATGTTCAATTTCCCTAGTGATTTGCGCTTTCAGTAAACATGGTAAAGAAACGGTTTCGTTTGATGAAAAAAGAGAATAAAAAAGATAAGAAAAAAAAATCTTCAGCTGAATTGTCTTCACCTACTCTGATGAGATACTGCCATTAAAGGACTTTAATGATCAAATTTAGTTAACTGCCCCTAGAATACTGTCTGACCTGGATTGCGGAGCTCGATTCCCTGGAGGCTTCGGCCATTGCTTCCTTCACTGAAGAAGCAGACGCTGTCTTGTCAAGGGAGAGCAGGCATACACCAATTTCAAGAGGAGGAGAATCATATCGCTTGCCAGCTGGATAGTTATATAATTTACCATGACAGGTGACGAGGTGGCTCAGTCGGTAGCGTATGGCTTGCGGTCTAAAGACTTGTGTTCCGGCGCCGGTTCGAATTCCACTTATCTCAACTCTAGCTGAGCAATTGTGTGTGTTGACATACCGTCCCCTTTAGTAGAGGCACAACACTTTGGACCTCATCACTTGGATATAAAAAGTGGAAGTCCCTTGTGTGAAAGAATCACAAACCCAGACACATGAAAAGATCCCGAATCGGCATTCCGTTATTAGAAAACTCAAGGTGCAAAAACCGGTAAAGTGGTCCACCGGCAAGTACATATACTGACCAGCTAGTTGCATAGGGCTATCCAGCTATCTCGTCAGAAGGAAAAACGAAGACAAAATAAGATTAGGCGTGTTTATTACCCTCTTTGCCATTGCACCCTGATTCGGCACCTTGGAATAGGATGGCGGCCGTATATATATATATATATATATTATATATATATATACATATATATATATATATATATATACATATATATATATATACATATATATATATATATATACATATATATATATATACATATATATATATATATATATACATATATATATATATACATATATATTGAAACAAAGAAAGGATAAACTGACCAGAAACAATTGATGAATAGTGAAAACTTTGAGCAAAGAAAATGAGAAAAGAAAACGAAACCGATGGAAGCCCGCTTTCTGCGCTCAAAGATGCCAATATATATATATAATATATATATATATATATATATATATATGTACATACATATATATATTTTTTTTTCATTCATTTGTCATAATCATTATTGATATGTAGGGGGATGGAACCGCTCTTAGCCCTAATTGACCATTGAAGGAGTATGGAAGAGATGACGATGGGACAAAATAGGGGTACCAGCGAATTGCAGTTGAATGCTCACAGACGCCATTTCGAAAAAAATGCACAAAATACCTGATTTGACCCTTATTTGACCTTGAAAATGACCTTGAGAGGTGATAGTGACTTTGAATTCGAGAAATGATATTTAGAATCACATTCTCTAACCCCGTAAAATCTTCCACATGGCATTCATACCATTAATCAACCTTTTCAATTTGTAACTGCAGTTGACCTTTAACCCGGATGGCGGCCATATTGGATTTCACCAATATGGCGGCCCCAAAAGTTTTTAGTCTTGGCGCCCATCAAAATTCGAAAGAGTATGGTACAAGGGACCTATGAGCCAAATTTGGTGCTTTTGGAAGAATCTGAACCAAACAACCCATTTTGAGCCCTTAGGCCCCCAACTATAATTGATATTCCTAAGTTTGCAAATTTATAATATGCAAATTAAAGTACACATTTAGCGCTAAAGTTAATTCATAAGCTAAATCAGACGCTATAATCGTAAATAAACATGAATGAGTATTCTCGTGCACAGCAAATGGTTCGTGATCAGTTAGCCAAACAGTTACAAACAAATGTGTCCTTGCTCGTGATACGATGGTCGAGGATGGAGATAATAGGCCTACCTGTATAACCTTACTCTGCCATACAACCAAGTCTGATCAGAACAAAAATCACAGGTTTATGTTTATGGTCTTTGGTTGATAAGAAATATCATTGCACTTTAGTCAGAAGTGGGGTCAAAGACAGTATGTACCGCAATGTAGACTGAAGGAATTACACGTAGTACATGTGATACGCGCGTGTCATTGGAAAGCAAGTTTATTGCAGGAGTAATTTTCGAGTTTAAGCGACTAACGTGTTACTGCAGTAATCTTTCTCCTATTTTAACGATACATCGCTATCAGTAAAACGCTCACCTAAAAGATATTTTTTGTTTCGAAAAGTTACGACCTGCACATTAATTTTCAGTAAGATGGGAATCACTGGTGATAGAAAATACCTTAATTGCTCTGATACCCCCCCCCCCCCCAAAAAAAAAAAAGAACAGAAAAGAAAGATAAGCAGTTACAACGTATAACCATATTCGGAGAAACTTACATCGCATAGGAGGGAACTCAAGGTCTGAATTACGTTACACACTCAGGATGACAATGAAAGTGGGAGAGATATTTGAAGAGAAAGTTGAAGTCTACAGTGTGTCCCGCCTAACAAATTCCAATAGGATTTCGGAACTGATAACTTTCAGAATCATTAGACAATCTGAGTGCTATTTCAAGGCATGAAAATATGATCTATTACCTACATCATGCAGAAAACCCCATTCAATATGATTGAGTGCATGGTCACTTAGGCAAGTGTTAGGAGTGCGTGGTCACAGAGATATGTGGATCATTGTAAAGCAAATCGTTTGTCCTTTTCTTCCAAGTTTAGCAACTGGATGCTCTAAGCTTCCATATGAATGAAAATGTTTTGCACACGACTGACAGGACAACTAAGAAATGAATTCAAATTCTATGCATGTTATTACATCTAAAGGTAAATGTATAAACATGACAATATGTAAATATTATTGCTCATGATTATCTTGGAGAAAATAAAAGAAAGACCAGAAAAGAAAAATCAAAACAAAAAGAAAGCCAAAAAGAAAGAAGAGATCAATCCAATCTTCCATGAGTTAATAATTTGATACCTTTCCTTAATCAATCATTTTTCAAACCTTACCAACGCTTGAAAACTGAGAAAAAAATATGCTTCCTATTTGGTGTAACGAATTATTAATTTCGTTAGTTGAAAATGTAAGAAACAAGCAGTCACTCTTTCAAATTATACATATATAATTGCGTGTATATATATATATATATATATATATATATATATATGTATACACAATTATATATGTATAATTTGTATATATATATGTATATATATACACGCTATATATATATATATATATATAGCGTGTTTTTTCTGGGACACGCTATATACATGTATATATATATAAAAAAAAATATATATATATATATATATATATATTGCGAGAACACAATTGTGAACAACTGCGTGTTTTTAAGGTGTGATAACAATTGACAAAACTCGGAGGGAAGGGATTCCTGACATTCTCTACAAAGATCCCCATTTCTCTGTGACCACTGAAGCAACCAGATGGGGTTTTCTGTGAGACGTGGGTAATAAGTTATTGTTTCATACCTTAGAATTGCATTTTGATTGATTCACTATCTTTAAACTTATCGTTGCGGAAGTCCGATTGTAATATTTTTGGGGACATAGGCCCCCTGCGGTATAGTATCATTAATCAGTGTAAGTCACACATCACGTGTATAATAAATTACTCTACTCACTGGTATATTCGATCACTCGGTACATTATTAAAATGAACATACACAGGATATTACTTAGTATTCGTAATTTTTATGCACTGTGTTTATCGATAAAGCTCAATACATACCTTTCAATCGAGAAAGAATATATAACGGAAACCACTCCTCTGATGGAAACAGTGTGTAGATAGAAAATGTGCTAAAATGCACAGTCTACTATTTTTTTGATTAACAGGCGTTGCTGTAGAAACTTCATTCCGTTTTACCACAAAGATAACGTTTAGCTCTTATCCAGCTGACAGGACCGTTTGTGTTTGATTGGGTCACAGGAAGAACTGGCTTGGTAGAGTGCAAGGGTTACTTTAAATATCATACGATATGAAGTAGCATGAAATTACCCAAGACGTGGGGGGGGGGGCGCCTTCAAGTGTGATGAATTATCAGCAACCAAATAACATTCATATTTGCCCCACTAGTGCTCTGTCCTATACAATTGAGGTGACGGTGTATTTTACTTGAGTGGAATAGACTTATTTTGCCGAATGGAAGTTGCCAGGGGGGGGGGGGGGCATACCGCTTGAAGTTTGAAGTGGATTGTACATAATAGGCGTTTTCACATCAGCCCGATAAAAATCCAAGCTTGAGATATTTTTCGCGATCGCAAGTTAGCGCGCTATTTCATTTCCTATTCACTTTCCTTTTCACAATGGCTAAGTCAAATAGTGTGAATGATATGAATAATGAAATTGTTGTTATGTCTGCTCACGCACCAGACAAAGAGGATGTACCTGTACATGCCACAAATAGCGAAGAAGGTGATAACCCTGATATAATTAGTTTTTTGAACTCACAAGCTCACGAACTGATACTTGATGTTGATGTAAACGACACCAGTCCTCAAATGCCACCCACAGAATACCACATCGAAGACGATATAATTTCATTATCTCATTCAAATCCAAACCAATTTTTTATTTCACACTTTAGCGTAAGGAGTATAAACAAAAACTTTGATCAATTCAATATGTTCGTGAATCAAATTAAATTTGATAGTCAAGTTATCGGAATCAGTGAAACCTGGTTAAAGGAAACATCACCTTCTTCGCTATTTACCATTGATGGCTTCACACTTTTGACTAACAACAGGGCAGGTAAAAAAGGCGGCGGAGTTGGGCTTTACGTCACTCAAAATTTGAATTATCAACTCTTAGACTAATTTAGTTTAATGTCTGAAGTTATTGAGAGTATTTTTATTGAAATTAGGGTTCCAAATAGAAAAAGTATTGCTGAAGGTGAAATATACAGACCTCCAAATACAAACCCCACTGAATTTACTGAATCATTATCCGTACTTCTAGCTGATACATATTTTGTGAACAAGAGTTGTTTTATCATGGGTGACTTTAATTTCAACCTTTTAGATTGTCATACCAACTCCACATGCCAAGATTTCCTCAACGTGATGCTATCCGAGTCTTTTTCACCTCTTATAAAGAAGCCCACTCGAATTTCTGATGTCACAGCAACTCTAATTGACAATATTTTCGTTGATAGTCCCCTTTCTAATATCACGTTTGGTATAATAGTGTCTGATGTATCCGATCATTTTCCGATTTTCGCTGTTATGCCCAATTTTAACATAAGGAATGCCTCTTTTTATTCGCCCAGTTCTGGTTTTCGAGAAATGTCAGAAACTAATCTTAGTAGACTTAGGGAGAGACTAAGATCCGTTAATTGGTCAATTGTTAATAACCAAAGCGATGCAAACTTAGCTTTTGAAAACTTTTCACAAATACTGTCATCTGCATATTATGATTCCAGTATACCCGTTAAGCCATTTACTCGTTCAAACCGTAGAAAAGTTCCAAAAAAACCTTGGATTACAAAATCTCTCCTTAGGTCTATTAACCGTAAAAATACCCTTTTTATAAATACAGAAGTGATCCTAACAGTCGAAATCGGTCTCGGTATGTGCATTATCGCAACGTTCTTACATCATCCATACGTTTAGCCAAAAGAATGCATTTTTTCAAAGCAATTTATCAAGTATAAAAATGACATCAAGAGTACGTGGAAGGTGATAAATGAAGCGCTGAATACTAAAAAAAACATTGAACCCCCTAGGCATATTATCCATAATGATAAGTATATCGAAGATCAAGCTGATGTGGCAGAAGTATTCAATGAATACTTTGTAAGCATAGGACCTAATCTTGCCGGCAGTATTCCACACTCAAACACTGATTTTTATTACTTTTTAAAAGACCAGAATCAGCAGTCTCTTTTTTTCGAACCAGTCATTGAAGAAGAAATCAAAGATATCGTGCAAAATTTGAACAATAAGAAAAGCTCTGGATGTGACGGAATCACCAATTTCCTCCTTAAAAACATCATTAATGAAGTAGTTACACCATTAACACACATTTTTAATTTATCGTTATCTACTGGCATAGTTCCACAAAAAATGAAAATAGCTAAAGTTGTACCAATTTTTAAAAAAGGACAAAAAGAATCTGTGATAAATTATCGCCATATTTCTTTGTTAACTTCATTTTCAAAACTTCTTGAAAGGTTGGTATATACGCGCACACACAAATTTCTCGAAAAGTGTGAAGGCTGATGTGAAAACGCCTAATCATAATAGGCGTTTTCACATCAGCCCGATGTTTCAAAATAGCGCGCTGTTTTCTGACTTGGGAAATTAACCCGATCACGAAATAGCCCGCTATTTGATAAAGTGAATACAAATTAGCGCGCTAATTGTATTGCTCTGATCGAGACAATTTCTCGAGTACAACTCGGGAAATTTCTGAAATAACGGGATAATTCGCGAACTATATAGCGCGCTATTTGATAATGTGAAAACGCCTCTTGAAATGAGCGCGATGCATCCCATCATGCCTAGCGTGTGTGACCCAATCGATCGAGGCAAACTGCACACAAATCATGAGGATTATTTGAAATTGCACACATTACTGATGCTGTTTGCACATGCTCAGCTGTCGAATAAGCTCGAAAAAATTTCGGGCTAATTCTCTTCGGGCTGATGTGAATAGGAAATGAAAATAGCGCGCTAATTCGCGACGCGAAAAATATCTCGAGCTTGGATTTTTATCGGGCTGATGTGAAAACGCCTTGTGAAAAGTTTCGTACTGAAATAAGCAAAAAAAAATAATTATATATATATATATATATATATATATATATATATATATATATATATATATATATAGATCCACACATTAGTTTTGTGTCCGGACCACGAGTGAACATCCACCAAGTTAGCTTTCGGGTTGTTCCACCGTGCTTAAATGGTGGTGTCGTATGAACAGAGGGGTCGCCTTAATTGTCAATAAATATATTGCACTAAACTAAAGCTTCGGCGCTTTCCAAGGTCTAACGCAATTTATATAGCCATATAGCCCATGTTGACACGACACACGTGTACAATGTACTCAGTTAGCACTAATCTTGTATCGCATTATTCACCCAACGGTATGCATGCCCCGACCACACGACTCCCTGTTACTAAAGTGGTATTGCCCAAAAGGAGAAGAGAGAATTCAGCCAGCTTTCCACAACCGTTCACTCCAAGGTTCAACCAGGGAGGTGGGCTCATTTCTTATTCAACTAACTTTCGATCAAGAACAATCTGTGAACCAAGGTAGCAGGGTCTCCAAAGTCGACCATTTCTCATTGGCAGATTGCTTACACTGACATTTTTGAAAGAAAAATGATCACTGGATTTTGATGGTAATACAAGACGAAATATGTCTCAGTGGAAAGATAATGAAGTGAACTTTTTAGAATCCGTTTTAGAATCCGCTGCTGACAGAGATATGAATGATTGCTTACGACATTGTAGCCGAAAGTATGTGTAGGACCCTCCTACTTTCCTTGTTGGGGCGAGCGTGCGGTTCGCACGGGGAGCAAATGCGAAAAAGTTATACGGATTTCATTCCCGCTGAATCGCAAAAGATTTTGAATTGCTCGACGCTGTAATAAGCCACAGAGAGCAAAGGTAAAGACAGACAAAAATCCTGGTATGATTCATGGTTTTCCTGGAGCATTTATCAACCTCAGACGTCACTTAGACTGCGAAGAGCAAAGGTTTATAAGCTGGATAGCACACGCCATATCATAGCCATGCAACAGTTCGAACTGCAACGTCAGTTCTCCACACGAAACGTCACAACCCGCTATAGGTCGACGACAACTTTGGGATGAAAGCCAGATTTTTATAGCAGACAACGGCGGGGCTTCCATATTTTGGTTGTCTTTATTCTTTTCAACAGTTGGCATCAGTGTGCTTACCAGCAGGATACTTACGTCAAGTGAACCTTTGTTGTTTTTCTGTATATGACAATGTGATAGTACTAAAAAAAAAAAATCTAGACACAGTTCAAGTTCTGCTTTTACAGCAAACTTGAGTCGCGCGGAACGTATTGTCGCCCTTTCGTGGGGCAAAAAGAAAAAAATGGGGTTGACCCCGCTTACGCCACCCCTTCGGGCACTCAATTGAGGTGACAAATTCCCTAAGGTTGACTGTGTATCTGATGTAAATTTCAGCATTATAGTATGTGGGAAAATTATAAATATTTTTGGAGAAGTGCTTTCTCCCTCATGGGAATAATGGTATTCACTGAAAAAAAAAAAAAAAACTTTCAAAATCTCAAGAAAAAGCGTTTTCAGTAGCGGCAGCTGCTCAGTATGAGAAGACAGGAAAGTAAAAATAATTCAATGCTTTAATTTTGAAATCTATGTGTTGAATTCTGTTACTGAGTAAGAATAAAAGAATAATGATAAACGTTTCAAAAGGTGAGTCTGAAGAAAAATTATTGTCTATTAAAGGTAGCGTATACCATTTTCTTGCAGACTGCAGAAACCTAAGGTATATAATAATCCTACCGCTATTTTTCTCATGAAAGTAGTGAATATGATTGTTTTTCCCCTCAAGGATATGATTAATTGTGGTCCAGTCTACTCTCTCAGGTTGCAAAGGAAACGTGTCCATTAATCCACACGAGTCGTTTTCTTTCCTGTCACCACAATGTGATTTTTGCGACTTCGTGAAGAATTTTACGTCAGCGGAAATCGTCGCGTCTACAATGTCTTAACACGGCCTCGTGGGCTTGCCAGAAATCAAATTTAGATTTAGTCGATGTGTCCGCAAAATATCGCTAACTTGCTTTCCCCTTTACCTAAATATGTGTGTGTTGTCATGACTGGTATTAATTTCCCTGACTTCCAAAGACTGTATAGAGGTGTTGATGGGTTTTTGGATTCAAATTTAAATTCGTGTAATACTTTGCATCACAAAGAAAGTACAGGTGTGAGATAAGACAGAGACGACTGGATACAATACAATGACGGCAATAGAACGAGTGGGTACACGTGATAAGGGGTAGGCAGAAAAAAATCGAGGACCAGACTCTTTTACGTGGTACATAACACAGAATATAACTATAAACAAGAGATTGGACAAAATTGCCCCATAACACAGGTCCTATAACAGATTCGTATTTGATTAAAAAAAAATAAAAATGTGTCCACTTCAGTTTTTAAACATTGCAAGACGTACTACTAACTATTGGAATGATAACAGGCTATTTGGATAGTCATTCCGTATCTTAGAACCTTTAGGAAGCAAAGACTTTCAAAGTTGGGGATATTAATAGTTATTGTATACCCTTGTCTTATGATAATAAATTTCAGGGCCAAGCGTTTTCATGTAAAAAAACATTGGAATTTTTCAATGATAACAATAAGACAAATATTGCAGTTTGAAGCAGAACCGAGACAACCGTATCTATGATATGTTAAATTATTAAACTAGTGGATTTGTATGAGAACAGAAATGGCAGTGAGTAAAGATGGGCATTATTTTCTGATTGTCCGCTTCCTGCCTAACGGCCACTGCCATAGTAACTGAGGCTTACAGTATTTGCCTCGTTATGAAACAGCCGCGAGTCAGCAAAACATAAGGAATATATAGCATATTATGTTTGTTTGAAGTGTGTCAAATTTTTAGAGATATATATAGTGTATATACGTATGTATGTAAAATAAGTCGTAGACCACGTGTTGATCAGAGCACAGAACTCAAAAAATGTATCATGCTGTCAATATACCAACAGTTAATTTAAAGAACACAAAAATTTTCGGGCATCCTGCCCTCAGTGTCGTCAAGTGATTTTGATTCTCAAATCAAATTCAAGTGACAAAGGACACACACACACACTCACACACACACACACACACGTATATATGTATATATGTATGTACGTTAGTTTCATATAAGTCAGCCACCAGTCCAGATATAATATACTTATTTTAATCTAATTTCATTTCAATTTCAATTGTGATTATGTGGGTAGACCTGTTTAAATGATTCGCTCAACCATTTGTAAAGTGATTTTTCATCCTTCTGGTTAATTACTACGTCAATCATTTTGTGTGTTGTTGGGTGTTGATTAATCAAAATGTTGTATGTCATGAGTGCTGTGATTGCTATACTGACTGAGTGTGACAGCTTTTAGTAACTTCCGTGATAGAACAAAAATTTCCCTCAAGGCACATTCATTTAAAGGACAGTGAGCAAAATGAATGGGAGAAATCCACGACTCGTGTCTTAAAATGCAGGTGACCGTTATCTTGCTCGGCCTTCCTTGAAGGACAAGTTCACCTTCATTAACATAAGGATTGAGAGAATGTAGCAATATTAGTAGAACACATCAGTGAAAGTTTGAGGAAAATTGGACAATCGATGCAAAAGTTATGGTTTTTTAAAACGTTTGTGTTGGAACCGCTGGATGAGGAGACTACTAAGGCTCGTGATGTCATATGAGTACAACAGTATAAAGAAAATTCAACATATTTTCACTTTTTTCGCACAATAAAAGAGCACTTGACTTGCCTCTTTCTAAAGGCAATGAAAATAATATTACCCATAACATATGTCAGTAATGAGTCAAGGGAATGTGTACTTTTTTTAAAAGATGAAATTTTGTGAAATTCTCTTTATATTTTCCTTATATTGTTGTACGCATGTGACATCATACACTGCTGTAGTCTTCTCATCCAGCGGTGACGCACAAAAACTTCAAAAATGTATAACTTTTGAACGGATTGTCCGATTTTCCTCGAACTTTCAATGATGTGTTCTACTAATATTGCTACATTCTCTCAATCCTTATGTTAATGAAGGTGAACTTGTCATTTAAAGTTCCGAAAAAGAAAGAGGTGAAGACAAAACAACACTTGGAGAAAGCACCTGCCATTGCACGTAGTGTAAACAATTGTGTTTGTGTGTGTGTGTGTGTGTGTGTACTCATTTTTTCAGTGATTTACACCAATGAAAATTTGGAAATTAGAGTGTACTGTAAAGCCATAATTATTCAAAATGCATGTTAATGAACAGAGCAAAATTGAACAAACTAAATAATACAAAATAAGAGAGTTGTGATTAGTGTCACGTGTTTCACGAAATATTGATATTGGTACAAAATAATGAAGGCAGGCATTGCTGTAATCCCCTCATTGAATTTTAGTCTATTTGTACAAATATTTCCATTGCATTTCCTCTTTTTAAATGGAATTTACAAGACCGTTTATCCTGCCCGTCAAATTATTTAGTAGCAAATCTAGCAATGCCAGTGTGTCCGGGTGAGATGGTATAGTTGCTAAATCATCCACCAAAAGCAAGATTTGTAGAATATATTTACATATACAGTAAGTGTATGTTGACCAATCGGAATGTGGTTAGGAGATAATATCACCGCGTAATCTATAATTTGCTTAAATAGCTATGACTCATATTACTTTCTCAAGTAAACACGGAAATCTCGTAATTTCAATAACTTTATCATTTCATGTCTGATCCTTATAAATCGTCTGTAATCTTGTTGGCTTGATTTTCATCTCGTTATTTAGGTCAAATGGAATATGGAGAGGTAATGCGCTGTAAATTATGTAGCATAAAGTATAGCTGGGAAAAACCGACGAGCATTGACGAGTGTCCATGACGCTTGAGTGTCTTGCCGTCTATCTGTGAAAAGCTTGTCCCTTTACTTTTCTCCTTTTTACGTGTTTTTCGTCAATCGGAACGGATGTGTATTAGTGGACGTCGTTGCGACCGGACATTGCTAATAGAGCGGAACGTTGAAGGAAGCTTCACCTGTTGGCCAGAGATGGGTAGGCGGACAGTCAATCCATGGCAGGGTAGGAGTGTGGAGACGATCTAGATCTCTGGAGACTCGCCAGGTTTACCTCAAAGAGGTCGCTTACACGCTAAAAAATTCTTCCGTTGGACCAACCTCTAGAAAATTTTTATTTTGAAAAGGAACTTACTGCAAAGTGCAGCGCCACTCCATGTACTGAGGTAGCTTAACTTAAAAGAAAAAAAAAAAAGTATTAGAAGTTTCATCAAAATTGTCCAAGAAATAAGAAAGTTATTCAGTCTAAAAGTTTAACCTATTTCATAGAAAGATGTCATTTGTTGTGTTAATCAGTGATGATATTGATAATACATACATACATTCTGTAATGCTCAAGGCGCTTATTGTGATCATCTCACAACCATCATATTTATGCGTGCACAAGTCAATGGGAAGTTTCTAGAGTGGTGACGTCATCACGACATGTATGCGGTGGTGACCAATGTCACTGCTTAGTAAGATCATTTGACAGAAACAAGATATAATCATGAAACAAAAGACAGACAGAAAGAAAAGAACAGAGAGAATTAGTTATACGACTTCCCAATCCGGGTTGGGGAAAGATCTGATACACGCACGGTTTCAGAAGTTTTTCGCTACTCCAATTCAAAACGGACACATCTGAAATTATTTCTATAAATGGTAGACGTGGAATTCATCCAAACGAATTGGCTAGAGAGACTGATAATAGGCCATGAACCATGTCAAAAAATATTAAGCAAAGATAATTTTTGACGTGCCGTTGATCTTGAAGTGAGATATGCGTGCGCTCTGAAGGTATATAAGGAACGTATCTTTCAGTTATGTTTTGCTTTTTCTTGTTGGGAGAGTCACGGAACAATTTAAAAATAAGATTTAAAATGAAGCCGAAAAAAAGTCAGGAACGTTAACATTTCGGTCACCTTGCAATGAAAAAAAAAATGATATCGTATAATGTCTTTTATTCTTGTATTAGCTCAATAACCATGCTCCATATGTAAAACAGACAAAATTTCAGAAACGTATTCGTTATGATATTTTGATACTAATTTGTCCAGACTAATGTAGATTTCACAAGACAAATTAAAAAAAGGGAAAGTTAGTTTTTTTAATATGATTTTAGATGAAATAGCTCTGTTTACACTTCAGTGATTCGAACGTAACCGAGGTCATCATTATCATAAAGAACATTGCCAGATAGTTAAGTCGTTATTCTTTCTGCTGAGAGTGTAAACACTCAAAGAATAGGGTTATCCAAAATTGTAATGTATCTGGTTTATGCAGATCAATGGTGTAAATGAAAAATTCGGACATATTTCGCATAATGTCGAGATAATACAAAGTGACAGGACGATAGTGTGTGGGGCAAAATTGAATATTAGTAGTAGCAGTTGAAGACTGAGTGGTAGTGACACTCAGAATCGCTTGTGCGATATTCCCATTCACGCTGTTTGATCTGAAACACACTGAACGCGAAGTTTAGTCAAAGCAGTATCTTTCTGCAGTCATTGAATTATATGCGATGCCTACTTTCCTTTTTTTTTTCATTTATAACATATCTTTTTGTGTCACGTAGATTCAGTATACGCTTTAGTCTGATGCATTTTAACTCAATCTTGTCTGTGAGATCTTCTTTGTGCAGGAAGAGGTCAGTGTCAATATATGACCTTACTTTCTTTTTAATCTCTTCTTTTGTTATGTGTTCGTCCGTCTCTTTAATTCTAGCGTCTATTTAGATGTGTAGGCCTATATGTATGAATTTCTGTCTCTTTGTCTGCTTTATTCTGTATTTCTCCATCTCTCGAAATATTTGGGTTTTGTCGTTTTTATATAGCACAAAGGGCTGACTTACGGTAATGACCTTTTCATCTGTTTCTCTTTGTGATTATGTTCCCAGAACATAGCTTTGTCTGTCTGCAGATTACGTAAACTACCGTTTTTATCCGCGCGCACATGCAAACACAGATACGTCTCCTTTTCTCTCGAACACATTTGTGTCGTTTTTACGTCTTTCCTCTCGATCACGATTCCCACTGGTTGCCAATCTTTCATCAGAGTCGATCAATGTTATAAGACACAAATGATGCAGAACGCCATATGTTATCGCCATGTCACAGGGATATGGTTGGCACATTCTGTTCTTTTATCGTTCGTTTCTTTGGTTTGTTTTTTCCTCTTAAATCCACTTTTTTGACATAATGTTCATGAGCCCTGGCTGCTGGCACAGCTGGCGAGATTAGAGTGAGTCAACCAATCGGTAACGTTTCTACAACGACCTCACAGCCAGGCCAAATTGAAACACGATAGCCTGTTGCGCGTTTATCGATATAGGACCCACACAGCAGCCCTTTTCTGCCGTGTGCCTTACTTCCCTGTTTCCAACTGTAGTAAAGAAAACAACGATTGCTTTAGAATACACCGCGCATTGCTGGTACTTGTGCAGTGTATCAATATGTTTTATAACGATTATGATGTCCTACACGAATGCCACTTTGAATAACAAGACTGTCTTGCCAGTATTGATTTGACATCATTAATGATACTTACTTGGCCAATCAAGAACAGGATCAGTGCCAAACGCATATCTTTCATGTCATGTGTTTTATTTTCATACAAAGCCTTTACAAGTTGAATAACGCTATAGTAATGACATTCATGTTGGCAATAGTAGTAATAGGGGAATAATAGCAATGATTATTAATACATTTCTGTGCATCTCTCCACAGAAAATATCAGCGAAGAACAATAATGTTCCCTTAATTAAATAACAAATTATAAGGTTTGATTTATCTTACAAATGTAAAATGGTGATTTGACTACCTGGAATTAATGTTGATGACTGGTCAGCTCGGGCCCTGTTTTCAATCCATAGTGCACTGCTCGCCATCTTCTTACAATTTGCTAATTCCGCATTCAGGACACGTTTTCACCCTCAGCCATGAATCGACGATCTGCTAGTTACTCTTTTTTCATCCCGTTCTTCTTCTTCTCCTTCTTCTTGGCGCCTTCTTCTTCTTCTTCTTCTTCTTCTTCTTCTTCTTCTTCTTCGCCTTCTCCTCCTCTTCTTCATCCTCTTTTTACTTATTTTTCTTCCTTCTTAATTCTTCTTCCTCCGTGTTTTTTCCCTCACAGTCTTTACCTCTCTCTTTCTCTCTCTCTCTCTCTCTCTCTCTCTCTCTCTCTCTCTACCATGTAACTCCATGTTTTCTTGAGTGTGTTTGTGTGTTGTGTGCATGTTGGTCAGATAGCTTTAGAGCAGATGTTCCCTTTAAAGTGTTCTGTCAAAGCTGAAATCACATAAAACGGCAAATTTTCATCTTCCCTGCATTTACCTTATACTCTGACAAAGTATATAACCTTATATATATAATGCTATGTTTATTTTTACATCTGACATAATACCCACAACATCTTGATTCATTAACTTCATCTGTGTGTGTGAATATACAGTATATTGGATTCATAACGTGATAATCTACACCTATAGTTTCAAGGGCGATTTGTTATTATCAAGGACCTTCAAACTTGAACCTCCATGTTATTATCATGTTCAGTATACTATACATATATAGTACGTACGTTGCGTTATGTGAAAACAATAATCGCGAAATGTCCCCATGTACAATGTACTCGACCTATTTATGGGGAGCTATTTCGAGCCTTTGGCTTTCAAAAATTGTTATAGACAGCCTTAATACTCGCTCCAACTCTGACTGTGCCAGCAAGACAAATCCTTGACATTTATACGGGACTATTTTCTATTTTTTTTTCTTGCCCCGCTGTGCTTGTATGATCGTTCTATCGTTGCCCAATGAGTACTTCCCTATAAATTGGGACGGGGTGGGGTGGGTAAGCAGGTAAGGGTTTAAGGCCAAAACACTAATGTGACATAATTACTCAAGACTTGAGTTTGGATCCTCTGCCCGTTTTGTATATTTGATATTTTATGGTTTATTGTACGATACAAAATGCATTCCAAATGTTCTTTTTATCACTACCAATTGATTTGAAATCCTTGTTTATTCACGGAATGGAATTGAAATGGCCTGTGATAACACTGAAGAGATGACATGACTAGCTTCCTTGCAGCAGCTTCTGGGAGACGAAGATTTGGAAGTGATGGACGAAAACGAAACATTGCGAATATTGATATTGATGAACGTATGTGAAGTCACACTAGTTATGATAGCTAATGCACTCAATTGCCGTGACTAGTTACTCTTATACCGCCCACAAATACTGTTTAACTTGGGGAAAAACGCATACACACAAAGAATTTAAAGAGGAATTCCAGAAGATGGAGGTTGTTGCTTAAAATGTTTGATTTGTATCATACAAATCCTTCAACATCACAGTATCGCATGATGTTCCGTTTCGAAATCACATAAGACATGTGGTACATGACATTAATGATCACGATGATTATAACTTCAATGTGGAATTCTTGTGATGCAATGAAAGAAATTTAATGCATTATACACAAAGTAAATTCTCGACAAGCACTTCAAGATGCCAGTAGTTGTCTGTCTCCCAAGGAAACCGTCAAATAGATTAAATACACACACACAAAAAAAGCAAAAACAATAAGCATTCCAGAACATGCGTCCCTCACATTAACCTAACCTAGATATTTCAGACATATATCATAATACTGAAAATTTTAATTTGGAAATAAATAGGGACACAAAATTTTAAGGAAGGTGGCTGCATTTTCTTGATGGTGGTGTTAAGCCACTACATCGCATTACCTCAAGTCTTTTGGGGAATCATTTGTAATCTCTAATCATGTGACCCCTTTCATAAAAGATTATACAAGGCGACAATTCTGCTCCAAACTGATTGAGTGTTTTGTTTTGTTTTTATCTTCGGTTAGTTAAATTGCAATGATTGAAAGTGGCTATTGTTGTTCAGCATTCTGATGAAACTGGGCCCAAAGCAAGCAACTCAGCAGGCTGTTGATATTGTCGACGGGGTGGGATAGGCGGTGGTTCACCATCTCTTCCGTACACATCATCCAAGATAGTCTAAGCGATGAGTCCACAGCCAACATTTAGAATTAAAACCATATGTTTTTCAGATCTGAAACATTTCTTTATTCAAACACACACCTTTTTCATATTCAATGCAAATGCAAACGTTGCTACAAAATGTTGCATGATTGACATCCAATCAAATATAGAAAACACAGAGTTATAAAAAAAAAAAACGCTGCGCAGAGAGTAACGACTATATTTTACAAGTGCTCCGTTTCTCATCATATCATAGAGTCACACGTTATTCACTTTAATTTAAACAATATAGAGTAGAGTAATTAAATATGGTGCCGTAAATTAAACTGTCAGTATTATTGTGGTATAATGCGAAACTTAAAACTCCCATAGCATTCTCTTTCAATATCTGTTTTTTTTTTTTTATAAAACTTCTATTATTCTCGCTGTTTGATTTCAGTCTGTTAAAGTCAACTCGAACATGAAATGGATAACACTTTAATTTACCACTTGTGCCTACTACTCAGCGAGCAAAGACCTTATCATAGCTACAACTCCTTCCTTTCCCGAGGTTGTCTTTAGGGAAGATCAGACAGCACTTGATGTTTTTAGGGAACAACTTCTGACCCCGCCCAGAAACAATAAATCCCTAGGGGCGCAGAATGTTTGGATGTACCCCTGCCTCTATTCGTAGCCTCCGAAGAGTTAATGCTCTCCCCCGGGGACAAACTACGCATGCCGGTGATCCCCATCAAATTTGTCATGGTTAAATGTTGGCCGTATAATCACGTGAGAGCATTATTTATAGTCACATGTTTGGCAAAGTTTGATAATATCGGGTGAAATAGAATTGCGCAATATAACATACAGAATTATCGTTATCATTACTTTCTTGCTTCTTTCCTCATTCTTATCTTTTCTGTATTCAAATTCCAATTGCCATTTTAACTCGGTGTTATTAAGCATGAGGGAATACACGTTGTCCTTTTTTTTTTTTTTATCTAAGTGATATTTCAAAGTTGTAGAAAACTTTGTCTGTTGGATCAGTTTTTGGTCCGATAATGACACGTAGACACGCTCTGTGAGTAATATCAAAACTTCCATGTTCCGTTTAAGGAGTTTTGCCAACGTTGGCTCTTTTGCAGCCCGATATTAATACAGACTATCAAAAACATACTCGAGATGGGAGCTAAAAAACAAACGAATGTGTACTAACCATTTGAGGAACCAAGTCTTAATTGCTCTGTGTGACTACTGACAGGAATGATGAAGAAACATTAAACATAAAGATGTGTGCACTGATAACACGTTTCATTTCCTAACCTTGAGGCACAATGAATTTCATAGTTTTGTCCCAACAGGGGCTATGTAATGATCTCTTTCAAACTCGTCTGCGCTAGGGTAGGGTTAAGGGCAAGTATACTATATTCACTTGCCCTTACCGTTCATCCTTCCAAGTACATTTATAATGAATTATGTTAAACAGGCATACCAACCTGTCCGAAAGAATTCGTGATGGTGTACTCACCAAGTAAACTCATCACAAATCCTTTCACACAGGTCAATTTACACAAGAGATATCTGTACATTTTCAGAGCTCAAGCATGAGTCATTGAGTTGTTAGTGATATGTAAGCACAAACATCATAATTCGAGTTCCTCCTCCAAAATCTGTTCACGACTAGAGAGTGTATTAGAGTTGAATTAGATTTCTTGTTAGAGTTAATAGTCATCTCAAACAGACTCTACATTTAATCTTAAGGGCAAAAGAGGCAGGGAAAGAGGGAAGTGGCCTTCGTTTCCAAAGTTTCACGAGAGTTTTAAGGAGGAATCACTTATTTCATTCTCCAAAATGGAACCATGAGTCTGCAAATGAACACAACGCCAAAAAAAAAGTTCAATTAAAGTTGGCAATCCTGTGGGATTTAATAAATCCATTTGAAATCGCTTGAGCTTTGTCGATTCTTCTAAACAGTGTACATCTAATTTTCTAAATTGAATTCAATGCCAGATAAATAGTTGACGAAAAGGATCTGATTTCTTTGAACTTTATCAGCTTAATCTAAGTATTACTTCCTGATAACTTGTCACTGAAATAAAGGAACTTCCCATTCCAATTTTGGAAGATTATGAGCTGACCATATAACTTTCATCCTGGATATAATGCTTATAGTGGTGAAGAGTGTGCTTCAAGACTTCCAGGCAGGTGCACACATGCCGCTTTCGTGAGCATGGAATAGTCGTGCGTAGAAATATACCCGCATATAGGAAGGGATAGACAGCTGATGAATGTTTCCTATCACCATGGATGTATAGTGTGCATGCTTGACATACATACAGGATCCAAACAATATATGATTTGCATTGTGAGAAGCAACTGGAAACGACTTTTAAGTGACTGTGTTGTGCTCAAATATTACAATATACAAAGTATGTGTATATAAAGCAACAAACTATGATTGCATGTTGTGCATATACAAACCAAGGCACACATTCCTCGATATTATAATATGATATAATACCACTCTATAGTGAGTTCACAAAGATGACGTTCTATACCACTGAGTGAATCTGAATTGTACATGAACTATCATGATGTTCAGAGAATAAGAACCAAACGGTTCGTAACATGCATTAATCACTCTGATATTAGATGCATGTCCAAGGAAAAGTAAATAAAAACAACAACAAGCATAACTTATGCAAAAAATTGAAAAAATAGCCCGGAATATGCTGCTCTTTGTAAAGCATTACAAGTGATTCAAATTATGATCACTTTGCAATTGACACCAGCATAACAGTCACGATCACTGTTATCTTACAATTGATGAGGACGAAGAAAAGAATAATTATGATAAGAACTACACTTAGATAACAAGGTTACAGCTGTCAAAACAGGCAAGAGTAGGCCTGCCGAGAAAACAAAAAAGATAAGTGTAAATAATTTGCTTTTGCATACATAAATATGGTAATTCTTGGAAAATATGACTGACGCTATAAGGTCAGGGTGGTCCTCACTTCTACTTGTCATGTCTTTCGATTCATCTGCAGCTGTACAATACGTCTGTTTTTAGCCTTGATTGCCATGAGGCATCCAAGCTAGAGGGCAGTTATCATACAGTTTACGTTTCCATCAATACCCGATCGTCCCGACGTAATAGACGCACTGTTATTGAACTGTTTACCGATTATGGCAGAAAATTCATACTGATAACGACACACATTCGTTACCTCACTTTCGCCAGTCATTCTTCATTCAAACACCTTCACCATACAAATTGTTTGGTTATAAAAATCTGGTGTCACGAGCAAACTCGGCAAACCATCGCCAGCGATGAAAATGATCCATTTTCCTTTGTTACTAAGTACCTACTATTGTCGTCAAGGACTGATTTTTTCAGTTTGGTTTCTTGTCTCTTCTCATTGTTCATCATCTGTATCGAGTCGTGTCACACTGACCACGTGCATGTTTTCCGTCCATCCCCGTGTGGATCACGCGGATCCTAGTACTGCGCATAGTACGGAAGACGCTAAGAATTCTCAAGATTTTGGCGTACGTTGTCTTCTCTTCTTTGGTCTCCATTAACACCTCCCCGCTCGTCGACTCACCTAGATCAAGGCTGGCATACAGCAGCGACCCTTGTGTTTTGTTGCTGTTGTAGTTTTTGCCACCAGCTTGGACTCGGGCTTGTTCCGTCTTCTTCCCATGAGCGTAGACGTTGCCCGTGCGATTGCTGATAGTCCGTACCGCGATGTTTTCGTAGTCATCGTCGGGATCGTACTGACTGAATGCCCTCCTCGCGTTGGCTGCTGGTCGCTTATTGTTTTTACCTGACATGTCTATATATCCTGCCTGCTCAGGAGAACCTTTCTGCCCAGTACAAATGCCCGGTCCTACCATGTTGTAGCTGTGATCGTCCTGGGCAACTGCATATAGCTGGGCGGGTTCTGTATTTCGTCGGCCGCGTTTCGTTCTGGGTGGCGGAATTGGTCTTTTGTTTATATGGTTGACTTGAGTGAGACAGGTGTACTGGGGAGGGTTGATGGCTGGAATGATTGGCTCCTGGTACCCTCCATCCCCATCGGTATACCTCGATATTTTGGATTTCCGTGGGCCGTATTTACTCCCGAGCAATTTGGAGCCTATGCCGAGGTTTACGTTTCGTCGACTGCGTCGCACTTTACGGTATGCGATGACTAGAAGTACGGCGAGGATGAGGACGACGAAGAACAAAGCAGCCACAGTCACTCCTGCCGATCGACCGTTTGCTCCCTTGCTGGGCTTCGAAAACATTGACATCGTATTCAAAGGGTTCGACGACGGAGGAGGCAAGCCAGCGTTTCCTGGCAGACTTGGTAGTACGATAATGTGCGCTGTGGCCTTGTTGCTCGGGCCGCTGTTGTCGGTCGGATCAACTCTACACCAAACTGCCGTGTTATTATCCGAAATTTTGATGTTATAGATCTCGAGCTGGTGTTTGTCTTCGCTGAAGATGTAACGTTGCTCCTGCACGATGTACGGCGCAGCTTCCCACTCGTATGATACCGGCTGCGTCGGTTCGTGGCCCGTGTTGTCGTAGCCGTAACACGAAAACATGGCTGACGAGCCTAATCGCACCTCCCGTACGGGAGGGTTGATGACAGCTTGAAGATTCGGCATTGTGGCTTTATTCCGCTACTTATCAGGTTAAACTGTTGCATACAACTTTTGTTGAAATTGTTAGTTTCCTTCGAATGGAAAAACAACGATTTGGCCCTCGAAGATGCAATTATTTGAGAATGACAGTATCAATGTCACATACCTAAAGAGGAGCATCCATACGGTCCGCTACGGAGAAGCAATAGTCATTCGTTCGTAGACATGGCAACACAGGAATCACAAGGCAAACAAACAAACGCAATGCAGGCCATAATTTAAAGTATTCCTTGTAGTCATCATCACAATTGTCGCGTCAGCAAAATCTTATGAGTCGAAATACATCCGTATCCCAGATTCACATTTGTACAGCGTGAAGGCGAAGTAAAATAAATACTATCGGCCGGAATTTTCGCCTCTGTTTGTTACCCGCTGTCGCTATAGTGCAACTGAATGATGATCCACTCAAATTTCCTCTGTCCTAAATTTCTTAGTTTGCTACGGAAGAGCAGGCTACGGCGAGGCGACGTGAATCATCCTCCCCTATGAAAGCGGGGCGTCGATATGAAGCATTGCAGCAAGTGAGTGCGGCAAGTCTCATGTCTGTCTTTCAGCTCCCAAAGTCAAGATAATCGTTCCCCGTCGAACAGCCCACGCTCATTGATATGCCTTCTCGCCCACTCGAAAAACTGACTGTAGTTCTTGCACTAGAGGTAGAGGCTTTTGTGTCCTAGATGACTCAGTCCTTTCCCATTTTAATGGGAAAGAGAGCAAATTTGGGGGGGGGGGTTAGGGGGTTACACCACTTTGTGTGAGGGCGCAATGCAACGATGACTTACCAGTCCGCCAGCGCAACCCCTATCGAGCGTGATCCAACAATGTATATGGGTGGGGGAGTTTCCTGATTGAATTACGTAGAAAGTGGTAATTGGGAGTTGGCAGCCCAACACCCACAAGCTGACAAGGCGATGCACAAAGCTACTTGCGAAAAGTGTGATTAAAGAAAAAGCTCATGTTCGTCCAAGTGCTAATTCCCTTGATTATTTGGCTGGTTACGAATTAATGAGCAGAAACTTCTTCTGCATGACTTGTGTCATGATTAAGAGGCTTTACGCCTTCAGTTTACATGAGTTGACTGCTCATGACGACAAATCCTCTCCCTATTGTTCTCTTTTACATAATTTTATGCTATAATTATATCAATCTTAAAGGCATTATTTACCATTTGCAGATGAAACAAAAACCCAGCTTTAGTGCATCGAAATAGTCTAAAATGTGAGTTACGAGATAGAAACAACTAAAAAAAATGAATCAATATATTTAATGTTAAGTATTGTAAATGAACAAAATGTGAACAATAGCTATAATCGAAATGATTCTTGACTAGACCGTCTGCAGTTATGGTTGTTTGAGAAAAATAGTAATCATCTATATAGTTACATTTTAGGCTTTATTGCGAAATTTTTACATGGTAGGATGTTTTGTGATACAACGGACCGCGCACATATTCATCGAATGTGATATCTCAAACATTTTTAAGTCATTGCTCCCAATGGCAAACAGTACCTTTAAGATTATCATTTAAAGTTTAAATTTGTAAAGACATGTTACTACGGAAGAGGACAATATCGTGCTTGGAATATCTCCAAAGAGAATGAGTCTATTCAAACCCCTCTGTTGGTATGTATGCGCCCCAAAACAGCGGTGGCGTTCATGAAGAAAGGTGTTGTGATAACCGACACGAGTAACAGAGAAGGGGAAATGACCAGTTGATGCATACTCGAAGAAATAATGCTTTGACCATACAGCAGATGCAATGCATCGCATGAACAGCGCTTCATGTTATAGGGATACAATCATAATAACTGTTTGACTGCCTGATCAATGTAAATCGATCGCTTGGGCAAATTCTTTCGTCTCGCATTTAATTTTGCTGTCTTTCTTTGCCGTCTTCCGCTGAGGTACACACATTTTAAAGATTTTACCTATCTATATCTTGCATGTCTTGGCACATTTAAGCTGTATACCTTCCTTGCTTCGGCATGGCGTTCAAAACTTTTCTTGTCACTATTTTTACCAGGCAGAAATCTGTCTTTCTTATTTTAATGTTATCCTAATAGCGACTTAATGTTGCATCATTTTGGGAGGTTTTTATATTGCCATGGGAAGCTAGGAAAGAGGTGATATCCGGCTATTCCGGTGCTGAAAGGGTTGGAAAGAAGCCCAGTTTTAAACAATGGCTGGGGTGAAAATATGGCACCTGATGCTGGCGAGCTGCAGGAGGTGTGTGTTGGAACCATGCCTTTTGCCTAATAATACCCCCTCACACACACTCACACACACGACGTATCTTTTAAATTTATTGTCTTTCTATTCTTTTTTTTTTAGATCGGAAATTCGACGGTCTGGTGTACACTTTGGTGGAATATTTGAAAATGTTCAATCAAAAAAGTAAGAAAAATAGATATTCAGACATTTAGTAAATTGCAAATAGTGATATCTATCTCCTGTTGTTTGGCTTGTGCATTTTCACTGTGGACAACATTAAAGACGTACAAAGAAGGTGAAGCGATCGGGCAGGGGTTATCTCCTCTCCCCCTCCCCCCCCCCCCCCCCCCCACACACACACACAGACACAAGGGAGCTGTTGCATCTTTAGAATTGAAATTCAACAATCTGGTGCACACTTTGAGTGGAATATTTTACTCGAAGTAGTCGAAAAAAGGAAGAAAATTAGACATTCAGCAATAGCATGAATGGCTATTCTGTTGTCCATGTGTCCTCTTTGTCCGTGTGTGTGTCTTGACTGTGTACTATGAGTGTGTGGAGGTGGATAGTGCTCAACGGTGATGACAAAATAAACAGAAGTGAATGCAGTGGTGACGTAAATTAGACGATAACGCCACGTGCATTCTCACATTAGTTATTTGAAAAAGCAATATTCAAGATTAAAGAAAAAGGGAATTTTTAATTTTTCTTGGGGAGTTGCCCCCGTCCCCTCTCTCTGTCCCTCTCCCTTTCTTTCTCTGTAGATGTACGTACCATGCTAGGCTGGATGGTTCAAGGGTCTTGATCGAGCTTTAAAGCGGAAGTTTCCCCAAATATACGTATAGAGTGAATGCAGCCAATATTAGTAGAACACTAGTGAAGTTTGAGGAAAATTGGACAATCAGTTCAAAAGGCATGATCTTCTTTTTACGATCGCTGGATGAGAAGACTGCAGCAGTAGTGGCGTCACTGCAGAACAGCAATAAGATAAAGAAAATAGTATTCCCAAAATGTCATCTTTTATAAAAAGTACATATCCACTTCTTTGACTTATTACTGACATACATACATGTGTGTTCAGTGTAATACCATTCCCCCTGCTCTCTAAAAGTCGTAAGTCTACTGCTTTGTCATTATGCTATAAAAATCATTCTTTATACGGTCGTTCTGCAGTGACGTCACGAAATGTTGAAGTATTCTAATCGAGCGATGGTGGCACCGAAATTTTCATAACTTTTAAGCGGATTGTCCGATTTTACTCAAACTTCACTGATGCGTTCTTCTAACACTGCTGCATTCTTGCAGTCTACATATTAATTTGGGAAAGCTTCCCTTTTATGTCATTTCGCTGCTAGTGGGAATTGTCATGGCTTATCATGTTAAGTTATATTTGATTGTTCGAGTCACCTTGAACGAATTCTCTCTGCGCTTGTGATGGTTTGTGATTGTTATTGTAATATGCTTTCGTTTTAGTAACTCAACTCTTTTATAGAAACAAAACTAGACAGGAAAAAAAAAACGTAACTTCCCATTTACCTCAGAGGGTTATTTATAGATTGTTAGACCCATAATTTTATTTTAAAGATATGCAAAACGGAAGCCTGAAACCCTGTATCATTTCTTGTTGTCGTCATTCAAACGTGCCTGTCACTGTATTTGTCATTATGACTTGTCAGTAACGTAGTCTGTATACGTACCTCACGTCTGTACGTTCGCACGTTTCTATTCCTTGGCACCTAATAATGTGATTTTGCAAGGATGAAATAAAAAAAAAAAAAGAAACTTATGTGTACATTGAGAAAGACAGTTGATAGATTTCAGTCGAGATAAACTCAACATGCCTGATTGTCACTAAGATAATATAGAACACACGGTGATGATTCACCAATGAAAGCTTGTGTGGAATTGCATATAACTTTAAATGTTGAAAAGAATAGTAAACGCCCTAATTGTGTACGTAACGACTATGATTTACATACTTTTGACTCTATGTTTTGTGTGTGTGCATGGGGGGCATTTACACACATATAAATGCACAAGAAACTCTTGTTGCTTCTGACTCTTGGTATAGATTAAAGTGGTTTTGTATGTTTTTATTGCTATTGTTGTTGTCACAATTATTATCATGACTATCATTGCATTTAAGAATTACTCAGTAAGCATTCATCATTTCAGTAAGAAAACGCAATGAAGGGAGGAGCTTCGTTGGGGATTTAGGATGGGTGAAGAGCCACGAAAGAATCGCGCATGAATATCAAGGTCATTTCGATGCTTCCGAAGAAGAAGAACATCCATAGAGGGTCACGAGGACAGGAAGTGTTTCAGCTCAAAATAAAGTGTGCCCAGTCATGACTTGCTAGTTACCTCAGCATCTTGATACACAGACTGACCTGGGACATGTAACATCATACAGCATGTTTGTCACTACTGAAAGTTTGTACAACGTTGCAGTACTGTAGAGCAGGCGGATTGGTGATAACTAATAACTCTTCATGAATTAGTCGTATAGCTGTTGTGCCTGTATTATAATTATTGCGAATTACCAAAATTGCAAGCAATAGTCATTTGAATCGAAATAGGACCCTGGACACAGATATGACGAGAATGTCATCCGACAGAAACAGCTCAATTTACTTTAGCAAACACCCAACAGCAAAAACGAATAAATCAAGGCTCTCCGAGTGAGAAATCATTTGAATGGAGATGATGCATATAACCTGACTTCAGTCAATGGAACATTCCTTGAAAGTGCAATTTCATGTATGATCTAATTGTTTTTAATGTATAGAGAAAATCAAACAGTGCGAGATAATTTTTTTCTTTAGCATTACACGTAGAATAGGAAATCCTCGCATGCGCTCTTTGTCCTCGACGCTCTAATCTCAAAAGGCAAAGTGGAAACTTCACGATAAACAATAAGCCATGGGCAACAATCCCATGATAGACACAATGCATTATTTTGCTATTTTATTATAGTACTGCATGCATTCCTTTATACTTACCATGTCAACAGTCATATTATTTTGGTGACACAGGACTGAAGTAGATAAACAGGACAAAGTATGTATTTCTATTCCACACTTGTGTTATAAAATATATGTTCATTATTTTTCCTACTAAATTCTGGGCCACATCGGTCACCAGCCTTCATGAATGGGCTACCCTGTTAAAATTGATGAATAAGTCATAAATCGATAAACAATGCATTAATTGATTGATTAGTGAATTATATAAATAGATTATACATAAAATGTTTCTCATTTACTCTATATACAGAAGGAAAATAAAGGAGAAGATGACGCAGAGTGAAACGATGATAGTACATAAAGCAATCGCGTGAAAATATTTATCTTCCGAAACAAGGTAACACAGCAGGGTAAGGACTTTTACTCTCTTTTTACAATAGCGTGAGAATACAGGATGTGGTAGCACGGCTTGTCGTCACAACTGACTGGTATCTAAAGTTCAACCAAAGAGCTGACGATTTTCGGATATCCGGGTACGATGACAGATAACTCATGCCTTTCGCTCTTTCCTCTGCCCGGGGTTGGCTTGTGCGCTAGATTCGTAACCATTTTAACCCACCCTATATTTGTGATTTGCAGCAGAAGACTCCGTCAGTCTTGTCTTCACTTTGTCAAGTCATTTAGATCGCTGACGTACTACTCCATGAAATGAAATCATGAATTCCCTAAAAAAAACACTGGCAACAATTTACACTTACTGTTTGCAATTACCTCTGCAACTACTGTATACTATAAGTGGGCATATTTGTTTAGCTGCAATTGTTTTGGTATGGTTTCATTATTCTGCATCTCTCATATCGAAAGGGCACAACAGTTGACTATATGTCACGTGGTCTAAAACAAGGCATCGACATCAGTCCTTGATGGCCACCCCACATGATGATTGTTAAAATATCAACTTGGTAAAAAGATGTATCACCGCGATGACTTCAGATAAATCATGGAAAAAGAACCTAACAGTGCCTTAAGGGCTTTGTACTTTGCTCTGTATATACTGTCTATTATAGGAATAATAAGTAGTTTCAACCAGTTACTGAAGTTTTTATACCCTGCTGAAAGAATCACTCGACTCAATACACTGTTTACTTTGTCATCATGAATGTAGAGATTTTAAGTTATATTTCTCAACAAATCATATCCCACAACAAAATTCATATTAAATGTCAAATCATAGTAAGTATTGTTTATAGTATGTTTGTATTATCAACATCAATGAGCAAATGTACAATGGTATATAGATAAATTTAATATGAATATATTCTGTTGGTATATTGGTGCTGTAGTTGTTTTCATTCCAGTGTTCCACGTCCTACAAGCTTGGCTTTTTAGTGGAACACTCTTTTCCGTCGTTATGACTACTTACTTTTTGTTACCATGACAAAGTGTGCATCGTTTCTTTTTGTATAATATCATTCGTGCATATACTTCATTCTGTGTTCGACGAACTGTCCTTATCAGATGAATCAAAGTCAAATTGACAACTTGTGCCGCTTTGAATCATCTTTTGTTTTCTTTTTCTTCTTTGATGGAAATAAAAAAAAACTATTAAAAAATAGAATTTCCGGTAGGACCTACACTGAAGCATTTTTTCCAATTACATCCTTGCATTAATGGTCACAGCAAGTAATAAAATGTCCTACAGAGGTTAACTTGACGAGATCAATCTGCCCGGCAGATTGATCTCGTCAAGTTTTTTCAATGATTCGTCAATGATTTTTCGTCATTAATAATTTATATGCATATATACATTTATAATACTATACTCTGTACCATATGTGTACCAAAATACCTCAATCAAAAGTTCGTAGTTGTTCCACACAATAGTCATCTATTATATGTAACCAACAAGTGCAGTAAGGGACGCCCTACGATTATCAACAAACGAAGTTTAATGACCGATCAGACCTTTCTAACAATGGTGCCATTACTTTTGAAAGGAGAGTTTTGGTGGAAGTGGAGACCATGAACATGTGACAGATACTTACGTCAGAGGTCACTATCCTGCTACTAGTTTCAAACGTTTTTCTTTCATCCTTTCTTTGAACGAAGCACAGGACATTGTTATCACATTTCCAGAGAGTAAGGTGGGCGTTGCACCATAGAATTCTATCATTTCTAACTGAACTCGAATTTTACATATTTCATACCTATTGACATCGAAGCAACACGGAAAAGATATTTCACATATCACAAGGACAGATTTCAGGATCCGTAAGAGGTGCCACATATATCAACGGTATGAATATTAATATTGCATCAATATACTTATTATGTATATGCATGCATGTATAAGACGTGTAGTATTTTGCATGTCGTGGTTTTGCTTCTGTAAATGGAGTCTCTTTTTTATGTTGGAAGGAACTTCTTTGTACTATGTACTATAGATAATTATGTAAATCTATCAATCAATCTTAAATGATTGATTAAATCACGTTTCATGGTCTCTATTACATCAGGTAATTGAATATTGAACGCACAATGGCTCTCATCAGGAAATTTATCATTCTCTCCGAAAGAGAAAACTCTGTTTGTTGTTTTACTTACATACCTTGGATAACATAACTTGGATGTGGGCGTAAAGTTAAACACAACTTATTTGCCCCTCGGTGCCGTCATTACATGACATTAATAACTTTTTGTTACGCGCTGTGCAGAAATTGTATTACAGGGACACACACAAAAAATATCCCTTCGGGCTGAATTTGTTCTTGTCTTGACTCCAGAACCTCTCTAGCTTAGATTTGAAACTGTTTACGGATGGGCTGTCAACTACAAATGATGGCAACTTATTCCACCCACTAATAACTCTTTGAGAGAAAGAGCACTGCCTCACTTAAATAGACTTCACATGTTTCTTCAGTATCTTGAATTTGTGACCACGCGTCCTTCCTCCAGATGAGAACTCAAAAAACTCTGAAGACTTCGTATCATCAATCCCATTCACAATCTTAAAAATCTGTATCATATCGGCTCTATGCCGTCTATATGCCAATGAAGGCAACTTCAAGTGTTAAAGTCATGCTTCATAACTCAGAGGTCTGAGTGGACGTATCAGTCTGGTAGCTCGACGCTGTATATTCTCTACTTTTACATCATTTTCTTCCAATGTGGATGCCACACTGAAGAACAATATTCTGATGTCGGTCTAACAATAGACTTGTACAGTTGAATAAATCCTTTTTCATTGAAAGTAGCAAATGTACGGTTAATAATTCCAATCTTACGGTTCGCTGCAGTACAGATTGTGTCTACATGATGAGTAAAATCTAACTTCTTGTCATAATTTACTCAAAGATCTTTTACATATGTAGCTACTGGGATGGGCGGGTTTGTATCATCCATTGTATATCTGACACATGGGTTATTTCTTCCATAATGAATAACTTTACACTTTTCCCGGTTAAAAGGAAGCTGCCACTTTTTTTACCATTCCATCCCTCTGGTTAGATCAGCTTGCAGATTCAGTACATCATCATTGTCGTATATCTGTGAATACAACTTGGTATCATCTGCAAAAAGCTTAACTTCACATCTGCCACTTAATAACACATCTGGAAGGTCGTTTACGTACAACAGAAACAGAATCGGGCCCAGAACGCTACCTTGTGGGACTCCACTAGAAACTGCAGTTTGTGAAGATGACACACCATTGACCACCACTTAATCCACTTCAAAAGGTTTCCAGTGATCCCGTACGCTTCTACTTTCCTAATCAGTCGTTCATGAGGTACACTGTCAAACGCCTTACTGTAATCTAAATAATATATACAATCAACATTTCCACCATTGTCTAATACTTTTGTCCATATTTCTGACACTGATAATAGCTGTGCACGGTCCGGCTGTATATACAGTTTCTTGAAATCATTTGAACCGAAACGTAGTTTGCTTGCTCTTGCCTTTGTGGCAATGCAAGATTCAACCGTTGAGAACTCTACCAGTAGGGGGCATGGTCGGGATTTCTCTGTTTCAGATTCCTGTTCAGGATTCCTCTTGCCCAGCCTCTGCACTCTCCTAACTTCGTAATCCACCTCCAGATATTCTAAGACTTGACAGACTTCAGGTGTATCGTGGTATTTGCACTCCTTCGGATCATCAGAACTAAACTCTGTCAGGCCTTGTATAATGACGTTATGTCGTCTCTTTTCCCTTTCCCTGTCCTCGGTCATCTTTTCTTGGACGATAGACTGGACAGTAGATTTAAGCACCTCGCTATGAGTTTTCACATCCTTAGACTTTACGGTGTCTTTCAGGTCCTTCATGTCGGATTCAAGTTTTTTACACAAGTCTTCCACCTTACACCATTTATCACTTATCAAGTAGCCTCCAATTTGTCCAGCCTCTCCAGTGTCCCTCCTAGAAATTTTCTGCAACGTTCTTCCACAATCTGGTCAGTTCTCACGGCTTCAAATGCCTTGGCCTCACAAGTTGTGGGACAGTTGTATTAAAAAAAAACTGCACTCATTGTGATTTCATAACTCACAATGTCATGATTCTTGGAGCTACCGTTTATTATTTTCCATGTAAATATCCTCCGAACTTCCGCGTAGCTCACAATTGGGTGAGGAGCTCACAATTGGGTGAGGAACTCACTTTGCCCTTCAAACTGCATGAGAGACTGATGTTTACTCGTCGTAGGTGGGGTGGTGGCGTGCGCCTGTAACTGATTCTTCGATCTACCATAACCATATACGTCATACACTTCGTTGTAAAACCACATCGTCCGTTGAAAAATTTTCAGTGTCTCTGTGGCATGTTATGAAAACGCTATTTCTTTTGTACTATCCTTTTGTACTATCCTTCAAGTGGGGGCGCTGTGGCATAGTGGATAAGACTTCCGACTCCCGATCGGAGGACCCGAGTTCGAATCCCGACCAGTGCCTACGTCCTTGGACAAGATGTTTTTACCCACTGTGTCCCTCTCGACCCAGGTGTATAAATGGGTACCTGGCAACGCTAGGGTAATGATAATAGCAGGGCCCTCTGGTAGAGCAGTGGCAACACTGAAGAGGCTACCCTGGGTAAATAAGACCTTATTATTACTATATATGGAGATTAAACAGAGTTCACGTACTAACCGTCACTTCCGAGCTCGAAAGTTTGTTTTCTTTTGTTTGATTGTTGTTTTTATGATTTGTTGTATACATATTCTTTAAGTGTAGGCCTAAGTATGAATCACTTATGCTTAAGTGAATATTGATATAATGTGATAGATTATTATAAATCATTTCGTGGAATATTCTTGCTTATTTTTTATGCATGTGTTTTTGAAAGCATTTAACTGCTGGAAACGAAAATCCGGTGGGTGAACCAGGCCCAGCGTAAAAGCGAAATATGATAAGACAGAACACTGAGCGATATTCTCTCCCATGTACTCTGCTGAGTCTATTCAAAGTAGCATGACTTAGATCTAAGAATGTTTTCTGCATTTTCTATGTAGTACTTACATTTTCACATTTCCAAACTGCAGTAAACCAAATTTAGATGCAACCTCATAGAGTGTTTGTCCCTTTTATGGCACAGCAAAACACGGTTCTCTTTATCCTTACTTCAGTACATAGTATGTCTCCATAGTAACGCCAATTGCGCGCCAAACTTTTTTGCGCGCGTTATTGTCGCAGGGTATAGGGCATGCGTTTTAATGACTTTTACGCACTAAAATATTTACCAGACGTTTTACGAGACCGAGACACACTGCTTGTTTGAGCTGCTGAAGAGGATGCCTACAATTAGTTCAGCATTCACAGTTTTGATCTACCCGATCTACCCGAAAGACTTCGTTACATTACAACCTATCCAGCATCTTTTGTCAAGTTTATTTTAATAACATGGGTGACGCTGATGCTTCTTTCTTCAATGCTTCGCACTCTGAGCCGAAGTCAAAAGCCTTCCGAGGTTCAAAGGACTTGTTCGGTGGAGTTGAGACGCTAGATGACTGCAGTATTAACACGTGTTGTTCATTTGTTGCACATGATGCGTCAAAGATCAGAAGACGAGGAGGAAGTTTATTGCGCAGTTCAAACGTTCAAAAGCAGACATGGTCTGAAAACGATCCTGAAGCTTTCGTTCCTGCTGGAGACCTCGATATATCAAAGCATGAGGTGGACGTGGAAATGTACGTTGCCTACGTCATTCTCAGAGCACTCACAGGAGCGGAAGGGAATGTGACAAATCATCGTTTGCACCCAATTTTGGTGAAGAAGGACAGCGACGCGATTGATGGGAGGGGCAGGTCACCTGATCCAGTCTTTTCGGCCACGGATGAGGCCTATCTTCAAGTGATCGATGACGAAATAGCGCGTACATTTGAGAACAACGAACATGAGAGTGCGAATGCCAGCCCTGAGATTACATCCGATGAAAGATGTCAGTCAGTCCTGTCTATGACAGAGAGCGACAGTAATGACATGTTTGAGATGGCTGCCGAACACTTCCTCAACAGTTCCCTCCCGGAAGAAGAGGATCAAGTTAGTACTAGTAGTGATAAACCGCCACCATACCAGTACGAGTTCGAAGTTGATTGCGAAAGCGGAATGGTTTGCAGCCGGCAATGTGTTAACGCCACTCAGCCCTGCGTGGAAGACGGGCCTGCTGATGCTAGCGATGATACCTCTGAGTGTAATTTCGAGTATGACGATGACAATAATTCTTCTCTCGCAATTGAAGAGGTTCTAAATGCAAACGTCACCGAGGGAACCACACATTCTTTTGTTGAGCTCCCTCCAGACGTGGAAAGTGATTTTGAGGTCATCATTGACGACGAGACGTGTGAAACTGTTTATGATGTGGTGGATTCTCCAGCTTTGATAGCTACGAAGGCTTCGACTTTCAGGTCGAGGTCGCCTACCAAGCTCCCGCGCACCATCAGAAGAAACACTGACAGTTCTCACCGCCGGTGCTACAGCGTCAACGATACCGAGTGTTACAAGTACCGCGAGATTTCGTCAGATGACTCAAGCCACCTCCCTGACACATTCGATCGCATTTACACCTTGCCAAGTCCGCCACGGACATCACTGACAGATACATGTGACAGAGACAACTCAAGCTTTCATGGAAAGATGAGGGGCGTCCCCACCCTCTCATTCAACAGATGTAACGATGACTTTGAGGAGAGACAAGTATCTAGGGGATCAGCAAAGTCGTCCACTCCCAAAGCTACCAACACAGAAACGCCGCATCACGACAGTGAACCGAAACAGATGTGCGGCGACACCAACGACCAGGGAAAGGATTGGTCATTGCCAGACGATTCTGCAACAAGTGATGTGAACCTCAACCCAATGCATCAAATCTCACTGAATTCCAACGAACGACGAGTGAAATCTTTGTCAGTCAGTATACAGCCAGGTTGTGGCAATTTCAGTACCTCCACCACACCCTCGTGCACAGACGAGCTCCGCACACGGCTCACTCCTGACAAGGTCGATGAGGCTATCCAAGTCGATGTCGGTGAATTATCTTCGTCTTTCCAGCAGCTTCCGAGACGACACATCACCAAAGTCTCCGGAGATGAACGATTGAGCCAAGACACCCGCACATCAGATACGCCGGATGGACCTCCGTACTACAAACTCGATAAGATTGATGAGACGCGCGACGAGGAAGTTAACATCTTTGAACACGTGAGTGCTCTTACCATCGATATTATGTTAGATCTAAGTATATAACGATAATGCGTAATATCAAATCACGGGCTTTTCCATAATATTTCTTGTTGTGTTTATCATAAATATTCTCTCCCTCTTCACAAGCTTTGTGAAGTGTGCAATGTTGTTAGTAGGCTCCTACCAAATCAGTATAGCAATAAAAAAAGTAAGACTGATTTGAATCTGATTGGAATCAGTTTCTAAATTTGTCAGAATTTGACAGTTTGCAGAATTTCTCTTCGCTTTCTTTCAGTATTGCAGGTATTCGTCTCACTATCATAAAGTGGTAAAATGGTTCGACATAAAATAGATCTCAATAAATGTCACCTTTTTAAAGTCTTGTTGCGTAATTTATTGTTCTTTTGTTTTTGTTTGTTTTGTTTGTTTATTTCAGATTCGGCGACGCTGTGGTCGTCTCAGCTACCGCGAAGCCAATGAGCTCATGACCGATCTCGACAGGCAAAACGAACTCATGTCGCGCATGATCAACGACACCCATCGAGTGCAGGATGAATACCTCGATCTGCGCAGGCTCGTTCTGGATCTCACGCACAAATTGGATGCCATGACTTCAGAATCAGGGCCAACGCACCGTACCCTCAACGATGACAAGGAAAAGTAACCACCGAGAGGGACGCATATGAGCAATACATGTAAGGATCTGTGCGGAAGAGATGCATTCGGAATTTGTGTTTCTGTAAATGGACGTCATTTATTATTTAGTGTGACACAAAGCAAGTATCTTTCGTTCCGATGTAAATCCTTGTCGAGTGAACTGCTTCCAAATGAACTATTTTCATGTCATCAGTGATTTCTTACATCTTGACACTTGTCTTAAAGGGATGGTACAGTTTCGGTTGAGATGGGGCTTCAGATTTCTAACTTCTTACAATGATATTTTTTTAATTTTTTTTTTCGATAATGAGTTAAAATCTGAATCCCCATCTCAACCAAAACTATACTATCCCTTTATATTATTGAAGGAGTGAGCGAGACATGTCTTTCATATTTATGGCATACCAGGCCCTGTCGTGGTAGCTAAAATAGTTTATGTCATTGTCATAAAACGTCAAATGACAGTGCATGGTAGCCTTTGAATAGCTGCAGTGTCAGCTGCGCTTTTTAGATAGAATGAGAAAAAAAAGGATAACTTCCACAATGTCTAAGTGGTTCAAATATCTTTCGGTATTCACGAGGGCATCGAGGCATGGCTGTGCAAGACATGACTTAAATGGATATTTTTAATCACTTTTTTTTTTTTGCTGCCATGGTAACCACATACATTCATGAAGTTTAGTTTGGTTTGGTTTTAAATCTGCATTTTTTTTCTTCAAGCACAATGCAAAGTTGATACAGAGGATGGGAAAAAATAAACAGTAGAAGTTACCACCAAAAAAATCCATAGAGCAAATTGTTTTTAAGCATTTCTTTAGAAGTTAGCAAATCAAAAGTGATGTCCTTCGTCTATTTATATACGAGTGTTCCTTTTAATATCCTATGTCCTGGATAAGGGGAATTCATGGTTATCGGTTTTCTAGAAAGAGAAAATACTTTCGCGAAAAAAAAAAAATCTGAAAATGATATTCTATTTTGAAGGAGTGTATATTGACTTTGATATATTCAATTGTGTTCGGGCAGTGATACATGTTCTGGAAATACCACTGAATGTCATTACCACATACGTATATTGTTAATATAACTCTCCTCTGATTTCATGATATTGCAGTTCTCATTTTCACTTTAGTAATAATACCTACAGTCTACACTACACATTGTATATTTCGCTTCATAAGAGATATTTCTTCTTCTTCTTCTTCTTCTTCTTCTTCTTCTTCTGTTAATTGGTTTGTACTTCAGGAGACAATTGTTTCCAGAAAAAAAAATATACTGCCGCGTACTTATGTTTTCAGTATTTGACCGAGATTTACTAAACTTTACTCTCCTTATAGGGTTGTTCAACTCTGTGTAGAAATACAAATGATGTTAGAGAATAAATCGATTTTAAAATATCAATGACTGGATGATATTCTAGATATCATATGTCGTCGTACTTATACTTGGGTGAAACAAGCAAAAGTTATGAAATATTTTGATGCCGAGTTACAAGACAGCTCTTTAACTGAACATTACGTCATTAAAGACTCAATCGATGACGATGCAGCTTTGTTTTCGAAGCATAGACAAGATAGAGGAGCAATGACAATGAAAGTAACAGGTATTCCTTAAAATATTTTATTTCGTGACACTTATTAATAAGATAATAAAAAACATAATTAATTCCAAATACATTTCAGTGGCAAATAAAAACATTTTCGGGCGAAATTATCGTCACAAGCAGTGAGAAAATAGAAAAAAATATCGCTTTCGCCGCGCATTAATCACAAAGTTTGGTATCTCCTCTATGTAATAAGCGTAATATTGACAAACTGTAAACATAGGTATTTTAATGTGATGACTTTTTTTAGCTGCAACATAATGTGTATCGGGAATATTACATCGAAAACGAAAAGTGCCACGTTTCGGAATCAATACATTTATGACGTAAAGATTGAAAAGACAGTTCTTCATTAGATAGCTACCGATCATCCTTGTGTGTTTCTCAAAGTGAATTAAACGATAAAACATAATTTACATTGTCTTTGTTTAATACTCATTATGTACAATTTTAAAACAAAGTAATAGTTGGTAATAATTTATTTCTGCACATTTAAGACATTGTGCCCACTTGATGAGCAAAGATTTACTACTTGATAAACACTCAAAAATTGCACAATGTACAGCGATATCAATCCAAATCTCATGTGTAGTACATTATTCAAATCAATGTCCTACGCTACTATACACTCGATTCGTTTAAAGATAAAGATCTGTATATTTCGTATTTAATTTTAAGCTTTAAAACATGGTTTTAGAGTGCTTACGATATAAGTGTACAATCAAACTCATCATGAAAAGGGGGCAGGTATTTACAACAACATCGCCGTTTGTAAACTTCAAGGAGACTGTCACAAATGTATATTGAAAGATCTTTTTTTCATGAATGCATTTCCAAAGGACACATGCCAATAATAGTGTAAAGATGATCTCACTCAAATCTTACAAGACGTGACTTCTGACTCTGATGTCGCTTTTTATTTGAGCAAAACAAGAATTAGCTACATCTTAATGAAAGTAACATTTAGCTAATTCTGCGAAATCTACAGAAGAAAAAGAAATACACGCACAAATCCATGAACAAAAAAAAAAAAACTTCTGACACTGCAGATTTTATCTCTCAAGATTTTGAACAGACGCGAACAAACTACGCTGTTTGGCACGTTCCAATTTCATCATTGTTACACCAAAGCTGTGCTGTGCCAAAGAAGCTCACGTCCTTGTTTCTTCGTGGATGCATCCTCACAACTCTCATACTTCTCTCTCGAAGTAGATCATTCACTGTCAATGTATCACCAGTTGTTTTTTTTTTTTCCCTCAATTCCACGGTCACTTTGACGATCGCCGCTGGTTGCCTTGCACTTTCGCGTCATTAGTTTAACAACAGAATTTAACTTACAGAAATCTCAGCCGACATTTTAATCATTTTTGTTTACTTTTTTTTTTTGTAAATCATTCTGCACGGCTTTAAAGCCCTTCATTTAGAGTCCTTACAGCTTTGTCCTTGGCTTTTCCTCGGGAGCTTGGTTTGAATCATGAGCTCTCGCTTTTTAGTTTACTGGTCTGACCTCGGTGTAATCTGCTGGTATTTTATCTGCATCAAATTGAAGAAAGCAAACAAACAAACATAAAACGTAGGGAACTCTTGAAAATGTTGCTGCGTGAGTTTGTTTTGTTATAATGACAAAAAATGTAACCTGAGGGCAAAGAGCATGTAGAGTCAAACAGCAACTCTCGGTAAGCGATTTCCTTTGAAAGTCAAGGCTAAAGACTCGTTAATGAGAAGGTGAAATTACACAGATGATACTGGAGTTGTATTTTTCATGTAAACAACCTATACATTAAAACATGATGAAATCATCTAAATATAGCTCTTACGACGAGGGGACGGCATATCCAGGGCAATCCATTATTCAACACATGCAGTATATCACAAAACATCTCATCTTTATAGGCAAGCGCTCAGTAAAGCTGCCCTTTAAGATATAATAGGGGAAAGGATATAAGTCAAAATGATAGATGATTGATCAAATGATGTAACTTTAGTGGCAAGAACTATCATTGTGAATAGGTGTAGCAAACTTACCGTTGCATTTGTAGGTCATCCTCGACCAGATGATGTCTTCCTGGGAGAAACAGAAGAGACCAACTCGTCCACCCCTCATTGTTGTGTCCACGAGGTAACCCGAATCAGCAATCAGGCGATCAGCCTCGTACAGGTACACTCTATTCCCGAAAGAGAAAAAGACAAATAGGCCTACTTATCAATCATGTCTTCATCCAACCAATCATGACATCACGGAACTACTTACTCGATAATAAAATCAACCTCAGATTTTGATGTGATGAATTTCAAACGCTACGCTACCTTCATCATTTCATGCTGGTACTGCAGTATTTCGCATTTATCGTATTTCAGGTTTTACAAAACTTGTGACTGTTACTATCAATTTCTTTATGCTTATCGTAAAGACTTGTCATTTATAATCTGTTTGGCACCGTTACAATACACATTTAGCTGAAGAAATGTGCAATTCTACCATTCGTAATACAAGATTTGTTTCATTCTGGCCACTTTGACGTAATCATGTAGGCCTACATACTTCGAATCGGAAACCAACATTTCGGGATTTTGGTATTGTAGTAATCTACTGGTAGTTCCTCATTACACCGTCCACGAATCGTAGATTTGTAATAGCAAGTACGTCCACGTATTCTCTGTCCACGTTATATAGCAATCATACCTAATGAGTCCGATAGAAGGTCTGTGGAGAACCTTCCACCTGTAGGCAACGTGGTCCTTCCAGCCTTGGTTATTAGGGTCTTTCCAGAGCAGCCGAACCTAAAGGTATAAATCGTAGTGGTAAGGTGAATATCATCGGATGCACAACAGATTATACAGGCCCTCTTGTCATGGAATATTGTACTTGAATATGCGGCGTGTATCATCAGTCTTTCATCTTTAATATAAACATCATCTACTAAGCCAATATAACCTTACACTTTATCCATGCTCCTGCAATTAACAATACCTTTTAAATACAGCATCTTTAACAATATTCCATAAGCAAGGACAAGAGTAATTAGGAGCGATGTGTTGATGAATGTACAAGGTAGAAGTGCCTGTTTCATGCTGACAGGGCAAAGTGCACTTGCTCTTTGATGTCAGATTTTATTTAGAGGAAGTTATTTTCTTTTGAGATTTTTTTTTCATCTGCATTGATAAGAGTATCACGTGGAATAATCCTTTGTCAAAGATCAATAAGACATCTTGCCTTCGTAATACAAGACAGCTAAAAATCATGACTTGAATTCCTGGAGAAAACGGATGTAATAACTAATGAACTTGTTGTCATGGTGATCATAGCATTCGTAAAATAAAAATAAAAAACCCGGAATGCCAAATCTAATGGGGAAAAAAAGGTAGAATGAAAAAAAAAAACTTATTGGTAATTCATATTGCAGTTTGTTTTTTGTTTTTGTTTTTTTAATACTTACTTGGCCTGGTGTGTCACCCGTATGCCACAAAGCGTTTCTCATCATTTCTCCCGGTCCAGTTTCTGATTTGACGACCTAGTGAAACAAAGAGTCAATGACATCAGCCCTTTCAACGTGTTCAATGTCAGAGCCAAAAAATCCAGGCTGAATGTCGCATGGATGGTTTTCCACTGGTATAGATTATATTTTTGGTAATGTAGTCAGTGTCTTGTGAACTTCATACTGCTGCTGATGGCGCAGTTTCAATGTTCAATTTTTTTTTTTTACTCGCAAAAAAAAAAAAATGAATACGCAAATTCGCAAATGAGTAGGAAACATTCTTAGACAGTAACTAAAATACATGTACATGTATGTATGATTAATATCAACATAGACAAACACATGAATTTATTTTAATTTTGTTGATTATTAATGTATTTAAGATACCCGCGACAGCTCACTGTTTGTTTTAAGATACATACGCCGTACCTGCTGTTGTTCTACATAATATATAGAACAACAGCAGGTACGGCGTACGTATCTTAAAACAAACTGACAAGATTCGTTTTGCATATTATCATATGTAAAACGAATCTTGTCAGTTTGTAAGAGCATTAATTTTGTTTGAATTTGGCTCCTTTTATGTCTCGAGGGCACTTCAAAACATGGTCATTAACTGTGAAAATCTTGCAACTTCATATTTTGTTTGCTTGGTATATATCCTTTTTAATTCCACATTTGTCTGTTTTGAATTTTCCTGTATGTATTTTTCAATGTATACATGTACCTAGAAGCGCTTATGTGCCTACAGGCGCTATTATGTATAGGCTATAATATAATTATCATAATATTCATTTCGTTATCTCTCGAAAGAAAGGATCATGATAACAGTTTTCAAATATGGTATGTGTATGTGTAATGTGTACACATATGAAATACCTTGAGCTGAAATCCCGGTTCCCCAACGGCCCTGAATGGCGCAGCTTCCCAGTAAGTCTGGGGCCCCTGCTTCCACATCAACACGTAGAAGCTGGCGGAATCCTGGTATCCGAAGACGAAGCCGGCAAAGTCGTCGTCCGTCCGGGTATTGACGTAGAAGGTGCCCGAAAAGTCGACACCGTCGAAGGCCTGGTAAGATATGGCTAGTCCAGGATCGCTATTGATTGTCTGGATGATCTGGCGACCCTGTTTATGTTTGTGTGTGTGTGTGTGGGGGGGGGGGGGGGGATGGGAAGGAGACGTAGGTGTAACCAGAGATATATAAACTTGTAATAAAGCTTGCCCCGCCTCACTGAACGCTACTTACGATCATCAACTCGTTCAACAACATTAAATAATTCTTACATCGAGTTGTTTGTTATTGCAACTGATGGACGAATTACCCTACATCGTCGTAAATAAGCACTGAATTGATCAGGTTTTAGAAGTATAGCCACAGGTGTCTTGGGGATAAGGCACCTCTCCGGAGATCAGGAGGTCGTAGGTTCGAATCCTGCTCGAGTATGTACGCCCATGATTTCTTTTGTCATGTGGCTGCTACTAAAACACTGATCAATTCAGTGCTTATTTACGGCGATGTAGGACAATTTGTCAATCGTTTAATGTAATGCGTGTTTTCGAAAATAAGTCATCTATTGGAGTGTTCACAAATCTACTACGATGACAGAGACCAGGACTTAATTTCAAGAAGTTCATGAAAGTTAGTCGGGCCTGTATTCACATCATTTCTGACACACACATACCGCTGCTGAAATATCTCAGGTAAGTCAATTATCTGACATGTTACTGATTATTCTCTGCATATACCTCGTCAAATACGATCCATCGAGGATCCACCTGGGCCTCCCCTTCCGGGTCCAAGACCACCGTCTGGTAGGTGCGAAGGTCAGTGCTGTAGATGTTGGGGTTTTCTGGGCAAGCATCCTCGGTGTCAATGACACCGTCTTTATCAAAGTCGCTGTCGCATGCATCTCCGTGGCCGTCCTCTGCAGAGAATGAAGTACAGTTTCCATGCTAGTCATGCGTGTTGTGTGAGGTTAGCTCCGTGAATAGGTGGATATACCATTCCGCACATATACCTTATAGAAATGTCTGGTATGAAACTTTGATCCTGAGTATTGAATAAATCATGCCTCTTGAAATAATATCATTTTGTAAATGATATTTAAAGTTCGGTTTAGAATGTGCGATGAGTGTCATAAACGTACAAATGCCATTCGCAAGATATATTATTGGTTTTATCCTCAATATCTGTAACTTTGTGTGTCAGGTTGTTGTTGTTGTTTTTTTTTTTTTTTACTTTGCACAGTCATGGCATTGGAGGAAAGATAATGATAATTGTAAAAATCATAGTAAAAAAGTTGAAATGGACGCTCACCATCACCGTCATCCTGTTCAGGATTGTAGACAATTCTGCAGTTGTCAATGACGTCATACACCCTGTCGTTGTCGTCATCATCATCGCACGCGTCACCTGTGAATGGAAATTGACATCAGTATTAACGGAGCGTGAGAAACCGAGAAAGTTCGGTGGTTTGAGTGATATCAAGTCTAAGTTTACTCAGTGATATTGTTAGTTTGGATTCTATTCTTCAGAGTTCAAGTTTAAGTCTACTTGTTCTCACGTTTTGTATTGGCACTTAAGTGAAAATTACCGGTACATGAAAAATTTATTACAGCTGTAACATTCATACAGAAAGGGTTGGGGTGTGGTTGTTGCTTTTGTTTTTTTTTTTTCTTGACATGTTTGTGAGCACCCTCTGTTTGTTTGTTTGTTTATTCATTTGTTTTGTTGTTTGTTTATATTTTACATTTAGTTCGTGAATATTGAATATTCAATCAAAACAGACTTTAGATTGCAGGAAAGGGTGGAGGTGTAATCATGTCTACGCTTTTTTGGAGGATTCGAATCTACAGCACGCATGTGCGTTTTCTTTTTGTTTTGATAAAGGACATGTTTGTGTGAATTATATCAGCCAGTATTTCCGGCACAAATTCAACGAAGGACGAGGATAGAGCGTGTTCTCACCAATGCCATCGCCATCTGCGTCCAGTTGAGGGTTGTTGGCAATCTTCGGGCAGTTGTCCAGGTTGTCCTGAATACCGTCATCATCGCTGCCAAGAGACGGAATGATTCATTCATCACATGACTCCACTGATATAGATACATAGGCTTGCTTTCTTCTGCCAAAACACATTGATATCAATGCTAGAGTAATGATCTTCTACCATTAATATCGATTTTAAGGCATTGGTAAAGGTAACTAGACGTGAGCTTGTTTTGTTGCAAAAACCAATTACACTTTTCTTCTATTAAAAGTGGACGTCACATTGGTAATATTTAGACTATGTACTTATATTTCTTCGAATAAGTTGGGTTTTTTTTCCATGTTATACCATCAGCAACATAGTGGGAGCAAAAGATCTAGGAGTCTACCAATGAGACTCTTTTGTGACAATGACGTCATTGTTCCTATCATTCATACTTACGCGTCCTCGTTGTTGTCACAGACGTCCCCAAGCAGGTCAGAATCGGTATTATTCTGTCGATACATACAAACAATATCGCTTGATATATATCAGCATAATCAATGCATACGTACGTATCCACACATACACAGACAAACATATATACATACATACATATAAAAAAAAAAAAAAAAAACTGTTCTCCATCCTTCACATTCAGCATATTATACTCCATGTTCAAGGCAGACAAAAGATAGACGCCTATCCCTGCGTTCACTGCGTGAAGCGAATCGGCTTCTGACTTCTGCCACGGATGCTCGAAAACATTCGCTGTATACATCCATCAGCCATCATCACAGTATTGAAACATGGCATGCTGATCAGCTGTCGTGACATTTTGCTTCACTGTGAAGAAAACTAGTACGATCTATAACCTTTGTCAGTGACCTAAATACCTCAATTTAGCAAACTTCGGCTAAAAACATGTTTTTGTTTTATTCAGATTATACAAAAATCAGATGAGGGAATGCTCTTTAGGTACTCCTCCGCAAGTCCTATTTATGTTCTCAATGAAGCAATTAATTCTTTGAACAGGTGATAGAATGCGGCCTACCTGATCGGGATTATAATCCATTGGACAGTTGTCGCAGACATCGCCAAAACCGTCCCCGTCGGTGTCGGCTTGTAAAGTATTTGGAACGATTTCGCAGTTGTCGTAGATATTCAGGATACCTGTTATATGAGACGGGGGTTAGAACAGCGGAACTGCCAATTTCAGAACATTCGCAGGGTGGAAAAAATATTATTCTGGGCAACTCCATTCCATAGTTATAGTGTGTTTGGAATAGCTGCTTACTTGATCATTACTGACAGAAAGATCAAATATTGTATGACTATCCTTTGACATGGAGAGTATTGATCTGATACATTTTAAAGTGGCGCTGTAAAATTATTATGTGCTGTTTTATTGACTTCAGGCAAAATCCACTATGCATCTGTATTAGTATACATGTATATGAAACGATCATCGAGGATGAGTACAATGTATATGCACAATTTACCATCGTTATCTTTGTCATCATCACACTCGTCTCCGTACTCGTCGCCATCGGTGTTGATCTGCCTTGGGTTCGGCGTCATCGGACAGTTGTCGCATCTCTCGCCCACTTCATCTCCGTCGTTCGTGCTGACTTGATCCGGGTTGGCCACAAGAGGGCAGTTGTCCTACGTCAGCAATTTCGTAAAGTAACAACTTATCGAATGTTTATCACATGCATATTGAAGAGGTTTTTGATTTGTGGTTGTGTGGATGCCAAGCACGGACTGCAACACATGTTAACATGCGTCGGTGACTCTTGGAACAGGCTGACGTGTTTGGATTATGCACGTTTGAAATCATTTCACAGTCATTGAGGTACAAGAAAAAAAAAGGAATGATGTTTCTAAGCTAACATGCTGTTAGCCCTGCCTTTACGTTAGTGGCGTAACATACAACGCATGGTCGGTGACTGGCATTGTGAATGTCAATTAAGTGATCTTAAAATTAGCTAAGGCGCGAGAATCAAGAGAATAATGATGTCTTGTGTGGGCCTCTAAATCTATTCCCCATATTGTACGTGGATCGTAACCATAGTCGTATTCTCTGAATGAAGTATCTTCGTTACCATTGGTTACGTTCTATCGATTACACTACGCGCTCACACATTTCGTTTTATTTTGTGTACACAGCAGACTATGGAATATGGGCAAGCAACATAACAGGTACACGAAAGAATTAATTTAAATATCAACATTATGGTCTCTATGACGACAAAATATGATCGGCTCTTTACATTCGAACCAATTAAAACTCGAAAAAAAGACACACACAACCTACTCTGATTCTATAGCTGTTGCTGTCATATTCTTAACTCTATTAAGAAAATCCATCATTCATAGAGGCATCTACTGACAAATAACTTTGAAAAAAATCTTTAAAATAGACCTTGGTAGTAAGGGAATAAGATAAATGTCTTACCGGCCCGTTTGGTATCCCGTCGTTGTCTGCGTCAGGGTCACAAATATCGCCCATCTCGTCACCATCTTGGTTTTCTTGTCCACTGTTGGGGATGTAAACGCAGTTGTCCTGGGCGAAACACGACGTAGAGAACAATTTTCAAATTTCTTTAAAATGTAAACAGTGCCACATCTTTACAACGCAGAGACATTAGCAGTCTCATACCTTTTCTCATTTCAACTATTTCACTAAATCGCCATGAAACTTCTGTACATCTTATTTTCTCGAAGTGCATTCTCCCCCCTGTGCAATAGAGCATATCATAATGTGCTATGCACTCAAGGCTCAAATGCCCAGGTGAATCTAGATCATATGCCGTCAACAGGACTGGGATTTTAAGACAAATAATCGAAATAAATTGGAAATGAGCAGAGAACGACGCAATTACCCCATGCTCTCCGACACAGAAGCTTTACTTTAAGAAACAACAAATAAACAACAACAGTACTAATATCCATGAAAATCGTTAGCTCGTGAGAGACCTAGAAAGTTGCTTTTTATTCTAGTGCCTTTGCAGGCAAGATTTACATCCCATAGAGTGTTCCTTACCTTTCGACAGTGTTTGTCCCAGCAGTTGAGCTCGTTGTCGGGAAAACCGTCGAGATCGGTATCGATAGTACAATCGTAACCGTCACCTGCCCAGCCAACGATGCACTATCGCGGAAAGCAAAGGCAATCACAAAAGACTTAAGATAAAAGCATATTTTACCCACTATCATTCAAAAGGACATGGAAAAGGACCAGTGTATCTACTTACACGTACTGATGTAAGAAGATGGAGATAGATCATAGTAAGAATTTAACTTTTGATGCACAAACAGACCTGCATATGCAGACAAACGATACTGATTATCATGGAGAAACACATACGCATTTATTACGCATATGTGTAGGCCTAACACTGTTGACCACTGTAATCATATCCTAATTAAACACCATGTAATCCTTGTTGAACACAAACAAACAATTTTCCGAATATTTGGTTGCACATCAAAGTACTGGCAAATTCGCCTTTCTTTTTATTCAAAAGAATTTTATGTTTGTCTGAACAACGTGAATGTTTATTGGGTGCGAACCAGTTTTAAGGGTAAAGGGGACACAGATGCTTAGTACGGCGTAGAAAAAGACAGAAGAGTGCCTCCTTGGTAGGATCCACTCACCTCACAGGTGTAAGCACCATTCCGATGAATCAGGCACTCTGCCTTGGGGTGACAGGGGCTACGAGCCCCATTCGGACAAGTATTGTGCTCCTTACAGCCAACTGTCTGGTTGCCCTCAAAGCCGTGCATACAGTCTCCGCAGTAATATGATCCCTACAAGGAAAAAGAGAATATGGGTGTCATTGCATGGGAGATATTCTCTCAACTTCTGCTGTCTGAATATCATTTGAAACTGACTTGAAATAAAGCCGTCCAAATTTGCAGATGACATGTATAATGTAACCAGACCTGCCTCTCTATCACTAAACTTTATTTGACTTCACAGTCCACACGTGTACTTAGCCAGAAAGTTGATTATCTTTAATGGTTCTTTTAGATGTTTCGTTGTTACATTTCAGAGGAGGTATCTACCTTATGTTGCTTCTCTCCTTTCTGAGCCATTATTTTCTTGTTTGTTATCGATCGTGTATTGTAAAGGGTTGAGTCATTGAACACCAAAACGAAAGACTAGATAAAGTGACTAAGCAAGGAGAGGTCAGAGAAAATACGATACTTTTTTTTTCTTTGACAGAAAGAAGCATACGTTCTGACATACCATGGTGTTGATGCAGTATGAATTCTCAACGCAGCCGCCATTATTGCGTTCACATTCGTTGATATCGTCACAAATCTAGGGTGATAAGAACGACATTGCAAGATGACTTCACAAAGAAAAATAATATGTTTTAAAATTTTCATTTTTTGCTTTTGCTTTTGCTTGAACGAAAATGTGCTAACTGTGCTAACGTCAAATTGTGAAATGCCTAAAAAGACTAAAGTACATAACTAGAAGGAAAAAAAAACTCAAAGCATGCAAAGTTTGCAAATTTACAATTAATACATCTGTTTGATGAGGAGCACCCACTGGTCAGTTGCTGTTGGCAGACTTCCATGGCACATCTGAATGAGACTCGTGTGGCATGCGCCAAAATTGATGATCTTTACATAGTGATATTCGAGTTTGATATTTGCAGTAGTACTGTTAAATCCAGACTATAAAGTGTTATGTGATGTTTTCATTTTTTATTTACCTGTCTGTTCCTCACAGCTGCTTCGAGACCAATTCCTTCCAGACCCAGCCCGATGAAGCCGGACGGACACGGTGGGCACCGGAATCCCGGGACTAGATTGACGCAGTCGACCACGCGCGAACATGGAGACGCCTCAATACACTAGACAAACATCGAAATTTCCATCACTAAAGCGGAAGTTTTCCCAAATAACTTTCTCTGAGTATTTTGAGTCTACGACAAAAAATGGATGCTGTCCGCTTGGAGTGAAGCCTTGTCTTGTATATTAAATGTGTCGACCATGCGACATTTTGGACGAAGTAAAAATAAATAAACATCGTTTCAGGGCAAGAGGATAATGTATCATACTTCAACCGTGAGAAACATGTGGATGGAGTGTCAAAAAATGTCGTTCTTTTTGCAAGATTGAAATGTTTCGTCCTTTCACTTAGAACATAATGATTTCGCTCCTACAGAGGTAATGCTATCCTCAGTTGTCATTTCTTGCATTTGGTCCATGGTCAAAAGGGGTACAAAAGGATTATTATCTGTAATTCATCACTGAAATTTCTTATCTTTAGACAAGACACGATCTCAAGTACCTAAACGCAGAAAACCATGTTACTTCGAACCTTAGAGATTCTGCCTATTCGGAGGGTGAACATTACTATAGTGTTTGATAGCTAGTCTGACTGAAGCTTTACTTTCTGTTAGTGCTTCGATTCACTGATCATTAATACACCTGAGCTTAGATGTACTTTCTAGATGCTTGATTCTGCATTTATTCAAATATGTATACAAGATTTTGACATATAACATTTAGGGGAAACGTCAAAATGAGAGTTTGCGAGATTTTGTCGATTGATTCTGTTGCTGACCATTCTTGCTTTATTCCCACCTCGTTGATGTCATGACAGTGAGTGCCGTTTCCTCGGTAGCCAGCTGGACACTGGCCGCAGCGGTAGCCGTTGCCTTCCGGGTCGTCGAAACACATGACCCCGGGGAAGCACGGGTTCGTGCTACAATCTTGTGAGATGATGGTCTGCGGACCTGAAGTAAAATAATCGGTGCTGTCTGTCACACGACGGTAGAGGGAGGCAGACCGGGCAAGGTTAAAGGAAGAAGCATTCAAAGTTAGTGTGTCAGTTTATTGCTTTGATTCCCTTTTCGAAGATTATAATGCAAAGGGAAGGGGAGGAGTCACTCGATCAAGATCAGCAGTTATTCATCATGCAATATTGAGGCTTTATATTGCCCAGACGTTTAGGATATACACGATTCTTAGTAATCGATTCCTAACCAAAGAGCTATCAAATGATCTGTTTCATAGGGAAAGAATGATAGCATGAATAAATCCATATTACGGCATCGGGGCGAAAATCACTCTGATATTATTATTACTCTTTCGGTTTTCAACAGAATTGGGCAAGTAAATACAAAAAAAAAAAGAAGTATATAATGGTGTGACAAAGGAGTCTTTGGGGAATGTAAGTAACGGGTGAAAATGGCATAAGCAAAGGGACGTGAGGTAATTTTGAACCATTTTAAATCGTTTTTTTTTTCTTCTGGCATGAGCTACTGAAAATAAAGTATCAACAATCAATTTTTACTTGGCAACATTTCAAACGGCGGTAAACATTTCTTTTCATTGTGTCATCATTATTTCGATAAGTCCAAGAATGATACTGGTATAATTCAGAACAATGATGATGCTTGATTTAGATGGTCCAAATTACTTTTGCTTACATCTCCAAATATTAAATGTGTGAACACTTCAAAGGTGGCCTTATTTGTCATCTTCTCGAAGTCAATATTGACTGTTTGATAGGCGCGTTGTAGGCATTGTATATAGGCCTACAAAGTGAATTCAAAAGTAGTGAAGGGAAGGTCAGTAGAACTAAGGTCGATTTGCTCGTACCCTTGGCAACAATAGATAATCAGGCAGTCGATTAGAATTAACGCAAAACGAAATTGCCACAACAATGTATCAAAGAGTAAATACCATAATGAAGTGGTTGCATTAGATTACACAGCAGAATCCCACGCAATTCTGTGCTAGTTAACTACTAAACCGTGTATAAAATTACATTCCATATTAGGACAAAAGTGGAGAAAAGACTCTTCATGTTATATTCGCAAGAAGCGGGTGTATTCCGTATTGGTAACAGCAAGCGAGCAAGGTACTGAACAAAGAAATATCAGCTTTCTCAACCTCTTGCTTCATGACATCTTATTGCGGTGTTTATCGTGTTTGTGGCGTATAGGGACTGGCTTCAAAAAGCAAAAACAAATACAAAACAATAATCTGAGGGCAAACTATTCTAATATACAATAACAATCTGGCTCCAAGTCAGAATATAACGTTAATGATAGTCTGTCTCCCACAGTATTTTTCATATTATAATAGTCAGTTGTGAGGAAAAAAATAGAGACAATTTAATACTAGAAAGTATGCAATGAAATCTTACCACACATTCTGCAGGTTTCCATCGTATGCCGAAGACGCTGAATCTCGCGAGTCTGAAATGAAAAGTTTGATAAATCAGTGATAGACAGGCGCAGGATTCAAGGGGACGCTGTTGCATGGACCAACGCAGTGCCGTATATATACGGCACTGGACCCACGCTGCCACTGCTGCCATGTTCCGCAGCTGCCATCGTCCGATTCATTCGGCGAGTATGTCGAAATTCGGCGAACCTGAATGTCAATATCAATTCTGTTCGTCTCTAGATTCGACCGTAATTCCTGGCTGGTTCTGTTTACTAATAGGCCTAGATAAGGATCCCTTACAGACAAAATTTTCCTGCTACTTAGCTGCGGAATGCTCGAACAAGCTGGTGAAAATATTTGTAACTTCAAAATGCTACTCTTCCATTAACAGTTTGTTGTTCACAGCCCTTCAATATCAAAAATATAACACTGAAACACTACAACATTGCTACGTTGAAATATTACATTTGGGTACGCATAAGTAAGTAATCCATGATTAGTTGTACCGGTATTGATCTACACCTTTCCGGTCCGGTTATCCGACAACTACTACGTGAATACATAAGCAAGAAGAAAACGAGACAAATGCACGACGACTGCACAGATGACCGTTTTAATTCACGAAAGGATTTCCGAGCTTACCTGACCAGCCATTTCCGTTTTGAGGAGAGTCAGAGTACTGGCAAGAGACTGGAAAGCATCCATGAGGTCAGTGGAACCAGGCCCTGATTGACGTCGACATTTACACACACACACAGAGAGAAAAAGGTGAGAATGGTAAATGCATACTCAGACGGAACCCTGCCCAATTATCAATCGAGTCTTCGAAGAGGTGCCTGTAATCTTGAGGTTTGTTGACCCATTGCGAAGAAATAGAGCCTTGTCCGTATAGGCCACATAAGATGTCGATCAGAGAATATTTGATTGAACACACTAAATCCTCACGAGCATATATGTCGCCCCGGAGCCCCGGCACATTTTAAGTTCAGTTTTACGTGACTATTTGATTGAAAAATGATTCCGACAAGGTTAGCGAAGCGTATCATTGAAATTTCCCGAATTTAATGAATCAACCATAATTATTTAGTATCATGGCTACATTTCCTCGTCAGCGCTTGAATAATGTTTGTTTGTTTGTTTTTTTCGTTGTAAAACATAACAAGTATGACCGGTTTTTAGCATTTTCAGAGTTACGGGGCTGTCATAAGGTTGAGTCTAGATTCATTTCTCAAACAAATTCTTGTAAGCAAGAAACCACAGAATCGGTGGCTTGAAGTGAAATGCTGCTCTAGTAGTGACTATAGTGGATAGGAGTAGAATCGAACAAGGAGCATCATACGCTTACATGAAAGATCTACAATTGCTTACAAGGTTCAAATTCTGGTTCTTTGGGTTCCGTAGCGAGACTGCAGGCAAGAGAGTGTAAGACATCGGTAATTGGTCCTCCGTAAAAGAACTTGGCATTCTGGAGAGTTCCCTGCATACATAACGGACAGAACGAAATTTTGTATAATCATAAGACAAGCAAGGATGAATAACGTGCTTGAAAGAATTGCGATTGATCTCATTTCTTACTAAAGCGAAGAAAACAATACAAAACAAGAGAAAGGTACAGGTGGCAAGAAAAGATCCCCCTTCGGTCGGAAAGGGTCACCTACAGGATGACAATTTGCCAAATTTTGCAATTTTCCGTTCAATAGTCGTTCCATAATTCCTATGACGACAGAAAGTGAATTCGCACCTTGAGTGGCAGTAGCGACATGCCATAGCCAGCCTGTCCCAGTCTCAACTCGGCATTGTCGATCACTGGTCGCGTGAAGATCCGGGCGAAACGCTCATCGACGACGGTCTGGCCTGCACGGTTGCAATCGACATAGAGCACGAGTTCGGTTGCCCGCGTCCTCATGGCGTGTATCTGGAGCACCACGGTGTGCCAGTCCCCGTCGACAAGGTTGATGTTGGAGAACTGCACTTGTCGCTCACCCTCTGATGTGCGATAACGAATCACGACTGAAAACAAAGGAAGACATAGAAAAGTATCATCACTGTGGTATAAACACATTCTTTCTCTATGATGGCTTTTATGTTTAAGTAAAAATCATTATGATTGCTTTAAGAAAAAAGTTAGAAAGTTGAACATAATGTAATTATGATCATTATGAAGATGAGGTATTGCAGATGAAGAGAAAATATCTTATCATATCTCAAGTCTATGTGTCACTTCGTGAACTTATATGTTTTGCAATTTCACTTCTGAAGTAATGAATTGATAGTACAGAAAATAGAGAAAAAGAAGATAGGGTTTTACACGAAATGTAGAGATTGCGTATCACTCCAAATGTGTCTGATGTTGATGACATATTTGTATATCATTTTTGTAACATTGGGACCTTCCATGGACACTGGGTTTGCTTACGCATGTCACCTCCATTTGTTCCGTTGTAGGCCACCTGTAACTTGAGTGGATTTCGGTCGTTATGGAAGTGGTAGCTGCTGGTATAGACCCCAAAGAAGACACCTTGATGCCTGGGAGCAAGTCGTGCCCTCACAACGAAGTACACGTTCTCATTCTTTCGCATTTCTTTAGCGAACTTGGTGAAGAAGGCGCGGTCAGAGATGAGCGGGTACCGGATATTCATGCCGTTGAAGTGGTAGGCCTCACCGTAGATGTTGGAGTTTTCTTGTGGTACGGGGGAGATTCCCGACACGCGTGTGTTATAAATGCTGAAGGCATCGAAAAGATCCACTTCTGCAGGTGAGCATTAGAGAAAGAGTATGACGTTTGAGTATTTAAGTGTTTCTCATTATGCTGCATGATTCACCTTTAACAGATTAGGATTAGTTTCACCGGCATTGATTATCAACCCTAATTTTTTCATCTCACATGGAAATAGATATTGGTCAAAGAAAAGCTAACGGATCACCACGAACCATGAGGGCTGAAGTCAGTGATGACAAATTATATATATATATATATATATATATATATATATATATGGATCATTTCCCTAACAAAAACGCTTCATATCAAAAGAGAGTAACTTAAATGTCCATGACACTTTAAACGGGGAAACTTGAATCCACGCCAAGATTCTGTTTTGCACGTTTTGTACATAAATTGTATTCATATGTTGTTGTGTTTTCTCATCAACCGTATTCATAGAACTCTTGGTGATAATTGATTCGCAGTTTTTGCTGGCTATAATTCGATCTACAACAAACTCGAAATGAAGATAAATTATGAAGACTAACAATCATCTTCCAGAGACATGTACGATGTGTTCATAGGCCTCCATTTGAGATAAACGCGGAGATAATGTGTAACATACCAAAGAATCAATGCAGAAATCTTAGTTTTGCGAAAATCACTGTCTTGAATAAGACCTGCTTATACTTCTACCAATACTCCTTTGGTGGTCTATTAATGTAACTGTCTAATATTTCAGGCAAAAGCATTGTACAAATGTGAAATGAATCTTTAATATAAGCTTCGCCACCAAAGGATATACCAGAATCTGCCAAGTCACAAAGAAATGTCACGTGATCGCTTCCGGTTTTAAAAAAAACAAAAAACACAAAAAAAAAAACCAAAAAAAAAACGTGTTTCAATCGAATACAAACTATGTTGATAACCTAACTATACTTTAACTTCAAGTAAAGACAGTGATTAATGAAGAAAACGCATATTGCCAAGTGTATGCGAATCATATTTCGGGCGTGTCTTTACATTCTCTTCTGTTTGCATGTATAGTTTTTCTCCTCTAGCTTTTCCCCCCTGAGCTTGTGTAGACACCCGAGACAGAGCGGCATGGTGCCGTGTCGCTACACGGAGTCCGTTTCTTCTCCTGTTTCCAGGTGACAGACTGGAGGGTTTGGCACAAGGACAATATTTATCAGACAATTTGGATCCACCCAAGATCCGCCCAAGTTATCAGGAGTTCACTGGATCCCGCTTCTTGCCCCCCCCCCCCCCCCCCCCCCGTGAGAGTGGGTGTAAGATACACAAATCAGATCTGGCTTCGAAACACCAGAATCTAGTGCGGTATTTGTGGTGACGTAGTTGTGGGTGCTTGGTTCACAGCACGAATCATCTGCAAGCACATGACAAGCACTACAAGCTTTTAGTTCATGATCATAGCTTTCAAGAGGATTCCTCCATTTTTCTGAAATATATCAAATCTTCTTCTTAAAAAAACTGAAAAAAAATGTGAAGATGGTTTCATTTTGAACCATACGATGACCATAACTCCTATGACGATGGAAAGTGAATTCTCACCTTGACTATATAAATATATAATAAGATAACATAATTTTGCTTAAGAGATTAATTAATAGATGAATTGATAGTTTCCTCTGAGCATGAATTTTAGCAGCTGATCATCACACGAAGGCCACTTGATCACTACCCCCTCATCTCTTCCGGCTTTATCAGAAATATTTTTACTAACGTCTGTCAGGGGTATCCAATGTTTTGAAGTAAACATAATCGTGTGATGAATGTTTCTGAATCGCAGTAATTAGTATCAACATTGCAGTATAAGTGGTAAAATTGTCGCTTCTCCACAACGTATAAGCATGCAGAGAGATTTCGAACTTTGCGACGTTTAGCTGACATCTAGTCTAAGATGAACGTCGTTCTTCTATGAATGTATACTACCTTCATTATTTTTTTGGAAAGTTTTGCAGTTCCGCGATACTCCAAAACGTTATCGGGATGTAAAAATTCTTTTTGTTAAAGTAGAAGTAATAAAATCCGACACATTTCTGGTTTAATCATCTTTATGATCCCTTGGAGTGTGATATTAAAGGGAAGATAAACCCCAAGAACAATGTGGATTGAGTGAAAGCAGCAACATTAGTAGAACACATCAGTGAAAGTTTGAAGAAAATCGGACAATCGATGCAAAAGTTATGAATTTTTAAAGTTTTGGTGTTGGAACCGCTGGATGAGGAGACTACTAGAGGTTATGACGTATGAGTGGACTACAATATCAAGAAAATAAAAAGAAAATACTACAAAAATCCATTTTTCATGAAAATTACAAATTCCATCAACTTCATATTGACATATGTTAAGGGTAGCAATTATTCCCCTTGCTTTCTGAAAGCGGTTGTTCCACTGCTCTTTCATGATTCTAGAAAAGTGAATTTTTGTTGAATATCCTTTATATTTTCGTTGTATTGTTGTCCACTCATACGTCATATCCTCTAGTAGTCTCCTCATCCAGCGGTTCCAACACCAAAACTTTAAAAATTCATAACTTTTGCATCGATTGTCCGATTTTTCTCAAACTTTCACTGATGTGTTCTACTAATGTTGCTGCTTTCACTCAATCCACATTGCTCTTTGGGTTTACCTTCCCTTTAAGCAAGATGAAGGACAGACATAACTCTGAGTCAAAGCAATAATATAGGGCTCGCAATTGTAAGCCTATTATACATCTAAGAATGTAACAACATAAAAAATACAAAAATAACGGTGATTACGCCAGGCAGATGACAAATTATTCCAGTATATTGCACACAGCAGCTAACAATTACTTAACATATCATTTTTCTTCATGGCAGTATTCCAACAAAGCACGAAAAACTTGGATACCCTCCACAACATTTTAACGAGTTTGCTGTAACTGATCCGTGCTGAACCATAAAAGAACTAGTTCTATTGTCTTTTTTCTTTGTAGATCTAAATTTCCTTGGTATATTGTCTTGGTCCTTTAGAAATGATAAGAAGAAGAAATATGTAGCCAGATGGCCGGCATGACGTTCACAAATTTACTACTTTAGGAGATCATTGTCATGAGTTAAGCACATTACACATACAGTAGAAGCTTATTTTATGCCACAAAGACTTAAAACCCCGTTAATCCGTTACAGAAAGTGAACAAAGAGCTGTGTTACAGGACTTCAGTGCTTCTTGACCCATCGAGCCCTGGGGTGATATAGCTGCAGAAGAAGTTGTTATCTGATTATCACTTTAAAAGATTTCACCGCTGAGCTTCACTACATGATATGTAATGGAGAACGATGAGATTGACGTGATCATATTCATTCAATCAGGACGAAAATCAGAAAGGAATTAACAACAATTAGCCCACTTTGATCTCCTGAAGTGTGTTGCCAACGCAAAATCAGCTTTGAATATAGTAACATAGAGACTTTGGGAAATATCATTTTCTGCCATCGAAACATAACAAAAGATATGTTCAAAACAGAAGCAAAAATGACTAAAGAGACCTTTTTGTACCCAATCTTTTTGAACTCTAACAATGAATAGTAAAAACTAGAACAAAAATTATATAGCCCAAAACCAATAAAATAATGTGGTTTCGAGACTTCAAGGATTAAGAGATAGAATACTGCAGCAAACGGGCCTTGCGCACTGAGTAACTTGTCATTATGATGTCACAACAATTATCGGGGTTATTTACCTCAGACTTCAGCACGAAATATTGTCACAATAAAATATTTGCACGACTTGGAGGCGGCGCCCTCTTAGGCGAACATGTTATGGCAATGGGCCTCGAATCGCTCCTTTCTTGTTTGCGCTGCTTGCTTGAGATTCAACAAGTAATTTTGGATGTCATGTCCAATCATGTTCCCCGCTGTGCCTGACAAGGCTCCGGCTCAAAAACCGGCCCAGAGTGGAATACGAGTCGAACGACACCCAAATGACCTTCGGCATAACTTAGTGAAAGGTGGTGTCTGAAATGTTCGAACAAATTCCGACGAAAAGTAGAATATCAGGGAAAAGAAAAGCCAAAATCAGGGAGAGATAGGTATGTCTCAACATTCCAAAGTAAGAGATTAATCTTGTTTTGGCAAGAACAAATCTAAATTGGAGGACAACATAATGAAAATAAATTATGATCTATTGCAGGAGGTCAGAAATAAAAGAATATGTCACGAAAACTGAGAGGAACAAAGGCATTCCAAAATCTCGGTAACTCTAGAACGATCGTCAACAACTTCAACTTCACGCGATACTTTTACAAATTGCACGGTGTTGAATTATTTCTCCCTCAAAGACTCCCAGGAAAACTTCCAGGGGCTGATTGGTTCTTTCCACATCGGTAACATCATCTAGAAATGATAACTCGGTGATGTTAGTCAATCATTATTGTTACAATCGATGTTAGCAACAACTTTTTGACGGACTTTATCATGTACTGTTCAGCTGCCTATTTTTGTAAGTCTTTCCCATTTTGGGGGTCAAATTACTAGTATATTATTTTGTTTCAAACTTCAGAGACTTCTGCATCCCGACTCGCGGATAAAAGTTTTCACTAGTGTGGTGTAGAGACCCTGAGAGTATACCACGTCCAATATCACAAGAAACGTGTGTATTTCCACCCTGAATAAAACAGTATCATGAGGTTTAGAAAATTGACTCCCCATTCAATCTACAAAGCTTTTAATCTCTAGCTATTCCGGCCTTGAGTAAATTGGAAAATACACAAGCTCTAACATAACCGCGAGAATTATAAGTAATGAGGACAAAGCTCCATGAACTCTGTCAAGCGATATGAACGAATCAAGTATAGATGTTTGCAATATATCATGCCCTTTCACTTCATGTAACAACTTGAAGAAGAAAGAAGTAATTCATGCGAACAGTGAACCGTTTCGAGAGAAAATAATTGGAATTCGAGTCAAAGGAATGCCTACCGACTGCGGAGGATGGCAGCATCTGTGATGACGTCACAACCAGCAGCAAGATGAGCGAGTAGAGCCGTGTGCTACACACCATCTGGAGAGAGTCAAACGAACGGAAAGGTTAAGAAGAGATTTGCATATGATTACTGTATATTCTATGTTTTCTCGTTATGATTGATATCAATTTTTTCCCTCTGGAACCGCTTTTACTCATCTGAAAGATATTGAAGATCATATACAAACAGAAAGTCGGACAAACATACAAGCACACAGACAGGGAAGACAAGAACAAGTTGTGACAAGGAAAATTATTCCTGATACAAAATATGTCACACGACTGCCATTGTTTAAGGCTATGAGCGCTTTTATTTCGCGGTCTGTAAGAAAAAACAACAACAATGCACATGTATGTTGTGCCCGTTTGCTTAAACCTCTCTTATTTTGTGTGAATGTGTTTCTACATGCATTAGCCATCCGTCGTGCCTTATGCTAAACAATCGATCCATTAGTCGAGTTTCAGTATATCAGAATTATAAACAGATTGCGTAAAAGGTATAGATATAATAAAATTTGTCTCTTGCCATCACCACCTCCAATTCATTCTTGAACTTACAACCGAAATACCAATTTCATGCAAGCTAGTTTTGTTTTGTTGTGTGTGTGTGTGTGTGTGTGTGTGCGCGCACGTGGGGTGCATAATGATGTAAGAACTTACGCCATGGTACATTTGAAATAGTAACGATTATGATGCTGATGTTGACCTATGTAACCATTCCAATAACACAATGACGATGAATGTTATTTTGAGCTCGTTAGGGAGGGAGCGGGTATGTACAGAAAGGTTAAAGAGCTGATCATGGGTAACAACTTTTAGCTTATCTTGCAGTCATAGTATGCAGTTGCTGCATGTTTCGCAATCTGAAACCATCATTATATTCATTATTTCAAAATTTCATACCTACTAAATGTAAATTTGCAGTATAAGATAGGGTGAGAAGGCATCAATTACCGTTCTGGAAGAATATCTCCTTTCTCCTGACTAGTAGTAAAAGCAAATAATGATTAGAAGGGGGTGGGGTGTTGTAGAATTGTTTCGGTTTCCATCAAGACGTACATCCGGGGTTTCTTGGCATGTGATTTATTTGTACATGACTCTTTGTATATATTTCATTCCTTTCTCGGTATATTGAGTCTTACTTCCTTTCTGAAGCACATAAATTACATAAATCATCAATTAGCTTCTCCTTTGCATTCGAATCCATCAGCCAAGCTCAGGTTCAAAGGCTGCTCTGCACACTTCATCACGCATTTCAAGCCTTAGTGGTATATCAGGTTATACTTCCTTCCTCGAGAAAATTAATGATGTAAATCACTCTCTCTTCCTTTGCATTCGAATCTATCAGTCGAGCTGGTTAATTTCAACAAACAAGTCAGATGAAGTTTCGCACAAATTATGCAGTTTGCTTTAAGCGTATTGTGAGCGTGTTTTTACCGTCGTGTGATGTGTGATGTAGTATACCGGCGTGTATTTGTCAGCGTTTATGAGCTTCGCGACTTGATAGTATTATTTCCTAGAGAGAAATATTCTGAAAAATATCTTGCAAATCCAGTAAAGTAGACCGTCGGTTTTGTCATGCGTACAGCAAACAAAAGTTGAAAATATGTTCGATGTGATAGCAAATAATATCCTTTGGAGGAGAGTGTGTCATTCATTGATTGAACAACCGTTATCTACTCCTTTTGTCGTCACCCACTGGCAAAGCGCTATCAAAACTCAGTATGATCACTTCAGCTTTCATGGAACGTGTTTAGAATGTGATCAAACCATATTAAACAAGATGACTCCTGTCATACTGAGCGGAAAATCATTATATTTCCAATGTCAATTGCAAGAAATCGAGAAGTACTTGTAATAGGCTCTGTCGTAAGCATGACAGATGATATTGTAACAGCTGGCAAACTTCATTATGACCACTCTTCTCTGGTGTAATGAAGGTGTCAGAACTTTACATCCTAAGTCGTGTAGATGTTGTTTAATGGGTGATTTGTGACATTCGCTGATAACCCCTCTCAAACAAACACACCAAGAAGGATTACTATATGGAGAGTCGACACCACATCCACGCCCATTGGCATTAAAAAAAAACACACACAAAAAAAAACAAACCAGCAATTAATTCTCGCTTCCGAGACTTAGCTAAAAAAAGACACAGTCTCACGCCCACTTACATAGTATCACACTTCTCAATACTGCTTCATATTACATCTAGAAGAAGAATTAAAACTTGATGACTCACCATTCTGAGGTCTTTGTGTCTCTGATCTGGTGAAGTGAATTCTTAATCATAAAATGTTCCAAAACAGTTAAAAAATCTCCAATCCAAAGCGCGTACCTCCCTGGAGTTCGGCTTCTCGCTTTGATGGAATATTACGGGGGAAGCAATGACGCTGTGTTGCCGTCGTTTATCCTTCTAAGAGGCTGTGAAGGTATTCATTCATTCCACTTCTGTCTTGAGCACCTTCTACTGCAGGCCAAGCCCCTTTTGTGAGTTTGGAGAATGCGACCTTTTTTTATCCTGCTAGCTTGCTCTGGCGTGTCAAGTCTCGGATGTTTGAGTTGATGAGTTTGCCTCGGCAGTCCGCGGTGCCGAAGATGAGCTGGTGGGATGCAAGGATGTTTCAAGACGTCCTGCCTTTGCGCGCGTCAGCTGCTGTATGCTGGCAGCTTGCAGAAGTATTGCAGCTAAATATATCCGGTGTATGAGCTCGGGACTCTGGGGTCATGGTGTGACTTGCTCCCAGTATGGGTTCCATGCAGAGGGTTTAGAGGTGACATGAGGACGGAGTTGGGATGCTGGAGCAAGGGCGGAAGACCGGGGATGGAGGAGCCCGTTGGGTGTCGTGTGTAAGGAGACAGAGGAATGCCATCTAAGAGGAGAATAAAAAGTTTCAATGTCATAGTTAGTTTCCTTTTCATAAACTCAAACGACTTCTGTGAAACATCGTCATGGGATTAAAAAAAAAAACAATTAGAAGTCTATCATCAAAAAGAGACAAAAAAACAATAACAACAAAGCTTCCTACTTAATACGAGTATCATTATTCTAAAATGTATTTGTTTCTGTTTGTTTGACACAGCGCCAGCCAGATTTGACAGGTTCTTAGAAAATCAACCAATGTACATTTAGTACAGTTGCTTTTTTTTTTTAATTTGACGAATCTTCCAGTCGCCTGAGAGACTAGTCCACATTGTTAAGCTATCGGGAGTGAGCAATGGCAAAGCAAAAGAGAGTAACTAGTAAAAAGAAAATTTCAGGGTTAGATGGGGTATATAATGACTTCCGGTGTTTCAATGATTACATATATACAGGTCCACAAACTGAATTCTCTCTAAACAAGCAATTACTCACTTATACACGATGAATACAACTGTAATTCAAACACGACGTCAAGGTAAAATGTGAGCTGTAAAATTATGGCAAAGAACCATGTCAAGGTTAAGATAAACAAGAGTGTTTAGTCTTTAAACTTCTCTCAATTGCCTCTTGCCTTCTCCTGGTCTATGACTACAGAGCCATCGGTCAAAAATGACACTTAATCGATAGTTTGTTCTTTCTCCTGATCTGTTCCTAAAAATCTGACAGATATAATGGTCTCTGATATTATTCAAATCAATTTGGAGTTTCTGGTTTGTTGTACCTTCATGTTCAAGATCACGCATCGCCCGCAGGTCCCGAGGACTTCGTTATAACGGAAATTGCCTGTACTATAGAAAAGATCATTAGATGTCTCACAAACAAGAAGTTTTCATAACATTGCAGTGGCACGCTATGATGACGTATTCAGTGTTCTTTGTTTTAGTGTGATATAAATGCAACTCGTTCTCTGAACGAAACCTTGACAAAACTTCTTTACTTAGTAAATGACTCTAGCACCCACTGTTTCTCAACGTGTCAGTTTCTCCTTCTTTGTTTCAGTGTGCTATTTTCATTGGGTTTGTCGTTGTTGGAGGTGTTTTCTTTGTGTATTTCCCCCCTTTTTCTTTGTTTTGTGTTTGGAGTTTTGTATATTAAAGGGGATCTTATATCGATGTATATGCTGATAACAACCTTGGCCTAACCAAGCTTGCAGTTTCAAATGTTGGTTATTCATTTGGTGGCACCGAGCGTCGCAGGGCCGTTAACGGGCAGAAGTCGGGCATACCAATCTCGGCGGGGAAGCCATCTCAACTCACCCTTGGGCACACAAACACACACGCACACATACATATGACTAGACGTAAAATGCGTACGAAAAGAAGAAAAAAAAAATAGGAGAAAAATGTGAGGGAAGACAAAATATGGGAAATGGGTTGAATAACACGCCCTGACACATGAGACTTTTGAATACCAAGCCTACAAACTTTGCCTTCAAATACTTTAAGTCATGGTAAATTTGAAAAATTTGAGAAAATATCATCTTCTAAAGAGACTAAATATATATTACAGATAGCACATATCATTATTGATTGATTTGCATCTTTATCAATGGATGATGTATGGCAACAAGAATTATTTCTGTGATTTTGTTCACAACAAAATTCAAGATTAGTTATTAAACTGCAATGTCAATCAACTTGTAAAACAGTATCAAAATTCATATAATGCATCATCCTGAAACAAGAGAGAGAGAGTTTAAATATACAAGACATATATTCGCATCTTACACTTTCTCAACAGCGTCAAGAAAAATGTTTCAACAACCCCGCAATTGCCGATCGGCTTCCGAGTAGATTTGTACTGATGATGATTCATAGCATCATGTATACGGCGCCATATATCTATTTAAAACTCAGAGAGTCCTTCTTGTTGGAGGGGAGAAGAAATGGGATCTGCTTGGATTAAGTCATTACTATTTGTCAACAACAAACAAAAGATTATTATTCAGCTATCTGAGGGGAAAATAAACAGCAAAGAATTAAACGCTGCAGAACGGGATACACTCTTTATTGATTGTCTTCCATTTACTGGTTTCCTCTTGAGCTGTTCCACTGCGAAAAGCAACCTAGAATAAAGAGACACGGAAGGAATCATTTTGGTGGCAGCAGAAAATGAATATATAATTGTGTGAAAATGAAAATAGAGAACTTGAATAAAGCCAAAAAGGCCTTGTAAAGTAAGTTCCCTTATGTACAAGTGAATAGAATGCATTGTGAGATTATCATTAGATTCCAGGCTTCATCCATGAATTAAAAACTGCAGTAGTATCTGCATATTAAAATTAAACATAAAGGTTGACCAAACAGTCATCTAATGTTTAGGAAATAGGAGTTTTTGAAAGTGCTCTCATTTCAGCATTGCTTATTCCAGTGGCCTTCTGTCATTAAAACTGTACATTATCAATAGCAGAATTGTTGCGACTTTTTTTTTTACTTTTGATCTGTCCCCTTACTCAGCTGTTTTGCAAATTCCAAGAACACTCAGTCGTAGCAAGTGAGGTGTCATTTTAAAGATAATTAATCAGGCTTTCTTATGATGTCATATTTAATGAAGATAATGCCGCCAGGATAGGAGAAATATGATATATCAAACTCTAATTGCAGAACTTATTTTGAGGGGTTTATATATATGAAATTGCTTCGAAAACTGATTCTTTCACATGTTATGGGCTATGGCCAATCAAGTAAAGAAATAGGGTCCCTAAAGAGGACACAATGAAAATGAATGTGGTAGATATATTACATCATTCATCTGATGATCATGATTTAGCATTTTGTTGATTTGTTACACTCAATCAGCTAAGAAAATGTGAAGATGCCTTATCCAAAGGAAATAAAATGAAGACACTAATGAATAAAACTAATTTTTGCCTGGATATAAACATCAAAACTTGCTTTGTCTAGCACCAAACTATCAATTCTGAGCACTTCGATGGTTGATTGATTTCCTGAAAATCATGATTAGAACGGGCCGCCTGCATGGCACAGTGGAAATTGACAATTTCAAGAGGATGGACATTCCATAACTTTCTCTCCTGTGTTAAGACGTCACGTTTGATGCGAATCAATTGGTAATTGTTCCATGTATGCGAAACTGATGACAGTATATAATAAACATTTCGTTCCAGTGGATGTCTGCTTTCCTTCACTGCTCGTTATTACATTATGGATTTCACTTAAGAGGATTTCCTGTCGCACAACCTTGTATAACCTGAGTACTTGTGTTACAGCTGGACAATAATGCTTTCCAATCTTAAACGGGAGCAGGAATTTTCATTGCGTAACAAATTGATTCATAATGCCCTGCACAGCGGGGCAACAGACTGAGCCGGTGGATGGACGCAGTCTGTTGTAGGTCCCTTCAGTGGCGTTTCAGGGATAGGAATTCTATTTGTTGATGTAAGGGCGATGCAATTTAAAAATGGAACTTGGCGGGGGATTTTGCATGTCATTGATATGAAAACAACTATCAGGTTGTCAGATTTTTTCTTTTTGTCAAGAAACACATGTCTCCTAGTATCACAATGGCCAGAGAACAGCAAACCAAAACACTTCCCACTGTTCATCACAAGGCAAGGGCAGAAGGTTAATAGTCACACAAGTTGCACGTTTGAACCCAACAAAAAGATCATAAAGACGGACTAAAAATGATGTCCGATGTCTGAAGTTCAACTTGACTCAAATTACTAATAGGTCCAGAGTTGCTAAACAGAAAACATAAGTGTTGCATTGTAGACACCAAATATACCAAATGTATATCAGCCGGAATGATTTTATCTCACCACAAGACGGGACTATTGGACTTGTTCAGGTATGGTTCCAAAGTTTATTGTCCATCAACTTCCAACTTTTACTTTCTTAATTTTTGTGAATATTGGACATGAGCAACTAATTAACTGAACTCTTGCAGTGTCATTGATGAAATCCGGAAAAGGCATAACAATATCTGATAAAAAGTAGCAATTTCTGAGCAAAGCATATAATGACTTTAAATATAATTGTGTGTTGTAACGAGAAGACATCCTACGAAAGAATTGCATTGGTTAGAGAATAACCGACGTTGGTAGTTGAATCTCAATAAGCCAGTTCGGGGTTAGCTCATGGGCACATCGGTACAAATGACCTTTCTTCTTTCTCAGTTGATTAGGCACTCCACAAGTTTTCAAGCGAGAGAAGGTATTTTAGCTCACCCCACGCAACAATTTATGGAATTCATCAGTCATGTTCAAACAAAGAATGAACTTGCGTAGACCAGGTGACCAGAATGATCCATCAATTAGCACTTTGGAAAGCATCCATTTCATTATTTTGCATTGAATGCATCAACAATCTTTTTCTATTGATATTGTCAAATACCACTTTTGCTGTCAGGTGGATGTGCTGGCAAGCCACACTCATAATGATCACTTGAATAATCATTACATCACAGATGCTTATCTCGGTGAATAAAAAACCAACATGCTCTGCGGGTACAGATGACCTTTTTCTGCTCATGCTCAAAGTGGAACCCCGAACTGGCTTCTCCTTGGTCGCTTCTCGACTTGATGGTTTACTAAATGGTATGACGTCATGTTATCTTTATCGTCTATACAGAAGCTACAAAGCTCGTTTAATATATCGTTAACCAAACTAAATATCACCTTTGTCTTATAAATGCATGTATATTGTAACGGCACTCAAACCGTTGGACTACTGTCTTATCTGTTCTTTCTTTTCCTTAAAAAAACTTTTTTTTTCCATTCGCTATAATAATCATGGCACTCCCTCCTAATCGCGACTACCTCTTCGAGCTCTTAGAACATACATGTCTATTGAAGAGTGTTACATTTCTACATTCGCCCTCAAAAGGTTGATATGTGTGAATGCACCAGACAGCTTCTAGAAGTTTTCTAAGCACAGGTGTGCCGATGTACTATTTATTATCGAAGCACTTCTTAACCGACGATGAGAGGACTTATATCTATTCTATGTTATGTTATGCTATGCTGTGCTATGATATGATGTGATGTGATGTGATGTGATGTGATATGATATGATATATGATATCATATCATATCATATATGATATGATATATCATGTCATATCATATCATTATCATATCATATCATATCATATCATATCATATCATATCATATCATATCATATCATATGTTATGATGGCTCTTACTGTCGGATACTCCGGAAATGTTCACTTGTCTCTGCATGAACTCACTGTCTGGGGCAATGAACACACATTTCTCTTCTTTTTTTTTTCCAATACACAAAATCGGAAGTATGGTGATAGGAAGAATCAGTGATGTATTAATGTAGAATTTTGATTTATGGACCATTGTGTTCCAAGACCACATGTTTGATGATGTTGTTGTCTTTGTGATCTTGCAGTCTTGCTAGTTGGGCATAAAACTGCGAACCAAGATTGTTAAGCACACCACGCTGATGCAAGACTCGGTACAAAGAGGGGACTGCCGGGGCCACTGTGGTACACTGGATAAGACTCTTGATGACTTGAAACTGAGGTGACGAGTTCGAGTCCTGCATGCTGAGTGCTTGCGTCCTTGATGGGACTACCGACGACGTTCCTCTTGACCCAGGTGTAGAAATGGGTACTTTGAAATGTTGGGATAATAGTAATGGCAGGGCCCTCTGGAAGAACAGTGCTATACTGAGGGTGAATAAAACCATATGATATCATATTATTGTAATGATATGTATTTTCATGGAGCTTGTAGCTCCATGGTATTTTAAAGTGCACTGCTACTCTACTTTCAAGTTGACTTTGGGGAAGATAATAATTTAGAATTTAGAATTTAGAACAATTTGGAATCATGACGGTTACATTCGCATGAGCAATACAGCAAATATTTTTTTTTTTTTAATGACATAACTTTTTAGCATCATCCTATGCGAAAATACGACAAAGTAGAATTGCTTGTGGAAATAATGTTTTCTCACCAGCTACCGCTGATGGGACGTATACAGGATGAAGTGAAATTACAGGTATCCTAACCGTACAATTCGTTATTCCGAAGGTTCGTTATTCTGAAGGTTTGTTATGCCGAAGGTTCGTTAATCCGAAACTGGAAAAAAAAAGGCTCGTTACTCCGAAGGTTCGTTAATTCGAAAACGAAATGAGGTTCGTAATTCTGACGGTACGTTAGTTCGCACTTTCTTTCATTTTCGGATGAACAAACTTTCGAATATTGTAACATCACCCATCTCAACACTATTCAGCAGTACGTGTATTAGCAGTTGTGGATAGCGCGAGTATACGAAGGAGCATTTTGATGATCGAGATTTCGCCGTCGGGCAACGCCAGACCATGTTACGGCGCTCTGATGAACCGGTCTTTGTTGTCAGGTGTCTAGCTTCAACCGCCGTCCATGCAAACTGATGAAGAAAAATCTGAGCATCTTTACATTCATTTCTCTTCTATCTGAAGTAAAGATGTAAACGAGTGAAAGCAAGAAAGAAGAAATGGATAAATCGTTGTCTGTTGGATATCGCTAACATGATTGTGTTGTTATTTCCTACTATATGAAACAAATCCATGAAGCTTTATCAGTTTATAGATAGTTGAGGTCCTCAAACAGGTCACCTTTCTTTGATTAGATTGTTTCAATACATTTCAATAGTATAATTACGTCTGCAATGTATTATTGTTATATAGGTCATTAACATGCCACACTTTGACATTAATATTCTAAAAAATAACTTCAGCGAATATACACAAAAGCACAAACACACGCACGTATTTAGGGGCCTTATACTGTGACCATGATCTCGAAGGAAAGACTAGAAAAGGGTAGTGTTCTTGTTTTACTCGGATCTAAATGTAAACTCCTGTCAACAATTGTGATCATGAATTTAGTGAGGACTTGCAAATTACTGACGTATGTTTTATTACCAAACAACATATTGATGTGCTCTTGTAATAAACAAACGATTTAATGTGTGCTTTGATTTTGATAAGCAACTATTACGTATTAATGAGTCAAAACATGGGTTCTGTTTAGAGAAATCTTTAAAGATATAGAATGAGAAAAAAAATGTACATATTGTTTTGGGGCTGTTTTGGGGCCGTGTCTGCAACAATAAGACTTTTTGGGTTTTTTTCATATTGAATGCAGTCAGATTATCGGTGGCTGCATTTTCGACCAGAACTAGATAGACTATCTACTGTCATGTCTTGACCACCCAGTAGAGAGAGAGAGAGAAAAAAAAGAAGAAGTGAAATAAAATAAAGCTTTGAGATTACGTAGGGGCCTATGTGAAAGCAGAACTGCTGTTAAGATGTTGTTCGCAGTCGCAGAAATTCAATTACGATAATTGTGTGACGAATGATATCTTATTTTATGGATCAGCAAAACAACGTGATACCCAACATGAATAATATTTATAGGTTTAAGAACAAAAAAAAAAAATCTAGACGACGATATCTATTAGTTGTCTTTTATCGTCAAAACATATTTGTGATGACTCCTACGGCCATAGTTGTCATTCCAAGCACAACTTGAAAACTCGCTCATCGACCTCCGTGGAGCGCGCGTCCCGAACAGACGATAGCGACGTCACATCACTACGTCACAATTTCTGCGGAGAAAGCGCAATGGTGACGCGTTCCCGCCTGAATTGGCGGGGACACTTCCAAATCAATGTGAGTGCGGGACGCCAGACTATATTTAAGCCCACTGGAAATTCTTTGTCCAGCATATGGTCCTTTTTTCTTTCTTAGGATCTTCGTCTGTTATACAGTGTACTTAAAATAAACAATTACGCATATCATATCCTCGAATCATTTTTCTAGTAATGACATGTATAACGATACATACATTTAAATTCTTTTTATGACTGATAACGTAATCTACCTCCTAACAAGCGCTTCCATGTACTCAAGTTTCAGGGGCGTGGGAGATAGTACGTCCTATCAAAATGATAATGCCTAACTTAGGGGAGTGAGAGCGGCTTATGTAATGGTTCAATAAAATCTCTGGGTCATTTTCAATCTCACTGGAATTATCTGCGATGTTCAATCATACACCCTTTCTGCTGAAAAAAAAATGTCAAAATTAACTGGAGCAATTTTGCCAGACATTCGATTACTAATTCTTCTCGAGGAGTTTGCGCCTTTTAATATTTTTAAAGATATATGGGGCCATACTATTAATACATATGCAATAAACTATTATCAGCAAAAGTTTTTAAAAGGTTCTTTTTTAATATACTCTCGCCCATTGTGTCCTTGTCTGTAAGATGTCGATGGGATGTCTATGACTGATTTAAGTGTTGAGGAATAATCAGTAGGCTACTTGTCATAGATGTTGGTCTGATTAGAATAAATTAAGGTATCACCTGCGGTCTCTACAAATTTTACCTTTTTCATCTTCCAGACTCAGGTTGCATGGATGTGGTCTAAAGCTATAGGGTCGTTACACTTTTGTTGAAAACCTCCGTCCTGAATTCTTGAATGAGGAGAAATTTAAGATAATTGATTTTCTTCGGTGTCATTTCACGTGATATCCTTGGCACCAATGTATTATTATGCTATACACTGTACTTTTTTCTGTTAATAATATGTGGAATGTTATTATGCAGTTGAACAAATTATCATCGGATATGAGACATACTTTCAGTACTCAGACTCAGTACTCAGACAATAAACGCACCATTTGTATACAGAACTAGTGCTCTACTTTAAGAATTGATTTAAAATCATTCATGAATTAAAAAAGAAAGAAAGAGGTATCAACGACGTGTGTAAATACACTACGACGTGTTCCTGTATCGTGTGGTTTACGTCCTTTCGTCAGCGTTCTACATTATTTGCCACGTTACATTGTCGCGTTTAGGATTAGACCAGACACATCCGACAGTTTTTGACCATTCCTGTGCTCTAAAGTTTCTTTGAAACCAGGAACAGGGCATCTCATCTCATCTTCACTGCCCTTTCTCTTTTCATCAAATTGTGTCTCTGTTTCTCTTCTTTTAATTCTGGCCTTTTTTTTTTCCTATGCTGTGTCATGGTAAATTTGATTTGAATCTCTCCCTGCCAGGTCGCCGACAGCATAGCGACCTTCACCAGCGTCTGTCACGGCTCCTGGCATGAGGCAGACGGTCCCCTTTCAAACCTCCTTCTCTTCGCGCAGTTGGACTGCAAATTTCATCGCCCTCATTTTCAGATTAACTCCTTCACTTCCGCCCACAAAGTTTAGCATTACACCGGAAACTCATCCAACAGACAGAGAAAAAAAGAGATAAAAGAAGAATATAATAGGTTTTCTTGATTTGATTTACTGTTCATGCATGGCGTAAGAAACATCTAATAATAATAATGTGCAATCATAGATAAAAATGTCCTCTCGAATCACTTAAATCTGGAAAATAATCACACGATCTATCCGATCATTTGCCGATGCAGGCTATACGTTCTACTTACGTACTTCCATGATAAGGAATATAATAACACATATGCGTTGTCTGTACTGTAATCTAGGTCAACTTACAAACCCGCTGTTCTTCGACTACGCGTGTATAGTGTCAGGTATATCCATTATTCGATATGTATGCGTTGTGTCCTGTGTTCTATTGAAAAGCATCTAACCTGTGCTTCAGTGTTCCCCTTTTACGGGTGAAAGTTGGGATAAGAAAAACTGAAACAAATCATTCGGAATCTAATGTAGATTACTTCTCAAGAGAGACACCAGTGCCAGTGTTGCAAACCGAGAATATTGTCACAAGGAAAAATGGAGAATAAAGTAATACATTGCATAATGTAATGAATATAGTTATAGAGAGGTATATTGTGATTGTTACGGAGCTAGAAGATGTAGTGAAAGAACTCATTCCCCTTTATGACGTAAACAAACAAGTGTGATGACGAAGAGGTTGATAAAGACTTGTTACCGCATTGAGGTTTGACTCTGAATAAGAATTTTTTTTTTTCAATTCCCAGTTGCCTTGTTCTTGTTGGAAAAGGCAAACACGCATCGTTCGAATCCATTTTTATACTTTTACTAGCTAGAAAATGGTACATTTCTCAACTGCATGGTCTCCAACGTATCATGAAATACCCATGCTTGAAGAGAAGCAACGAAACCAGACAAAGAGCACTTATTGTTTTCTTTCGCTATTAAGTTTCAGTTTTTCGCAGCCCGCATTTTGCGATATGACTTTTGGCCTATACAAGGAGGATCAACTTGGATCGATCCTTTTCAGATTTCGTAACCTTCACTGACGACGACGGCGAATCAGCCTATTATGTGGACGGAAACGGTTGACAGGAAGCTCAATATATTTCTTCTATTCACAATAATGTTTTATGAAAATAGTGTCTGTCCCAAAATGTGATCTTGCACTCCAAGACTTTCGCAATGTTTCATTTTTAAAGGTATATTCCATTGTCTGTCTGTCTCTGCTGTCATCCTGAACAGCTTGTGTATTGAGTTCCCGGTCATTTGATGACACTATGCTAATCACGAGTTTAACTAAATCAAATATATAAACATGAAACATTTATTCACTGTAACAGTGAGTAAGATTACGTAGTTCGACCGAAACCCAGAAAACACTGTGAAACAATTCGGGTTTGATTGGATGGAATTAATAAATAAATTGGGCACATTCCCTGGTTATCTAGGCTTTTGTTTATTAAAAGTAATGTAAGTTTGCTTGCCAAAGTGCATTTTCTATCACTTTCTCGAATGTATATATGTGGAGCACAAAAGCAAAATAGTATTCCTTTGATCACAGTTTATTACAATTTTATACAGCTTCCACGATGAGTAAAACTATATAAGTTTTATAGCTGTTACTCATCTTTTCAATACGTTTGACCAATGTATTGATTTAAAAAAAAGGAGGTCTTGGGCTATGTCACTGATGTCATGATTCTTTCCGTCGCGACGAAAAGAAAACGACTCGTCGTTTTTATTCTATCGTTTACTCCAGTCAAACTCAAACTTATATCTTCATATTATGTGCGATGCATCTTATGGCTTTAGATGTATCAATTTGTCTGTGAAATAAAACACCCTGTCCTATCATTACATCTCTTTACGTGCTATGTCTCTTTTAACGTTTTGTACAGCGATCGAAGGCAACAAAAAGGCCAAAATTTGCTTATCTCGATTGTTTAAAGACAAGTTAAGCTAATATGGTTAGATTGTTCTAACAGAAATAAATGTCGTTCATCTTCAGTTCTCATCTCCCTAAGACTGACATCTATCTCATAATTGGCATACTTGTGTCATTTGATCATCGGTCTGGGAGACACAATTAAGCGCAACAGGAACGCGAAACAGGAGAAACGTTACCGTTTTTCTGTGTTTTTGACCTATTTTTGTCATGCACGTCACTGATGTCGTGGAAGTAGATACCATGCCACAACAACTACGTGCTCAGCACCGATCGCAGCAGTGGGTGAACGTCAAACAAATTATGAGGTAAGAAAGCTCAGCGTGAGAGCAGTCTTGAAAACACTGCCTTCTCTTTCTTTCCTAAAATTCTGAGGTTTTGATCTCCTTTTTTCTTGTTATTGTCACCAATGTCGTTTAACAAAAACTTATTTGCCATTCACATCCAATTTGATAGATGTTATCATGTTCTCAGACTTGTCTTCCACACAAAGCGAGCGTTGAGATGTTTCAACATCCCTCGAAAAAAAAAAAGAAAGGTGTAATTCTGCGTTATCAATATATCGTCATTTTTGTAATTTTCATGAACTTGATGATTATCAAACCATGAATACCTTCAAAGGGGTCGCTCTCCACTATCCACCTTGCTCTGTCTCAAACCAGCCCCTGGTCTACCTGGGTTCACGTCACGAGTTCGACGCCCACGATTCATACAGCCCAGACTCATACAGCCCATGAGTCATATAGCCCAGGAGTTCGACACTATAGCAAACAAGGCCCATGAGACCGACACATTAAGCCCCGTGTTGAAATGTCGAACTCGTAGGTCTTATTTGCCTAGTGTCGGACTCTTGAGCTGTAGGCTATGACTCGTAGGTGTCGGTCTCGTGGGATGACCCCGTCCACCCATCATCCATCTTTCTTGAAATTTCCATCCTTTTCTTCTTCAGGCGTCCACTTTTTCTCTTCCCTTCTCCCCCTTGATCACCTGCCGATGTCATCAGGTCATTTCATCCTCTACATGTTCATACCATTTTACCCTACCACCAGCAATATTCTCCCGAATAACCTGAATTTTTCCTGATTCTCATCATATCACTTCCATTTGATTTTGTTATAACCGTCCTGGATCCTGCATCCACTCCCTGTGTTCGAGTTGATCTTGACATACTGAATCCTGTCAAATAAAACTAGAAAATGGAAAAAGACTGAAAAAGTAGTGGAATAGTGAAGCTTCAACACCTCAACGCACTCTCGTATTTAGCATATAAATATTACAAAAAGTTTTTTTTTTTTTTGTGGTAATGTAGCAATCCACCTTCAAATTATTAATTGCTAAGTCCTCACACTGAACGAGTAATTCGACTTAAGTCATAGATTTCTTATTACCGAAGAATTGAATTTTTCACGAAGATTTGTGTCCAGTCAGTGATACTATTAGGTTTTCCCGGCCAATTTCGCACTTTTTTCAGTCCAATTCCTAACTGCTGCATTCATTTTAGCACAATTTAGCCTAGATGGCATGTTCGGTATTTCAATTTTATAATCTTTTCATTCAAATTCATTTTGGAGCATTCAAATTACCTTTAACATCATTCGAATCAGCACTTTTTCAGTTCAAATTCGTAAGACAAGCACCATTTCGAAAATCGTTCATTCAATTTAGCATGATATAGTCACGTGATGACGCATACGCTGCGCTCGTTCATTCGAATTCATTCTTGGGCATCCAATTTCGCATTTACTGCAGTCAATTTAGCAGACACGTTTATGCTTTTATTCCTTTTTTTTTTCATTTTCATTCATCATAGGTATTGTTTGCAAACATCATAACATTTCATATTTTCGTATTCATTCTTTATTCTGATATCATTTTTGCAACAGTACTTTCAAAATATGTGTCTGTGTTTATAATGTTCGATAGCATTATTTCATTCACAGATACCATTAATCTTAAGTTTGTTTTGACATTAATGGGAGAAGGAGGTTTCAATTTACATCGTGATTATTTCTCTCATCTACAGGTTTCATTATTTTCATTTGGTGGGTGCTATATTGCGTTAATCATCATTACGAATAAAGTTCTTGGATCAGCTCTAGCCATCAATTTGTCAAGGTTATTACCCTCAAATGCTTCTATGATTCTTTCCCTGTCTTCTTGAGAGATACGCCTGTGTCTAACTCGTGCTGCCATGACTGAACATAAGATAGTGAAGTGAATCTATGGTACTGGTGCATGTATAGTTCTGATAACATGTATGAAAGAAGAGGGGCGTTACAGAACAACAAACTTGAGTTATTTATGGTCAAAGATACCTTTATAATAATTATGCTGAACAGTGTGTGGATGAAACAAAAATTCACATTTAAATACGTATAAATCACGGTTCTCACTTTTCAAAATAGAAATAACATTACGCCAATTTGAATGAACATGTTTGGAATTTGACTGCCCATACGCGAAATTGAATGACTGAAAATACCATTTTCCGCCAGTGCTGGCGAATTTGAATGACTGAAGAGCACGTGCCAATTTGAATGCCCGTTTTACGAATTCGAAAGACACATGTGCGAATTTCATTGATCGAAACGCTAAATTGAACGAACAAGTTGCAATTTTGAATGACAGAATGTGCAATGACGAGGATTTTCGCTAAATTGAATGAACCTTTTATCAAATGGACTGACAAAAGTTCGAAATTGGCTGGGAAAACCTATAGTAAATTATTTCGCCTCATTTGAGTTGCTGTAATGTGTTTGTGACCGATATCCCTGTTTCGCGAAAACATGTAAAACTTTACGATTATGTTACTCTCTATTCTTTGTCGCATTCAAGTCGAGTGTATATGCGTTTATGTAAGGCCGTATATATCTCTTTTGCAAACGTCACGAAATTTTGCATGGTTATAGAATAATGCATCCAAGTATCGTGTATGAAATCTTACGTAAACGCATCTCAGAGTTAAAAAAAAAAAAAGAATGAAACGAAACACTAACCCCATGTCGCTCGAGGAGACGCTCCCCTTTTGTATCGAGAATAGCGGTTGGATTTTGTTTTTTTCGGGGTCCCAACAAATACACTGAAAATCTATAGCATTGTTTCCCTTCTCTCATAAAGAAGTTTCCAGTTTTATTTTTCTGTGGAAAGGTCTGAATTACCTACCTCTACAATATACCAGTTTATGAAAGCAATCTAATTTTCAGGGTTGCAAAAGGGACTCGCGAACTCATGTTTTGATGGACCGTGCTTTGCTCCATAAACTGCTCCACATGACGCTAGGCACTACAACTGTCTCTCACCGCCCACGCCGATGCTTGTCACGACTGACAATGAAAAACAACATCAAATTAATGAATTTCCATACTTTTTCGATGCACAATCATAGAAACTGAAACCACGTTGTGGATATACATTATTTTCTAGAATTTATATAGGAGACTAACAGTCGATGTTTTTTTCTCAGTTTAGCATTTTTCTCTTTTCGCGGTTGCTGATGATGCAGCTGAATTTCGGTTGTCTGGGGCTTCCGTCGTTACATTCTTCCCGGAAGGTTCTCCGTCCGTGGTTCTCTCATTATCCAAGGAGCATTTACGATCTTCTATTTTGCGAACGAAAAATATGGAGCGTCGAATGCGATTAACACTGCTCTTTTTTTCTATATCTTGAGACACAAATGTCACATCTTAATTACCAAATATATTTTCTGATTTTTGAATATCTTCAAAATTTCAGTTATGTAATAATAGTAATATGTACGAATAGTGGCAAGAAGACGTGGAGAAATCGGTTTTGCGGTTAAGATACGACCAAGCGCGCACTCGTTATCCAAACATTTAAAAAAAATGACTATTCAAAACATCGAACTAATATTCATGCTGGTAAAATTTCGATATAAAATCGTTCTAATACGAAAAAAACAACAACACGAATATCATTTTTGGTTTTGTTTTAAATCGTTTCTTTTTTCATGGTAGGAAGTAGACAATACGTGATAAACAGAGTAGTCGGGAGTATATCAAAGTAAGAATGTTTGTGGGTGTGTGTGTCCGTGTGTGTACAAATTCATGCATCAAATCGCATTTTGGAGAACTGGTAAAAGGTGATAAAATATACAACAGAAGTAGAGTAGCAAGCAAAAATATTTTGGGACATTCCAATGTAGGAGTGATTTCAGATTTTTTTTTTTTTTTTCATCTTGGTTTCTCCTTCCTTTCTATATGATTTCCTATTTTCTACCTGTTATTTATATCCGGTTTGACAAGAGGTTGATAATTCGTAATTCAATTCTTAAATCTTATACTTCATGTACATCTCATGTCTATGTTTACATCTCATGTCTACATCTTCATGTAAATCGTATACCTTCATGACGAATCAAACTCTATTTTGAGGAGAATAAAGTACAAGGAAAGTTATATAATTATCAAAGTCGTACACAGGCTTTAATGTACATGTATTCATATTTTCACAAAAGTGTTGGGCTTCTGAACCTTACTGTGGCAGTCGTTGAGGTAGAATCAGGGGCATCGGAGACCCCGTTGCTCTCTCGTATGTAAAGCAAAAGCGTTGTCGTTGATGGTCAAGGGGCAGTCACATACCGTATATACCCAGGTAGCTCGTGAGAAATTTCGGGCAGAGATCGAGCGGTCACCAACGGGAAATCGACAGGCCATTGCTCGGGATCGCTGGGCTTTACAGTCCGCTCGACTTCTATAAAAATCATAGAGCTCAGCGGCGACCGAGCAGGCTACAAATCGGCTGGACGGTGTCCCGAGTTGTGATCATACATAGCTTTACTAGTACGCCTAATTAAGTTAGCTTGTAACAAGGTTCTAGTACAGGGTAACACTCACAGACATATTATCTATACATGTTTATACCTATGTATCCACATGTCATTAGGGCTTCTTTTGTTTGGGGAAGGAGAGATCCTAATATCCGTACTGACGTTCAAGTTTATCATAATGGTAGCTCGAGGACTGAAAGGGATACTTTTTTGGGGGGTAGAGGCGATCTTTTTCTTTTTTGTTTTGAAGTTTGCTTGTTTTGCTCTCTCATTAATGCTAATATTTGACATGAGCAAGGGGACAGAGGAATGAGTCAACAATATGGATCCATTTCCTTCGGAGGCTTCGCTGCACCCATTTCAAGAGACACAGAACAGTCTGTAATTTATTACACTCCAAATTGTGCATTACACTCTAAGCCACGTGGATCCAAAACTAATGTACGACCATTATTCTAAACGCAATTATAGAAAACATATTGCACATTGAACATATTCACCAAGCAAAGATGGCTATGGTTAAGATATCATGGGTTAGTGGATCAAAGGAATTAAAAAAAAAAAAAAAAAAAAAGGTAGCAAGTAATGTGCACTGCCCCTAGAACAAAGCCCCACTAAGCCCCGTCATCCCCCCCCCCCACCATCACGCACAAACACACACCACACAAACCCATACACACACATGGTTATGCAGCACATACATATCAGAAGTATGCAAGTCGTAAGAATTGTTAAATATGAAGCAAAATTAGTGATGTTGGATTGCATTTTGAGATTCTAATGACATCAGGAGAGCTCTTGTCAAACAAGACATGATGATAAAGCACACATTGCATTTTGTAAGTCTGCAAATTATTGTAAGAATTGCTTTATGTAAAGTAAATATAGTGATGTTAGATTGCATGTTGAATTTTGAACGTCATCAAGGAGCTCATGTCAAAACTGCAACATTCAACACACATATCCTATATTCAATAGTATAAGTGATACAGTCAGCAGTGTTAGTCACAAAATTACTAAAATGATCACAATTCTTACAGTCAAGACATTTATTTCTTAAAGCAATTGAATACATCACATACCAATATTTTACATATCATTTTCATAATACACTCTACACTTTTTTTCAGCAATGTATTCAAATGTAAAAATAACACTCTTCAATGTGTTTCCTTTTTTTTTATCTTTTCTTTTTTTTTTTTTTTTTGTGTGCAAATGCCAAGTGGACAAATGCTGGAACTTCATGCATAACAATGATATTATGAATGATGGTACATTTCATAAATGATATTTCCACAAACAAACATGTATTACAGCACAGAGCACAGAACCTTTTCATGGAAAGATAATCTTGATACAGAGAAATCCTGCTATATTATGGTCAATTACAGCAAGGGTTTGCTAAAGACAAGGTACATCCTTGGCTCCTAATGTCTGCATTTGAATCCTTCATTGTACCAAGAGGATCAATCCTCTGCTGACCCACTTAATTAGTGAAAAAAAAACAAACAACACTAACAGTCAAGTACACCAGCTTTAAATGGTGAGGTACAGACTGATATGCTCATGATTCACAGATGTCCTGCACAAATCTGTCATGTTGTAATCTAGGATTCCAGATGGGATTTTGCCACTTAACATATCACTGTCTGAAATACCCTTATGGGTCCCAAGGCATGAAGAGTAGCAAATCTCAGCTGCTCTTGCCAGGCTCAACTGGCAGATGTAATATCAGGTTTGAATAATTTACACACTGCTATAAAAGATTTCTGCATGCAAAGCATAGCCTGCACAGCATACACACAAGTGTGACATATGAATGGGTATAACTACTTTCAATACAAATTTTCAATGAAATAGAACAATCTGTAGTGAATAAAAAAGCAACTTACAATAATATAACTATGCAAACAATATGCAAGTTACAGATGTATCTACAAAGAAGTATGGGAGCTACACTGGAAACTGAAAAACAAACTTCACATTCAATTTATGTGTTTCTTGAACCAACCCTCATGATATACAAAGATCCCTCAGAAGTGCTGTAAGAAACCTACAGTACACCTGCACTAATATCAAATATGAGGCTCCCTAACTCTCATGTGACTGAAAGTTTGAAGGTATGTCAGTAAAAGCCACATGGTAAACACATCTGGTTACCAGCTGATAACTTCTCCACAGAAAAGAAAGTAAATGATAACGATAGTGACCTTTGATGCAGAGTTAGATCAAATTTATCTCAGCCCCTATGTGCTATAAGCATCACTTGAGATGAAATGACACCATATTCCCAATAAAATGTGATATTTTGGCTTATTTTAACTCATTCACATTTGTGCCTTTTCCTAGCCCTCGTTCTCCTTCATTCAAAGTGCCTTGGGGTGCAAGGCATTTTGTTTTCATTAAGTTTCTGTTAAGGGTGACCTCTGATGTAGAGTTACATCAAATCTGTCTGGGCTCTATGTGCTATGAGCATAACTTGAGATAAAGTGAATGCACATCTCCACTACAAACTGATATTTTGGCTAAACTCATTCATATTTGTGCCCTTCCCTAGCCCATGCTTTCCTCAATTCAGAGTGCCTTGTGGTGCAAGGCTAATCTGTTTTGGTTCAGTTCTTGTTATCCTTGTTGCTGGGTGGTTCCCGGACCAGGGTGAGAAGCTTGTCCATCTTGGCGATTTCAGCCTCGGCTCCATGGTTCAAGACCACGCCCTTCTTGTCCTTGGGCACCTTGCGGAGGTTAGGGGAGAGTTTCAGGCTGGTCACATAGCCACGGTCATCTCCGACTAGAATGATGGGATGGTTTGGGTTGAAGCCTATGTGTGTGAGCTTGGTCTTCTTCTTCTGCACAACAGCCTGCTCACAGATGGGCTCATACTTGTTGATGTTCAAATCAAAGACATGCACCTACATGAGACAAACAAGAGAGTGACGTATAGTTATGTCACACGTCTAGCTCAACATCATTCTCTTTATCAATATGAGAAATTAAGATACTCAAATAATAGCTGCAATTCACTGCATTACTTCTGTAAATGTAAATAAACAATATTAAACATGTTGGTGAGTGCTTGTTAAGCAACTTCCTGACTTCACAAAGAACTCAGCTGGGACTCATATCTTTGGTATTACTGTTAATATACAAACTACCATTGGCAGGATCTCTTCATCTCGCTCTTTTCTCAACATACCTGTCTGTAAACATAACAATTGCTTCCATCACAACTAGAGGTACTACTACAGCTTCTCATATCTAATGATTCAAAACTTAGCTTCAGTATGTTCAAACAGTTTTAAAACATTCATATTCAGATACTGACAATGAATTGAAAAAATACAGAAAACTATGTGAAATACATTGACATACAACCAATCTTTTCTGTATGAAAATAAACTGTAGATCGAAATAAAAGACTTGTTTGATCACGTCTAAACTGTGCAAGGATAGATATGGGTAATGAAGTGACTTAAGTTACAAGATGTAACTCATAAACCAGACAAGCAGAGGGAGGAGGAAACAGACATGGAGAGAAAGGAAGAAAGTATCAAAGAGTGCAAGGGACAAATGAACAGACAATGAACACGTGTCTCCAATATTCCTGATTGGCAAAGGATATCAAAGGGAGAACTTCACAATACCTTTCCATCTGCGGTCACTGCAGCAAATACAGTAGACGAGTACGGTGCCCATGCTACATCTCCAACTGCACTTGCAAGGTCAAAGGTGAACATGGGTCCATTCCTACCAACAAAATACAGACAAAAATAAATGCTGGTATCAATTACACACATTTGATAGAAAGACACCACAAGCTCTGATTAGCAGCATTCTTAATCTAAAGAAAGTCAGTTTAAACCAACAACCCAAAACCTGCCCACCTTATGGCAGATATACTGGAAGTCTTCTGTTCAAATGTCTACACAAGTGGGTACCATGTAAAATAAAAACTGTCACGGTAGATAAGCAGAATGCAGTAGTAACAGGGTGTCGGAACTCAAGTTTGTACTGATACACACTTTATAGGAGAGGAAAATGTACAGTTATTGCACTCCTGTAATTTCTTAGACAAGCCTGGTGACAGGTTAAGAAGTCAAATAAGTAGAAAGAATAGATTCTGACAAACCTGTAAGTGTGGTCCCAGATCTTGACACTCCAGTCAGCACTGCAGGAGATGAAAATCTTGGGGTGGAAGGGGTTCCACATCACCTTGTAAACTGCCATATGGTGGGCATCAAACGTGTCCAGGAACTGGCTGGAGTAGGCCTTAGAACACTTGTGGATCTTACCCTCCTCGGTGCCCACCAGGAACAGGTAGTCTGTCTGCTTGTGGAAGTCAAAGCAGGTGCCACATCCTGTACAGACAGATATACATAAGTGTGTGTTATGTCGACAGCCAGTCACACATAGGTTGACATTATTCCGTATTATCATGATGCATGTGCAATTTACGTTCTGGTGAATTAATCTATACCATATTAAGCAAGCCATCACTTCAGATCTAGGACGTAAAAATCTGTTCTTCTGTTCTGCACATATATTGATAGGCACAGCCAACTGTGCATGGGATGCATGCATGTATGATATGAAAAGGGACGGTGTTGTTTTGTTTGAGATGGGAATTCACGTTTTAACTTTTTGCGAGATAATTAGAAACCACTTATATGAAATATTACAGAGTATACAATGCGACAAGGAATTAACAGTTTATTTGATGAAAATCGGTTTTGAAATGGCTGAGATATCCAAAAATAAAGTAAAACAAAGTGGTCTTCGAAGACAAAGTAGTCTTGATAAAAGGAGGGACCCACCTTTTTATCAGGACCTCTTTGTTTTTTGATATCTCAGCCATTTCACAACCGATTTTCATCAAATACATGTTTCAATTCCTCTTGAAATTTCATGCTCTTTAAAATTTCATTATAAGTGGTTTATAATTATCTCTCAAAAAATTAAAACCTGAATCCCTATCTCAACCAAAGCTATACCAAAGCTTTAAATGCTTCTCAGTCATACAAGTGGCTGTCTTAAACTTACAGTGAAAACAAGTACAAGTAGGCTTAGTCGTTAGATCATTATCTGGTATTCTTAAGACACTCAGCTGCATGTCCATGGAGAATTTGGTGACTTCATGCAAATTAAGTGTGGTGGCATAATTGGTACATCAGTCAGCCTACAGAAGATTACATATCAGAATAAAGATTCCAAATAGATGCAACAAGAAATATTGGTGGTGAAAATTGAATCCATGATCGTGCACGCACCCAGAGGAGACAGCTGTGTGCCTTCAGGGCCCTCTTGGGGGACTGCATCAAGCTGGAGCTGGATCACATCCGTGTATGTCAGCTCATTCTGGGAAACAATGCAGAAGTAAATGGCAACATTCCATAATTATATTATTGTATATGCTGTTATTTTCGCGTACAGATATTTTCGCGAATGACGAGGCCATAGACATTTTCGCGAGATGTTGTTTTCGCGAATTGACGCCGACGCTTACATTAATGCACTACTAACAGGGCGCATGGAGACATTTTCGCGTGTTGTTAAATTCGCGATCCAACTGTGATTCGCGAAATTCGCGAAAATTAAAGCCTCGCGAAAATAACAGCGTATACAGTAGTACATAATACAGCTGTAGAAAATACCAAAATCACTGACAAGATATCAAACAAACAACCTGACAAGTCACAGCACCTATCTAAAGTCACTTTGTGTCACTGTTTCTCACATACAAGTTAGTGTACAATCTAACAGGTAATTTCAACAAAACTGTCACCAGGCAATCTTCATGTTGATTCTTTACCTTAAGTTCCAATGAAACAAGAGAAAAGTAAATGCAGACTTGAGCAATGCATTTGATGTGATGGATATTCAACAGTTGAGTTACTATGACATATGCTAATAATGTGCATGAAAAGCTTTAGTTCAAGCCCTGTACCTTCATACATAAGTCATCTCCGTGATATTTATTAGTGACCAGTCACAAGGGACAAAGTGTACAATGTGCATGTGTACCTTTACAAGTGTCCATGCCACAACACGACCATCTGAGGACACTGAGAAGAAGTTGAGGTTATTGTCCAGGTCATCCTTCTGCCAAGCCACCTACAAGACAGTGATCGAGAAAGTGTACATGGCAGTATGAATAACAGCATCAATGCACAGCACAGAATATGCAGGAAGGGCACAGCATCAAGGGCACAAGTCATTGAGATTCCCAATTTACTAGTTTTTAAAATTGAGAACTAGACATTATACATTGCATTATCATTTTAAAGATTGAGAACAAAACATCATACATTGCATTATTCATATTCAGCTTCAAAGACCTAATCAATGTTTATCTAACAAAAGTTCTATTATCTTACAATGAGTGATAAAATTACTGCACATGTAGCTGCCACTATCTGCTAAAGAGTGCAATGTTACAATGTGTATCATGCCCATAGAAATGAATGAATCTATGCTTACCTGCCACACAGGGTCAGTGTGTTTGCCTGTCTTGGCTGTACTCTGGAAGATGGGTTTAGTCTCGCCCACAGTCACATTGAAAACCCCCACAGAGCCATCATAGAAACCCACACACACAAGGTAGGGATGCTCTGGGTGAATGTCCAGGCACATGACACCACTGTCAGTTGGGTAAATGAACTCAGGGAATGACGGATTTTTCAGCGTGTAGAACAGAATCATGCCGCGAGCTTGCTTCATGAAGTCATCTGCATAAGACAACGTCAGGACAAAAGACTATGTCAATATCAATGACAATGATATAGGCCTTTTCTGCATCATTGCTAGAAAACACATACAAAGTGGTAGGTGTTTTCTTGCAGTTTTCTTGGAAAGTTATTATTGACCTCAATGTGCAAATATTTGGGTCTGGTGACTGTTGCTGGGCAAGAAACATGTTTATGCACGTGGAAATTTCACATGACAAAGGAAATTTTCCAAAATCACAATGCAAAACTTGTCCTGTCCACACAAACTGTCTGCTACAGACTTTTTAATTCACTTTTTTTTTTTCATGAAAATGCACAATTGTTCAGAATCCCCATATACCATCACATCCCTTTCCTCTTGTGTAGAAAGGAAAAAAAAAAATCAGAAGGCTCATCCTTTATCTTGGCTAAATTCGCTCCTGGTCAATTAAGTAACCAAACATTATTTTGACAGGCTGGGGAAGTTTGAAGTCCTCTTTGTTCCCCCCTCCCCCCTTTTTTAGTTGATTTATGAAGATTGTCCTTTACCGGTATGCATTTCAGCTGGAAGAAATAGACATCACATCATACATAGAGCAAGTTTCATTAAAAAAAATAAAATTGTGAATGTTTTATGAAGGGGAGAGGTTGAGTTAAAGGAAGAGTAAGGTAGGTAGAGGAAATGGAATGGATGAAGGAGTGAGAGAGGGAGAATGGAATGGAGAACAATTTTGGGGGAAAAATATTCAAAATTTTAAAGTAGACGGAGCCAGAAAAGAGGAAAGCAGGGAAGAGTAGAGAAAGGAGAAAGGGGAAGGAAGGGACAAAGAAGAGGGGGAGGATGGGAAGGGAAGACAATGGACAAGAGAGAGAGGAGGAGTGAGGAGGGTGAGACAAGGGAGAAAAGATGAAGTACAGGAGGATATATGATTACAACTCACATGAGCCATGAGCAACAGCAAAGAGATCCTTGTACTTGGGATTCCAGCACAGGGAAGTGACAGCCAGGCGCTTTGACTTCTCATATGAGAACTTCCAGAGGGGCAGTAGGGTACCCTCCTGGTCTCTGAACTCATCAGACTGGTCCTCCCAATATTTGAAATCTGAATGCAAGAACAGGGCAAAAAATCACTTTAAGTTATTCAATGACTATACTTCAAATAGCTTATTCATATCAAACCTTGATCTAACATGTTGTAATCTAGAAAAAAATGTGATGTAATGGTCATATTGGTTACCTGACATTCACTTTGAATCAAGAATTGAACACAGGAAAAACACCCCCCCCCCCAAAAAAAAAAAAAAAAAAAAAGTACATGGACAATCAAATTCATAAAACACAGAATACTTCTGATACAATGGCCAATTCGAAGCACTGCTCAAATAAACAAAGCATTCCCTACACTGGATGAGGTTTCCTTTCTATATTTCATTATAAATCTGATAATGCATTTTGACCCAAACAAAAAATGATGAAAAGGTAGATTTTCCCCATTATGGCCATTTGCCTTTGACTCAGATACAAATTCACTGATAGAAATAATTTCTTATCTATGATCACAAAGACAGGATCCACAAAAACCATGCTCAAGGTATGTATCAGCATTTGAAGCTTCCAAGAAAATTATTTGAGATTATTTGAGATTACAGTTACCTTGAGATACATCATCAAATGTGTTCTGATTGACCATTCTCTCAATGATCTTGGTGGCATGGGCAATGCGGGACATGTCATCTGACTGGGTCTCCAGGGCTGTGAGCTTCTTCTTGCTCTTGTCTTCTTCCTTCTTGGGCTGTGCCTGCTTCTTCTCCTTGGCCTTCTCCTGCAAAACAGATGTTAGACCCCTTTGAAATAGCATGTCCTAGCAATTGTTCACACAATTCAGTTCAGTCAATAGCATACCTCTTATATCATAGGGCTTTTCACTCCCACCCCTGTCAGAAAGAAATGTTGACATGGATGTAGTTTCGGAGGTGTGGCATATTTGTACTGAACTTTTCAACACTACCAATGAAAAGCACTCATGTGACAGACTGACAAGCTGCGGTGAGGAAGCAATTGCCCTATGTTGTACGCTGCTTTACAAGAATCAGTGTGAAATGTCAAAGTAAGTATCAAATGCTCTACTGACTCTCTAAGAGCAAACATACACAGAAGAGCAACTTTACAGAGCATACAGCACAAGGAGGGTCACAATTCTAGCTAATCAGACACTTAGAATGAAGATAGATCACTGCACTTACCCTCTTTAGGATTTAGTCATAGCATGATAATAGAAGATGTAATTGACAAATTATGAAATTTACAATGTCACTCAAACAAATATTATAGTGACTTAAAAAAATATAACAAAAAAAAAAACAGAAGCTGTCAGAATCTGACAAAAAGAATGTTAAGCATCTATGTCAGCTAATAATATAATCAAATAAAGTGATTATGCTGGTGTGCATTAGATAATGTAATTGATATCATTCAATTGGCAAAGAGCAATATTAGCAAGAGGTGATAACAGATAATAGCATCAGATGATAGATGGTAAACAGGAAATGTACTGCATTCAGGATTATCATTTCCTTTGTATATCATTTAATACAGAAGAGTTTTAACCTAAACACACACACAGAGCAGATATTTGACTGTTGGTACACAGCAGTACATACTGAAGACATCATACTGAAGCAAGTAATCTGCTTGTTACACCTGTGTATACCTGATTCTCACAAGAAATGCAAGGGGCTTCGTCTGCATCCTGTACGACACACAGACATCCTAGACTTGCACATTATTGTCAGAGATCTTTTTCTGATTTCAAACTGTTAAAACAACATATACGGTGAGTAGTATGCAGAATTTCTCACAAAGCCACATGTACAAAAAAATTATTTTGCAGTCACGAACAGCAAATGACACCAACCTCGGCCTATGACAGCAGCAAGATTCGATGGATGCACCAACCGAGGGCAGCAGATGTCCAAGTTATATGGATTGCATGATGGTTGAGAGAGGGTAAATGAAGCATAGAAGCGAGGCAGTAAGGTATAATATGCCATGAATCAAGCACTCACAAAGCAGACACAAAGAACATGAAGAAAAAAAAAAAAAAAGAATGAGCAGGAAGGGAGGATGAGTATTAATTAATGGCAATGTATGGTATGCAGAGAGCACATATTTCACAAGTAATAAAAATGCATATATGTAGCAACACAAGATGAAGAAAGCATAAATGGGAAACAGCAAAGAACGTGGAGTTTACAAAATATAAAAATACCCATTCAAAATAATGTTTTATCAGATTTATTATTATTTCATCAAAAGATCTGACAGAATTTTGTCCTACCATGTAATATATTATCTCATCAACTTGGATGAAAAAAGAAGAAAGAAATCACAGTGTGTTTGCTGCTGTAAGAAACAAGCATGGTCCAAAGTACAATTAGCACATTACACCAGCTTTGGCATGCAGTCTTAACCCACTATTCTTTCCTACTACCCCCCCCCCCCAACAAATCCCCAAATATACAAACAAACTGCACACATAAAAATAGAAACCCTACACACACAATACATTCATTTAAAGTTAAACAATATGGTACTAAGGGACAGGCAAATTTCTAAAATGGCAGCTTCTCAAGGGTGAAATCTGGATAGGGTTTATGATCTATTTGTTCAGGATAGAGAGGGAATTCAATAATACCTACATAATATCACTGTCCCTTGGCAACACTTCTGTGCATGATTTTATAACATGTTATCGCCATCAAAAAACATGACAATCAGAGCAAACAACAAAGACCCATAAACTGCTACCATAGAAATGAAGACAGAGCAAAAGGCAAGCATTATAGCATGTTACATGTATACAAAAATGTTGTGATTAGATAATATGTACTGGTAAAGAGTAGGCAATTATAATATATGATGAAACAACAGGCAGGAGTAGAAATGTTACTCTAAATATATAGGAGTACAAAGAAAATTTTGCACTTTCGATAACTGGGTTTGAGCAATGTGTTGTATGCATTAAATACATGAGAATAACAAAAAAATAAATAAAAACCACTATTGACCCATTTTCATAACAGTAATCAAATATATTGTGAGATTCTCTCTGCATGAGCTTTTTTTTCAAGTAATGCCTAATTCAGACAGGTAGTGCTCTCAAGCATTACATAAAGTTGTTTGTTTGTTTGTTGTTGTTGTTGTGTTTTTTTTTTTGGGGGGGGGGGGGGAGGGGAGCAACCTGAACAGTGGATTCAAGTCTATTCTTGATTAAAGTGAGGTATATGAGAGAAAGAAAAACATGAAATACGAAACCAATCCCATTAAGATTTGATGGGCCTTTGAATTTTCAGTTTGCCACTGTCCATCATCAGATCCATGTAAATTCAATGAATATATAGTGAATGTTAAGAGATTTGGGGGGAAATGATTACTGGTACAGATTAGGAAATTGTTGATACTTAGTTTCAGTTCTAAAACAATTGAAGCACAAAAGCGGCCACTAGACTAATCAGACACAAGTCCCACACAAATGAAAATTGTCCTCTCCTCATATTGGGGACGAAGTTAGCAGTATCAATAGCTCTTTGATGTCTTTCATTAAATCTATGGGGCTTGTATTAATGCTTGTCAAGGTCCATGTAAAGACGTGATGAAGGTGTTTCATGTCAGTAAAAGTTACAATCTAATAGTGGAAGTCACTGGGCATGTACACCATTTATTGTCAAGAAAGATTGCTAATATCGCATGAGCTACTATTTATTATGTAAGATTTCTATAATCAATAAATAATGATGAGAGGAAGCATCTCATTTCCTCTCTGAAAGTGAAGAGACTACTTGCTGGTATTGTATTATCTGAAAGGCAAATCAATCAAACAGCATTTTTCAAAATTTTTACCTGTTTCTCCAGATCATCCATGTAGGCATCATATATCTCCCACTGGTTAGCCGTAGAGGAGAAGTTAGCACGTGGTGGGGGCTCGGTCTGTGTTCCCCTTTCCTGAGTCAGATATTTGTTAACAGAATCCAATGAATAATTGGGTGAGTCTATACACCTCTGCATGCAAATGTGTAGTTGCTTGGAAAGGTTTAAATTTCTGCCCTGGGTTACTCCACAGAAGAATCATGGTTTTGAATTGATAGTAATAAAGTCTGTTGCTGTGATGGGTGATATTTCTTATAGAGGGTCATTAAACATTGTTGAAAGAGTCTGAGATATATGTATAACTTTGTGGTATATCTTGATAGCTTGATGTATGTATGGGAGGGAGGGGCGAGTGCAGACAGTACGGAGTACAAAATATTATTATGTGGAGCGATTCAGAGCCCAAGTAATACTACATACACCATATATTTCACTGGATATTTATTTTCTTGAATGTTGTGAGTGCATACATTTCTCCTGAATTCAGCCACTCGCAAGATTGTCAGGAAGGCCCGATTCGTGTAAAATCAGACTCGCTAATTATATGGTGTATACAGCACCAACAATGAATGGTAATCAAATTCAATGTAACATATCTAAGAAGACACATGATAAAAGTGCAGAACATACACTGTACATAGATGTGCCGCACTCTGACTTGTGGGCTTTGCACTGAAATCCTAATAACTTTTTTGCTTCCATCTATATGATGTTACAGGCTTACTGATCAGTATGTAAACTTTCATCATTACTACTATTCTATTTTGGCTTTTGAGTCAGTCAATACACATTATCTATTAACCAAAAAAAAAAGAATGGAAAGAAAGAAGAACAAAGGATAATCCGTTCCCAAGATCAAACTTAAAATACCACTCTTGAATTGCTGCACCATCCTGGAAGAGATCCCCTACACTGACACCACCGTACTTACCCTGTAGGGATTGTTGTAGGTCTGTGAAGCACGCTCACTGAAGTTGAATTGGTTGGTGAGTTTCTGATCTGATTTTCCCTCCCCAGGGGCAGGGGTTGCTTCCTCCTCCCTCTTATCCCCTTCCTTTGGCTACATGACAGGAGTTAATAGCAGAACAGATATGTACTCATTAACAGTAACCTTTCCTTACTGCTGAAGGTGAAAAAAATGAGAAAACAAAACGGTGATGTTAATAAAATGATAATAACAATAACAGTAATAAAAAAAAATCTTTTTTGATAAACAACATAAACACTTCAACATCCCAACAGAGCAAAATATTGGGTAAAATACATGCCTCCAATGTTTGATGGTACTGTAAAAAAAAAATAATAAAATAAATAAATAAAAATATGACAAAACTTTTCTCTTTAGTATTAAAATTAGTAATTTTACCACTTACAGTGTGTACCATTGATTTCTTTGTGACTAGAATATTTTCATCCAATAGCAAATACTGTGTATCAAAAAGGGGTTGATTGTTGCAAAAAGCCTCTCTTGTATGCTCCTCAAACAGATAAAATGCCTACAGGGTACACTCTTATAATTCTTTTCTTTTTCCCCACTCAATCTCCTGGCAAAATAAATTCACATTTGGAATAAATGACTACAGAATAATGAATTATATAATAATATAATCCTTCAAATTTTGTTTGAAGGATTGTGAAATGAATGTGAAAGAATTTTGCTCATAAATTACCATTGCCCACTAAACCTTGCAAATATCATTCATTGCAATATTGTACAAAAGAACAAAGATGTAGTTTAATTTACTCTATGGCAAATGGTAATGGCATGCTCTTCGTACAGTAGCTAAAAAGAATATTTAAACCCCCCCCCCCCCAAAAAAAAAAAAAAAAAAAAAAAATAATAATAATAATAATAATAAAACACATAAATAGATAATTAAAGAATGGAACAGGACAGCAATATAAAACTCCAGCACTAATTTTCAAACACAAAGAAAGTGGTGATTCTGAATCTAAACAAAATCTTCAAACATCCACACTCACAGTGATTTCTTCTTTGTATATCAACCAGTCTACTTCCTTTCAAGTTTCATGGCATTGTACGATTACCATCATGGCATTCACAACATGAGAAGGCTTAAAAAATACAACAGAGAGAGAAAAAAATAAAAACACCACATCATAATTAGCATCTCAGATATTGGCAGAAAATCAAGGCAGATATGGAGAAGTATTCTTCTGAGTTTGAAGGTTCTTTGTTCTATGTCTAACAAAAGTAATTCTAAACATGACAAATCAAGTCAAACGTTTTGTCCTCCACTAATCTTATGCACCAACTGAAATGGCATGCACAGAGGTGAAAAGAGCAAGAGAAATTGAACACCATATGCAAGCAAAGCAGATGACAGGCAAATAATGTCAGGTTGGTATGGGGACTACAAAACTCCTGTGGAGTTACTTCAGGACCTACTTATGCAGATGCATAGCCAGACAGCTGTGTCAGTTAGCTGTAAATACCAACCCCCCCCCCAAAAAAAAAAAAAATAATAATAATAACAATAATAATAATAAACATGATAATTCTACGCTATGGGTCTAAAATTCTTATTGTGGTCATATCCATCTCATCTTCAAATTCATAAATCAAGCAGTGACAAAACCGTGTTAAAGGCACAAGGTCCCGGTAGCTTAGTCAAATTGCGTACGCGGGCGCACGGCGCAAGTTTCTTAGAGACCTACGCTATCGACTCCTCTTTAGCGCTTACGCTGTGACCCATTTCCCCGAGTCCGAAGAAGTCCGATCACAGTTCGGCTCATGGTTCGGCTGAGGGGGATGACAACTTTGACAAACTTCTTTTGTGATGTCATAATAAGAAGCACATATGCACGCACCTTGGAATTACTACAGACTGTGTGATGCACAGAGAAGACAACAAAGGCAATGTTACCTAGCAACACCTACGCGCTTTACTCTTGATGACAGCTCAACTTCGGCAATCTTCGTATCAATGCTAATGGTGATCGGCTGTATCATCAACAGTGCCCTCTACACTGCCGGGACTATGCGCCTTTAATATTTCATGCTGCTACTGCTTTGAAAACAGTGAATAAAGAGTGGTAAGCATGCAGTGACTACTTTTACTAATTGATGAGAAAGGAATCAAAATGACAACTGTGATGCAACTACACAAAAGACGCAGGAAAAATGTGCCTTGCTCGAGAAACAAGAAAAACAGGGAATAAGAAAGTAAACAATGAAATCATAAATCACGTTTTTCTCTTTCCTCTAGCATGCAACAAAGCACAGCAAAATTTTCAAAACATCTATGAAAAAAAAAAACTAACAACTAGTCAGTCATCTAAAACCTCCACTTTGGAAACTACCTGTCTCAACCTACCTCTGAACCTTCCTCTGGTTTTTCACCCTTTGATAATGACAAAAGAATATTGCATTTTACAACGCTTTGTTATGACCTCTATTGCAAATACCCAACAGCACATAGGACTTTCTATCCTACAATAATCAGTTAGTCAACATGCAGCTGTATTAGTATATTACATCATAGCGGAGCATTATGCATTCACGCATGTCTTATTCATCATTATGGTAAACTGGGGGGCATTTCAAGAAGCCTTTTGTCCAACAAATTTGTAGGAAAAATTTGCTCTTAGCCAATCAGGTGCAAGGATTTCAGTAACGTATAACAGTTTATCAGAAAAAAATATCTGACAAAATGCTCCATGAAATGTCCCCCTGGTAAAGAAGTTGAGCATTGATTATTGGAATTCTGTCATTATCTAACTTCTCCAGACTCCAACTCTCCAACACTATCTTGTATTCCTCACTTCACATTTGCAAGTTCCTATCATATAGAAACAGTAAATGGCTGACCATTAGATAAACACAGTTTGACACAACTCACTTTGAATAAAATTTTAGAAATTCATCCTTTTCTTCCAATCACACGAGAATGTAGAGTACATATGTGGTTGCATCCAACACAGCAGTGTTCAATGGAAACATAAAATCTTTCGCGTTCCATGACTTGCTTATTTCATATCAAACTGTCATGATAGTTCCACTCAGTTTGCTTGATTTTACTCTCTCTATACATGTGACGTGGCTTTACACTTCAACATATCTAAGAAATTTTGTTCCACTTCTGCTGGATACAGCTCGGTCGTGATTTGGCAAAAAGGTGTATGTCTGCCGTTTTACAGCGACTACAAAGCCGAGAAAATCGACTTTAAAGTTTTGGCAGTTTCCTTGACCGTAGAAGCCATCTAAACTGTGCAGCACTCGGGGATTTAATTCCATGATTTAGTATACACTTCAAATTTCATTTCCTGATAATTTTCTTGCATTTAACTTTAAAAAAAACTTGAGAATTAGCACTTTTAGCATGTTTAGAGACATACACCTTTTTGCCAAATCACGTTTACAGGGACTGCAACCCACGCTATTTTGGCAAAAAGGTGTATCTTCACATACACCGTGAGAAATCATGCATTTAACTTGGCAAAAAGGTGTGTGTATAGAGATTCACCTTTTTGCCAAATCACGTTTACAGTGACTGAAACCCACGCTATTTTGGCAAAAAGGTGTATCTTCTCATGCACCGTGAGAAATCGTGCATTTAAGTTGGCAAAAAGGTGTATGTATAGAGATACACCTTTTTGCCAAATTAAACGATAACAAAATATACCAGAGATTTTGTAGGGAGAAGGGTGTATGTGAGACCATTTCTAATCAAATGTTAACTCTTGACAATCTTTACTTCATTATTACAAAAAGATTAAAAGAATAACAATAAAGAAAAATATCTCGATGCACAATTTTTTCATCAAACATAGAAAAATGTGCGCAAACTAAAACACACCCTCGAGTTTGAATATTAACAAAACATGGTGTCATGGATATGCATGGTTAAGGATTACAGCTGAAGAGTTTTTCTTCTTCCTTCTTCTGCCTTTTTTCAAAAACTTCTACTTCCAATGAGATGCATCATTATATTTTTAGCTTTGTGCCCCTTTTTTATTGACAAAAGGTTTGTTTGTTTTCTCTACTGAATGCTTTAGTAAACAAAAAGGCAGTTGTTTGCACATCATGTATCTGTTCTTAAAAACGCAGTTATCATGCTGCTCCCAATTTTTGCAATAAATTCAATAAATATGAAAATTCAGGTAGGATCATTTAACTGTTTGCATCCACTGAGCACTTAGAGCAGTACATCCAAGTATCATTTCCAAAGACAGGGACACATCTTTCTCTAGACTTTTGTGTGTAACTGCCACTAAATGTCTGTTAGGTAACAGCCCCATTCGCATAGCGTAATGGGTAGCCGATCTCACAGTCACACAGCAAACCATTACACTATGTACAGGCTTCTGCATGCACTGCACAGCACGGACAGTGCAGGGACCACTGTCATTTTGAAGCGTAGAGAACTGTCATCCCACAGCCACACTTGCTGGAAAAGCTGTCATTTCAACAGAAATGCTAGATTTTACGAATCTGCGCATCTAATGGCATAGAAGTGGCCATAGAAGTCTAGGACAAACGTTAGATCTGAACTTCTAGATATTAGGTTCTATCTACTCACCGACTAGCAACAAGGAGAAACTTCTGCAGTGCAACGGGCTGCCAGTTTAAGTCAGGAGCATGGCCCGCCACCGCACCGACCGGTGACACAGTACACATACATGCCAGCAGCACGTATAACAGAGTATATAATATACACAGAGTATATAAGATACACCTTTCTGCCTTATCATACTTCGTAACTATAATTCATGATTCATTCGGCAGATGGATGTATCTAAAGATACACCTATCTGCCAAATTTTTAAACTCTCCCCAGCGTGCACGGTTAGAGGTGTATCTAGAGATACACCCTTTTGCCAAATCATGTAGTTCTCTATCCTGGTACGTCATTGTACGTCAAGGGTGTATGTAAAGATACATCCTTTTGCCTAATCAAAAGCAGGAAAATTGATAAAATAATACAGAGATAGCCCCAAATATCTCGGAAACAAAGGATTGATGACTTACGAAAGTTGGTCATATGAAAATTTCGACATCGAAAACCCCCCAAATGGTAAAAAACAAAAACATGATATTTTTCAGACATACACCTTTTTGCCAAATCACGACCGAGCTGAAGACTACTTCATGCTAATTGTTACACAGCCTGCCGCTTATCTTTTGGCATGGTTACATCTACCACTTCATGTAATGCAGGTCCTCCAAAGGCCACATTTCAACTCCAGTTGATAATCAAGTGAAACAGTAAACTGAGACATATTATTGAACTCATTAAAGGGGGAAGAATGGCTTGGGGACTGGGGAAGATGCTTACCTCTTCTGTTTTCTGTTCTCCTTCCTCATCCTTCTTTTCATCACCAGCCTCACTGATGGCCTGCTCACTGATTGCTGAAGAGAAAAGCCAGTGTTATATATGAACATTAATATTGATGTTTAGAGTACAGAACATAGCAATATGAACGCATAAAGCAACATCATGCACGGTCATTAAAAATCATGAAAATGCCAGTTGCAAACAGCCATGCAAAGCCATATGGCAGTACAATGTATCATGATGTACTACCAGTAACCATGAGCAACAGTATATTGCAAACCAATCACAAGCCCAATATCACTGTATATGGAAGGGACCAAACTGGCTCATCCACATATTTTGCGGAGGCAGGCCACATGCATAGCAAGCCTTGGCCACTTGACCTGGAAAGATATTAGACCTGCTTGACACAGGTTAAATACATTTTCTGGTTTGTTTGTTGATTTGTTTCTTTTAGTTTGTTTGTTTTGCTGGTTCTTTTTACTATATAGCAATACTCTACAACGTAGCATTGCTTCTGCTACCATAAAATATCAAATTTTTACAGCACAATTTCTTGACCAACACTGCACAGAAAGTGAATTTGAACAGTGAATACAGAAATGTGATGGATTATATGGCCACAATGCATTTCCTATTACATTAACAATGTAAACGGTATGCAATGCTTATAAGCGCAATCTCACATTTTGATTTGCTGCATGCACATTTTTTGGGCAGTCAATCAGCTACAAGAAGTCTGAGCACAAAAGAGCATTCACATGACTGCCTGACAAAGTCATGCTCAGGTATGATTGCTAAATATATGACTGCCCCTTCTCAATTTGAATCATACAATACATTCATATGTGGCCCTTATTGTTCAATGAGGTGTTCAATGAATACTTACATATGTGTACTCTCACATTGCAACAAAAAACGACAAATCAATAGCCATGCAACATCACTGATGGAACATGCATTTAAAGCAAAATTTATGAGAAACATGCAGTTGCCGTTGAATCTAGACGGTTTATGAATACAACATTATTTTCAGGTGATAAAAGTCAACTGAAACTTAAAAGTTTAAAATATGGAGTACACATATTGTATGCATGTAAACATATATACATGTACACTAACCCCTTAGCTTCTGTTTAGTACCTGGGTACAAACTGTATTGTTTAATGGTCACAAAATTATTACCAGTAACTGTATAATTTGAACTCTACAAACACTTATATGCTGCTACTGAATGTACAGTATGATGAGAAACATTCTGACATGAACTGAAGAATATTTGTATGTGTAGATAACATATTTCTTCACAAATGTTACACACACAAACACACACTAAAAAAAAAAAAGCAGAATGAAAATGTGTAAGATTTACTTTGCTTAACTTCAGCAATAACATAGATAGGTAATGTCACTTTCATACAGTATGATTATGTCTTTAGAAAGACAATGTTCCTTCAAAAGTGGACAGCTTCTCCTATGGAGATTTTCTGCGACAGATACAGCTAATTTGAATGAAAGCTGAGAAACAAACGATATAGCTAAACCAAAATTTGGGCACAATAAGGATTGCAGTAAGATTGCTGAGACTATTCAGTAGACCTATCAATATGGTACACATCTGTGATTCAAAACTTATACTGCAGCTTTTAAGATGAAACATGATCTATTGTACTTCTCATTGTTTTATATTTGACATGCCACTAACTTTAATATTTATTTGACTTATAATTGTTCATGGCTGCTCAGTGTCAGCACTTTATGTTAAGCATCTTACATATGTCAAAGAAATCAATATATTCACTATCCACACTGAAAAATAAAGGGAAAATAACATGTTTTTGTCATTTTGTGTGTACAAGGAAATGAGGAATGATGTGCAAGAAAACTCAGTCACATGATTGTGCTGTAAGAGTAATCCATGATACAGCATGATAAATGGTATATTGACACTTTCCTCATCAATAATGCCCACTTCTTTGTATGATTTTCATGACAGAAAACAGTCTTATCTGTTATCTTTAAGTGATGAAAATGAGTAACCCATTGTGAGTACAATTTTGAAACATGGAAGACATGAGAGTGGTAATGAAGAAATACCTGTGTTCCAGCACTGAAATGGCAATACTGTAAAAGTGGATCCATATTTTCGCGCGACTAATTTTTTGTGCTTGGTGCGGTACAAAGATTTTCGCACATTTTTAATTCCACGAAATCAAGACATTAACTACTGGAACATATGGCAAGCAAAAATTTCCATGTGCTTTTATTTTCGCACTACTTTTTAGTTGCGCGAAATGCGCGAAAATTTCAACACCATGAAAATTTCCACTTTTACAGTACATCCTCACATTTTGCCACCTTTCACACTACTGGTGTACCATGTACTTGCTAACAGGACGTAAATTATGACAACATCTCCTCTTACCAGGGCATTTGCAGGGTCTAACGTTAACTTTCTGGTATCACTGTGTTATAATTCAACGTATGTGGTACCTTGTCGTGAAACTGATTTCAAGAATAATATCACAATTACACAATATTGACAAATAGCACTAGATATTATTAACTGTGGATGTACAAAAGTAATGCAACCTACAAACTTGCTTTCACAATGATGTCATTGATCACTGAAACATGGAGTGCAAGTTTTCAAATGGGCATTATTACACATGTATGTACATGTACGTTCAGCAGACAGTTGTAATGTTTCTGTAATATGTGGACATCTGGTTGATTAAAAAATACTGGAACAAGCAATGCAGCTCATACGTAAGAATAGCAATCACTTAACTGTGATCAGTGAATTTTAGTGAAGCTTTGTCCACATTTTTACTGATATGATTCTATACATTGGTACATATCTTACAGTTGCGTTAATGGCTCCTGGTTTGTTCACCTGCTCATGTAATGGAATCATGACATACATGAAGAAAGCAGCCACTAACTTCAATATTGAAGATGAAATGCTGGAGACAATACATGCACAATGCACAAAACTGGGTGGTCCACAAACATTCCCCATGCCAGCAGGACACACTGAGTACTACATTTTTTTTTTCTCTCTCTCTCTCTCTTTTGTTGTAAAGACAGAAAGTTCTTGATTTGCTATATAATTTTGTTTTACTTTAAAGGATTTCCTTCAAGAATCATATTTTGTGACCTGATGCCCTCAAAAAAAAAAAAAAAAAATAGAAAGTTGTATTCTCCTCTGAATTCATAGAAGGATTCTCTTTTAATATACTATGAGATACTTATTTGCTGCTTTACATCTCAAGGACAAATTCAGTTTCCTTTTGGAGGCCAATTTTTAATGTGTGAAGCAAGCTCCTATTCAATATAAAACACACAGCACAGAATAACACATACTGGATTTATAGTATCAAAGCTATCTCTATGTAATGTCCATGCTGTTTAAGACACTAATGATCTCACTGTATTGTGCTTGCTGCAGACCACCCTGGAATGCCACATATTAAATGAGTAATACAAGGGGATACTGAGGGAAGCTATATGCATAATTACTAGCAATATAGTACAAAACATTTGATGTGAATGACGTTGGTGTTCACCTACCGCCACTCCAGCGTTTGAAGAATACACCTACTATTGGAGTGTTAGATTGGAAAGAAAATAGAGGGAATCCAAAAAATTTGAAATTGGTCTTCATGTACCACCTGAAACAATTTGACTGTACATGCAAAATATCATCATGATGCAATGAATTAATTTGGACAAATTTCACCAACTGATAATTTGCTGTCATTTGTTTTGCTTAACTAGGATAGAAATGACAGTCCAAATAATAACAATTTGAAAACACATGTACGCATATAAAATGTAATCTTACGGTTGGTTATTCATGGCACTAGTTAAAAGCATTTGAAAAACTTTAAAATGCCAAATTACGCCAACAGGTGCTGCAATGAGTACACTGCTCTTTATGTACATTATGTAAGCAATAGTTTTTCCTTCCTACAACACAGTCAGAAGTGATTTATCTCTTAGTGACTTAGACTGGATGAAACCAACTGAATAATTTCCTCACAAAACACGGGAATATAAATTTTCATGGGCAGAATTTCTAGACAATACAATTTCTGCCACAGGATGCTTGATGCCACATCTCTAATGTGGGTCCTCGGCTCAAGTGAGCTAAATAGCTAGAAATAAATGAATAGGCAGACAATTTGATCGCCTAACAAACAATCCTCCTGACCTCTTTGTCAAACATGCATGAAAATAATTACACACACTCTAAACAAAAGTGCTGTGTTCTGTGCATTCTCTGTGTTTAAAGGTATTATATATAGTTTGATATCGTCATGATTTACCTTCAGAGGCTCCATGCCTCTGCTGCTGTCGTCTTGCCTCATCAGAGTCCTTGTGAATCATGTTACCATCCAGGGAGAAGTGGATAGCCAGCTGGTCCACATGAGAGGTTTGCTTGAAGGTACAGTCCTGAAAATATAGGAGTACATTGTACATGGAATGAACTCTGTACCCAATTCTGAAGGGAAAGTTAGAGGTTTGATTTCATTGTGTCTTTTCTTTCTTTCTACTACAGTCTAGCAAATAATTGTACAATCATGTGATAGGTCAATAGGTTTTGAAATTGTAGTTTGGATGCTGGCTGTTTAGACGGCAAACAATGAATAAACAAATGAAAATAAAGAAATGAATTAATGTGATGAATCCTTCTTTTCAGTGACATGATCAAGTTTTTGTGCTGCCAGGATAAATCAATGTCAATCACAACATAACATTTTATCAATAGCTTTACAAGATTAGACAAACATATAAAGCTGACTAGAAATGCAACTTATTTTCGCTCATATTGCTATAGTATCTGTGCACTTCATGAAATAAAGTTATTTAGGGACCGTCTTGGCAAGTATCTAAGGTAAGCAGCCCTTGAGAAATCTTCCTGCAATGTAGATGATGAGCTGGAACTGTAAAACAAACCTTTCGTATGTGGTTTGACACAGTATGTTAGTGCCTGTAATGCAGAACTGCTATTGATTACCATGACATATACATGTATATGCAATTGCACGTACTGAAGAAAAGTAATTTGGATGAGAAACATAACAATACAAAAAAGAAAAGAATATATTCATACCTTTTTCAGTATGCTAAGATCTTTTTTTTTTTTCTATTCATGTCAACGAAATGCTGCATCATGATCAGCCCTCTGGGTCATCTATGTTGCACATTCATCAAATGTGCCTTTGGATAGCTCTAATACTTCAAATTTGGCAGTATGAAATTGCACCTCTGAAATTTTATCCATCTGGGTCTGTTGCATATTATCACTCAATGTTATTAAAAAAAAAACACACCAACAACAGAGCTGATTCAGCTTATACTTATCTCCTTACCTTGAAACTGTATCTGACAATATTCTGTGGTGCATGTGGGTTGTTGGCAGTGAGGATTCTGGTGAATTCCTCCTTCAATTCCTGTAAGGAAAAAAAAAAAGAGGGAAAGATTATTATTTACAACACATATCCAATGCCATTTGAAATGATACATACACATTTGCCAATTTTCAATATTCAAAATTACACCTCTTTTGCAAATTCCAAGACACATGTACACTGTAGTTTTGAATCATTAAAGATCTAAATTGCATCTGATACAAAAAGTTTAGATTTAGTTTACATCACAGGGAATTTTCATTTAGTGTAGTCTCAAGAGATCCCCTCATTAGGCATAATTTTCTCTGAAAATCAGTAGGAAAAAATATATGCTCTCATAGAAAAGATGAAACTGATGAGATTTCTACAGAATTTATAACTTAAAAAAGGGAAGAAAGACCCGCTGATAATCACTCTGAAAAGCATAATGCATAATTCATGAGTGCCTATTAAACCACCTATGACTCTAATATGACGCAGACAATATTTTTATCAAGATTGGAGATTTAGAAGTTTGAGAGTGTCTGTGCTTACCTGCTCAGATAACTCTAACTGGTCATCTGGCTTGATGAGAGTCTTTGCCTGCATAGAAGTAAGAAGAAAACCTTAATACACGATCACATATGAAACACTACATATCACTGCCATGCATAGGCCTACAGCTAACGGAACTTAAACCGTCTTTCAAAATACAAGTATGAGCGAGCATCATTCGGTTTTGTATTACTTATTCTAGTCTGCAGAACAATTACTTTTGACATTGTTGCCTACTGTCTTGACAACATATAAGATGCACGTTAGACTAAAAAATTGCTTCACAGATATTAATTCCCCTAGATATACAGGTATGCCCCCTACATTAATCAGATAACACCACTCAATGGCCACATTATATGGCTAGTCACTATTACCCAATCTGGATACACAGGAAGTCATGCTAAATCTGAACTAAATGTTAGACTCAATGACAAACTTTAAAAAAAAAAAAAAAATCTTTGGAAGGGCTTAAATGAGAACGGTTTGTTGAGTGTGATGCTGTTGTTGGTGCTTGTGTTTTATTGGTGGGGTTGGGCCGATCTCTGAAAACTCTACGTAATGTTGGATCAAAATGAAATGACAAAATATCCAAGATAGCCTGATGACAAAATAGTTTAAGCTGGAAAACACCAACAAATGTGGGTTACCCTACAATAAATTCAAAACTGAACCACTGAAAAGAACTACATTCTACTATTTTCATACAGGTGACACAGAAAGCATTTTTAACTCACATTCAGTGTATAATCGTTTGCATTATATCAAATATGGCTTCAACTGATTTTCTGTGCTAGGATATATTTGCGGAGATCAGTAACAATTTTGGTGAGCAAATTTGCTGATTAAGAAACAATAGCAGCAGCTGCTCTTATTGGCTACTTTAAGAAATAAAAACATGAAAAAAACAAAAGAAGAAAAAAATCTTTCTGGGAAGATTGCATTTTCAACTGTCATTTCTACCAGTGCAAAAATCTTGCATCATGCTATCAATGAACTGAAAGTTGACTAGATTTGAATTCTGCAATGAGGATTGCTCTTGTTCCTATGTTAGAAAACGAAAGTAATTTTTATATTTCTGTCAACAAGTTACACAACCTTGCAATTACTGCTTTTATTCAATATTATGTATCTCATGAAAACAATGAAAACAATATTACCTGCATCCACTCTTCACCTCCATGTTCACCAGCCTCGGTAGCATCATCATCATCCTGCCATAGAAAACAGTTATTTTAAAAATTAATTAGTAAGGCCTGCTTGATGAGAGATTGATTTTGAGTACAATTCAACTGGAGAGTCATGGCAATGTCAGTATTACGTCATCTAATATACACATGGGATTATGAAAGCTTTCACTGTTTTAAATCAGCATTTGAAAGCTTCTTCAAAATGGTATAACAATTCAATAGGTATATACTGTATAGCAGGAAGAAGGCAAAGAGATTTTCTTTCAGCAGAAGTAGCAGATTATTCACATACAGTAAGAAGTATATCACGTCTACTGCAAGTTTTTCTGATTGGTGTATGGACTAATCCCTGGAGGATGATTAGGGAGGACACAAACTTCCCTGAGAAATTGACATTGAGATTCATCTCTTTCTGCCACTGTAATATTTATAAGATGTACTATGCTGGATTTAAAGTGCAGTTTTGTCATAAAAGAAGATCAAGATGTATTGTCCTGCTACAGAAAGAAAAGACAAGGGGTAGGATATAGCAGATGGTGGTTGATAACAAAGACTTCTACAGATACTTGTGAAAATAAGTGTGGAAACATACAAGTACTGGGAGGTGATATAGAGTAAAAAGTCTTTCAGTATAAAGAAAATATGCCACAGTGAGTCCAAATGCTGCTAATAAAGTTTTAAAAAACAGAGAAGAGGACCAGATAGTCTGATTGCAAAAAATAATGAAAATGTACTGCAGTATGTGTGTGTGTGTGTTGGGGGGGGGGGGGGTCATAATGATTCCCATGGATTAGGTATAATTAGCTTGTACTACTTGTACAATTTGATAAACACTTCACTATACACTGTACCTTCTTTCCTTTGGCGGGAGCTCTGGCCTTGTTGACCTTGAGGGTGCTCGGTCCTCCTGCCTGGCTGCCGCCTTGGACAGAGCCCTTGAAGTATCCAAGAAAATAGCAAGAGTAACACATAAATCCTATACATGTATGCACACACTGTGCTCATCCTAACTTTTTACCTGATGATTGTGGTCATAAACCAGAAGAATCTGACTTATACACAATCATAGATTTTCTCTAGCTATAATCTGTCTGCAAGTGCAAGTCTTTCTTTCTGGTTTCCAGAGTCTAGATATAAATTTTGGTTCTAGACTCAAGCTAGCCTTGGCCCCTTTCTTCAGGATTACTATGATGGCAAGTCTAACAAGTTCATATACTGGTAATATTTTCTCCAACATACATAGTAATTCATATGTTTATATCATTTCTACTGCTAAGTTCAGTTGAATTCCATTAAAAATTCAGTAATAGTTTGCAAAGACAAGACCAGCCAGTGTAATGTCCTATGAAGAGACAAGCTGAAGCTTTCAGACTGAGAAGACGAATGTTAACTGTAACAGTTCTTAAACAGGGCTCGACACTAACGGTGGCCCGGGGCCACCAAAAAACGCACATTGGGCCACCAAAATTTCAGAAATGAAGATTCTGGTGGCCCAATCGGGCCACCAAAAAAAGTCGGATGTTTGCCCTTAACTTTTGGAAATGGACAGCGGTAACAATCGGCTCTGTAAGATGCTAAAATAAATGTCAGATGTTTGCTTTTAATTTTGGAAATGAATAACGGTAATATTCAACTCCGTATGACACTAAAATAAATGTCCGATGTTTGCTTATACTTTTGGAAATGAATAACAGGAAGATTCAGCTCCGTAGGGTGCTAAAAATAATGTTAGATATTTGATTTTGCGTTAGGAAATGAATAAGGATAACATTCGGCTCCGGAAGATGCTGAAATAAATGTCGAATGTTTGTTTTGACGTTTGGAAATGAGTACTAATAATATTCAACTATGTATGATGATAAAATAAATGCCGGATGTTTGCTTTCACGTTCGAAAGTAAATAGCAATAAGATTCAGCCCCGGAAGATGCTAAAGTAAATGTCGAATGATCCCTTTGACGTTCAGACATGAATAACAATAATATTCATCTCCGTACGATGATTAAATAAATGTCGGATGTTTGCTTTTACTTTGGAAAGTAAATAGCAATAACATTCGGCTCCAGAAGATGCTAAAATAAATGTCAGATGATTGATTTTACGTTCGGAAGTGAATAGTAGTAATATTCTTCTCCATACGATGCTAAAATAAATGTTGGATATTTGCTATTACATTTCCAAATGAATAACAGTAACATTCAGCTGCGTTTGATGGTAAAATAAATGTTTGATGTCTGCCTTGACGTTCAAAAATGAAAAACAGTAACATTCGGCTCCGTACAATGCTAAAATAATTGTCAGATGATTTATTTCACTTTCGGAAGTGGACAGCAATAACATTCGGCTCCGTATATGATAATAAAATAAATGTCGGATGTTTGCTCTTGAATTTGGAAATGAATAACGGTAATATTCTACTCCGTACGATGCTAAAATAGATAACAGATTGTTGCTTTTACATTTGAAAATAATTAATGGTATCAATCGGCTCAGTTAGATGCTAAAATAAATAGCGAATGTTTGCTTTCACGTTCGGAAATGAATAAGGATAACATTCAGCTCCGTAAGATGCTATATTGTAAATTGAATGTCAGTTGTTTGCTTTTATATTTGAAAATGATTGACGGTACAACATTCGGCTCCTGTAAGGTGTTGTATTAGTAAATGTTGGATGATTGCTTTTACAATCAGAAATGAATAACGATTACTTTCAGCTCTTTACAATGCCAAAACAAAATGTCGAATGATTACAAATGTCTGCAAATGCTCCCACTTTATCATTTCAAATTAAAGGGACTGTACAGTACTGGTTGAGGTGGGGATTCATGTTTTGAACATTCCTAAGTGAGATAATGAAAAGCGCCTCTTATGAAATATGAAAGAGCATGTAATTTCAAGAAGAATTCAACGTTTATTTGATGAAAATTGGTTTTCAAATGGCTGAGATATCCAAAAAAGTGCTAATAATAAAAGGCGACATGCCACAACTTTATTAGGATCTCTTTGTTCCACCTTATTTTTGGATATCTCAGCCATTTCAAAACCGATTTTCATCGAATAAACTTTTGATACCCCTTAGAACTGCATGCTCTTTGACATCTCATAGAGTGGTTTCTGAATATCTCGCAAAACGTTAAAAGCTAAATCCTCACCTCGACCAGAACTGTACACACCCTTTAAGTCTGGAGTACTTAATAGGCATCAACTTTTATTATAATCTATAAGCCGGCATTTGCTAAATCTTAGAACTCAGAATAACGGTAAGATGATTGCATTTTCTATTCATTTATTTTAGACATGGGTACCTGTATCACTTCAGTAATACTTCATATTTATTTTTTTTCTTAGTAGGACTGATTTATTTTTTCTTGATTTTTTTTTTTTTCAGGCCACCAGATTTTACTTTCGAGCCACCAAAAAATAAAAATCAATGATTTTGGTGGCCCGATCAAAAATAAAAGTTAGTGTGGAGCCCTGTCTTAAAGGCCAAGTAAAGAGGGGCATAAAGAGTTTCTTGTCCTTGCATGCATTTGATTTATGCTGCCATCTCATTTACTTTTACTATATACTGTTTTTGAGGATGCGAATCTGTATGAAAATACCAAAAAGTTGTGTTTCAGGTCCATTAGTATCTTTTTTTAGTTGCTGCATTGAGTTTCTTTTTTTTCTTTTAATAGCCACCATTTTTGGTCCTCGAAGAAAACATGAAATTCACCTACATGAACTGGTCCTCATGACCCATTTCTATGTCATGAGAATCTCCACCTGTAATAGTTTAGTGCATATGCACTATCTTACTGCTAGGCAAGAATGATCTTCCCACAAACCAGCTGTACCGTGGGTACGGGTGTTGCGCTCTGTTGAGAAAGCATCAGCACATCCATTAATTAAGAATGGACAAGCTGTCTTACACCCTTAAATCATGCATATGAACCTGGCTTGGTATCAATCTTCAGGTTAGAATGTACTCATGATATGCCCACTACAGCACATGCACATGCATGAAGTGGCTTGAGATGATCTACCAACACTGATAGAATTCAAAAATAGAGACTACTGCACAGCCCAGCAGATAGGTCACTTGTCATACCCCCTGTATCATTGTTGACCAGTGACATATTCTTGCTTATCTAGAGCATTTCTTGTTATTTGCATATCTATGGTACAATTTAGTATTATTTTCTTCTTCAGAAGCATGTAGATTCTATAGAATCTAATACATTGCATTAAGCGATTGTATTTGTCATTGAATTATCTTTGGTTTTAAAACGCACAGTTCAATACTATTCTGCGCATACCGAACACATTGTGCCTTGCACTATGGCTAAACACCTAATACCGATATGGTAGGTAAGCCACATCTCGCCACCATGCCCCATATCGCCATAGCGCATATAAATTTGCTGCTTGTGCGCAAAGCAAGACAAAAGTGCGCGGTAAGAAAGGCGCAATACGCAGAGAACATGCACTGGTTTGATTTGCCATTAAGAAACAAGGTGGAAACAGGCATCAAATTGCTCAAATTTGTGATTTTCTGAAGTTTTCAATGTGGCATTTAGCCAGTTTTCTTACATTTTCACCCATTCTATGCCATGGAATGCGTCAACACAATTAGACAACGATATCTCCGTAGGTGGAATCCACAATGAGTGTGCGAGATCGGGATCTGAACCGACCATATTTTCAATCTTCGTGAGGCAAAAATCAGGTAAATTTGATTGTTTTCTCACTTCAAAATCCTGGTAAAAGTTTAGGGGTGGCGAAAATCCCGGTAAAAGTTTAGGGGTGGTGATATCTGGCACATTGTACCAAAAATGAGCGAGAGAAAACTGACACCACACGTGATTCGTGGTGATATCCTTGAACTTTCGAAGGCGACCTCGAATTTTAATTTTGAGGACAGCATCAGAATCTGTTGTCGAGTTTTCTCCACGATATGAGTACATTTCTAACCGATTTCCAGTCAGTTTTGATATTACAATCACTGGTTGAACGTTACAGGGTGGCTACATGTGGCATACCCAACCATAATCAAATTTCTGGCACAGTTAGGGTGTTTAGGCTTAACACCTGAATAAAATTTCCAGAAATATCGGATAATTAAAAATAGAGATTGGTCTAGTTAGGTCGTTTACATGTAGATATCTAGAGCTTCTATATGCCTAACGTTGGATGGAGCGAGCCATGCGGCATGCTGATTGCAGACATTGGATTTGGAGGCAAAGATCAACGGCAACACCGGTAGGCCCCTGACAACAGGACATGAGAAAAATATTATCCACGGAAATTTTTAACTTAATAAGCATCGATTCGATATGTGATGAGAAGCAGCAGGGGTATGTTTCATCAAGTTAGTCAGCGCTGGCAAGTTGTCAGTCTCTGACAATAACCATAGTAACAGTCAGTGACCAGAGTATCTCAGCCAATCAAAACCAAGGTCAAGGATTTTGCTGAAATTGTCAGAGACTGACGACTTGTCAGTGCTGACTATTGATGAAACACCCCCTATCACCCAGAAGATTTACCCAAAATTAGTTTGCCAAAGGGCCTGCGGCGGTGCGTACCACGCTGATGAGAGGCCCCCATCATTATTATCATGATTAATTCATACCAGGCCCTATTAGTATGAAGGGTACGAGTACCGTGGGTACCCTGGTATTAAGCTCTACGGTACCTCACCACGGTCGCGGTCCTGGAAACTGGCCGACGCGAGGCGACTACCCCCACGTCCCACCAATGCAATGCTACCATACCAGCAACACCAGTGGAGTTAACCGCAGCAGCGACCCCATACGGACAAATACGTACCGTAACTGTGTTACAGCGCCCCGCGACGGGGTTACAGTGGAGTGCAGTGCAGTAGTAACCAAGGGCATAGATCTAGTTCATCCTTAGATTTTAAAAATCTATGAATTATAATATTTGAGGAGTGATGGCTTAACTACATTTTTAAACTTTACCCCTTTGATCTTTGATGCTTTCGCTGGCATTCCTTTTGAAATTGACAATTCTACTCGCTTGCCATTCACGGTCGACGAACACACACAGTCGGTTCCGCTGCTTGTTGTTAAGGAAACTACGCATGCGCAAAGCATCTCTGTGTTTCGATTAGTCTGACATTTCAGACTAAACGGTGCATTGGTGGCGAAGGAGTCTGTCCACCGGTACACAGTAATAACATGCGGTGCAATTTGCAGGGGCTAGGGGGGCTGCAGCCCCCCCCCCCCCCACACACACACACACACTTTTGGATCGTGGAAAAAAAAAAAGAAAAAAAAGAAAGGGGAAAATCGGGGGGAAAATCACACTACCCGAATTTCTCACAAAAAGTGTTCTTCAGATCGCTGTATCTTGATTTTAAACGCAAAAGTTCCGTCGAGTGGGAGGGGGCATCCCCCTCCCACACCCTCCCCCTCTACCTCATTAGACTTTGTACATACACATAGATGATGCACACGCGAAATAAGAGCTAAATGCCGTGATTTTGCTATTAACACCTTCCTGAAAAAAAGTCCAAATTATTTCCAGAAATATTTTTTTTTGGGGGGGGGTGGGGGAGCTAGAAAAAAAATCCAAGTATTGGACCAAAAGTTTGCACCAGATCGCTGAATTTCAGGTCTGCAAATGTAAAATCACCATTGTGTGGGAGGAGAAATATCCCTTTTGTATATACACCCTCGTGAGCATGCCTTTTCTGTTTGATTGCTTAACAGACAACGTTCATGAAATTTATTGTAACACTAGATTAATACAAGAAGTTTATTTAAATGCTACCACTTTATAGACAAATTGTTCAATAATAATCCACATCAAAATATCCTGCTACCTTAAAAAAGTGGGGCCGTTTCAAGTCGATAAAAGACGGAAAAACATGCATCATATTGCACCATTTACAACATAAAAATGCAAAAAGTTCTCACCGTGTGAGAAAAGTTCTCCCCCCCCCCCCCCCCCCCCGTTCCCTCCGCTCGCTCGGGCTCTGTCGCTTCGCTCCCTCGCATAGTAACCACCGCCCTCCCAATATCACAAGATCATTATCCAGGCTACGCCGGTGCGTCTAAGCGGGGGGTTTCAAGTCGATAAAAGACGCAAAAAGATGCATCAGATTGCACCATTTACAACATCAAAATGCAAAAAGTTCTCCCCGTGGGAGGGGGAACATCCCCCTCCCACAACTACCCCCTAGATATAGGGCAATTACCCCCGAGGACATTATACCTCCCGGACAACTACCCTCCTCGGGTAATCACAATCACCCCCCCCCCCCCCCCGGGCGATTCCCCCTTAGGACGACTACCCCACGGATAACTACCTCCAGGATGACTACCCCTGGAAAACTACCCCGTTAGGATAACTACCCCCTGGATAATACCCCCGGAAAACTACCCCCTGGATAACTACCCCCAGGATAACTACCTCCTGGACAACTACCCCGGCGGAGTCGTTAGCTACCCCCTGGGTAACTACCCCCCGGATAACTACCCCCTGGATAACTACCCCCGGTAGTAATACCCCCCGGATAACTACCCCCGGACAACTACCACTCGGATAACTACCCCTCCCCCCCCCCCCTCCGAAAAAATAACAATCGGATAACTACAGCCGGGATAGCTACAGTTACCCTTGGCATATACATAACAACTACTCTATACCTGATAATTAATATTACTCTGGGGAATAATACACTGCAATCTTCACCTTTCCCAGTGCAATTACCCTCCAGGGCAATCCCAGGGCTAGCCCCGAACAGTTACTCACCTCCAAGGTTATTCCCAGTAGGGCAACTATCGCCCCCCCCCCCCCCTTCCCCGACAACCACCCCACCCCCCCCCCCCCCCCGATAAATATCACCTGGATGATTTCCCCAGGGAAATTACCAACCATAACCATCAATCGGTAGATTACTCATATAGTCTTAGCTAGCCTATAACTACCTCCAGATATCAAACTTACCCTCCAGACCAATTCCCCAGGACAATTCCCCGTATAGGGCACCCCCGAACCCCCGGCCCAAGACTATGCTCGGGGGCAGTCTGCCTGGGATGAAAGGTCATGGAGAGTGGATTCCGGCTGGGCCTCTTTATTGGCTACCGGTACAGACAATGGACTCTCCTTCAAAATCACTTCCACCAGAGAGGTGGGAAGAGACACTTTCACTATTATACATTCTGCTATAATTATATTAGTGTTCTTACTGATTGTGCAAGCCAACCCGAGCTGTGGTACTGTAAAACCAGAAACATTTGCTGTATGACATTTTCGCGAATTGGAGTAGCTGATTGCCTTTTTCTGCATCAGAACTTACGTGACTTGCCACTGGCAATCATGTATTATTTATGCCTTAGGAAAAAACAACAACTTTGGCGTTCAATTTCTCGAATCTTGGCTTCTCGCGAAATTCGTGAAAGTTCCATACACTCAAAAAAAAAAAAAAAAAAAAGATGCACATAATTATTTCGTGTAACAAATTTCAAGCACTAATATGGGAATTGATGGTGATGGAGTAATCGAGCACTTTGGTTACACAATGTATAGTTATAGGTCCCGAACTTTGGAAAGATATCTCCAAGTCTCTTCATCAGATTTCTGCAACCATCGCAAACAAAGTTAAAATCCAAACTTAAAGCTTTACAGACATTTCTAATCTTTGTTCATCTAGTGTTCCACTGTTCTTTGGTATTAGGCCTATAGTCAATAATCATTGTAGGCCTAAATATACATCCGTATAAGTTAAATTATCTTGTGAAGCGCCATGACCGTCGAAAGCTCACTGTGTGGCTTGAATGCTTTTTTGCATCTCTAAAGCTTCCGCTTCCTCAGCACCAGGGAGCCGCCCCGATTTTTGGCATGGAGACCTAACGTGGTTGACAATAAGTTCAAATTGTAGGCCTATATTTCGAGGAATTGTTGAAATCCATCCATACGGAATTTTCTGGTACTGTTACGGAATATAGACCTATCAGCTTTTCTTCCCAATCCTCTTGTCATCACTATAGCCCTGGACTGAAAAAAAAGAGAGAGAAAGCATATAAGTATCATACAAAAAAAGTTAACAATTAACCATCTTGCGCACTATTGTGCATAATTATTGTTCGCCAGGTTATGTACCTGAATGTGAAATATTTCAGATTATGTGATTGGCTAATGCGCGTTTTTGCCTGTTTAGCATTTTCATATCTAAAAATACAATTTTTCGATGATTCTTTTTTAGCTTGTCCTGTTCTCTACACACTAATTCATTACTGCCAAAAATGCAAGGACAGCGAACTTCTGCACTCTCAGTTTAATGTTCTATCAAAGCCCTATTCTATAGAGCGCATATTTCGCGGCATACACGGAACAAGGGTACAAAACAAAGAGACTTGTTCGTCTCCGACGAGATTTCGGCAAAGATATCTTTCTCCTTTGGATTTCGTTCAACTTATTTCGCTGCTTCTCATGAAATCGATACTCACTCATCGGAGTGTACAGCGTCAAGACAGTGTGTGTATTCGACCACCGCCTCTGTTTCAGGACAAAACCGCCTAAACCTAATCCAGTTTTCGACGTTGAGGGCGTCCATATCCTGTGTAGCAAATTACGAGTAGAGGGTCTGGAAGCCAGACTAGTTCGATTGGTAAACAGAATGGTACGGTCGCGGTGCGGAAGCTCAGTGCATACGCGCGGGAGTTACAAATGGCGGCTAAGACTGAAGAGGAGATTCGGCACGAAAAGAGAACTGACGATGGAGAAGGACCAGACTCCAAGTCCCAATTACCTCAAACTGAAGTGAACGAAAACGTGAGCAATGATAAGGATGGAAAGCGTATGATACACCTCAGGGATGCCCTGAGGAAGACCATAAAGAAGTGCATGGATTCTGCCAAGTAAGTTCACGAGTACGAGTAAAAATTTAACCGCACGCACCAGCGACCCTAACTATACACAGCCCAGTCGCTGTACATGGTACGTCGGAGTTTCGCATAGCGTAACAGTGTCTGGTCGGGCTACAGCGACCCCAACCCGTACCTTACATGGCCTGGCAGCGCCCCGCACCGGGGTTAGCGTAGGGTTGGGGGTACCACCTATCGCCTATCGTCACCCTAAGGATCTGTAGCTTGTTTATTCTAAAAATGTAACACAAATTCGCCTAATTCTTACCTCAAATATGCCATAAATACTGCAGTTTTGAATGTCGTGACCGTCTCGTTGATTATAAATCTCCGTTTTAAAATAGCGCAATTTTAGTGCGTGCGTTCCGTTTTCTTCGCGCAGCTGTGAAGGTTACCTTGCGATCGGCACCCCCTCCCCTCCATAGGTATACACGTGAATTTCACAGCATAGGTAATACACGTGAATTTCACCGCATATATTATATAGGTAGGCCTAATACACGTGAATTTCACCGCATATATTATATAGGTAGGCCTAATACACGTGAATTTCACAGCCATGCGTTGTTACTGAGCGGATGTGTAATTTTTAGCTTGGTTTGTTTGAGTTTGATTTTCGTTTCTTCGTTTTTATTGTCTTTATAGCTAATGACACTTAATCCCGCGCGTACCTTTTCGTTCTATACGCAAACAGCCATGATACGCTGGGTGCCGATGGGGCGATGGGAAGGTGCCCTGCCGATAGGTGGTGCCCCAAATGCGAGAAGGCGAGTAAATTTAACGTTAGATCCCTGTAACGTTTGGTCAAGTCACTGTCATTGTAGTGTTTATACTACATGTTAGCTCTGACGTGAGTTTAGCCTTAGGCAAAAAAAAAAAAAAAAAAAATTGTTTGTTTGCCCTTAATTGTTTTGGTTTTTTTTTTGGTTTTTTTTAATAGTTACGATGTAATTATACCCTTTTTACCCATGTAATTTTGTAACTTTGGCAATGCATCTCGTAATAAATTTACACTCATCCCTCTGCTAGTTTCTGGCAGTAAAGTTTACTTCGAGTTCTAGAGGTCTAAAAAGATCTAGTTCAACTTTGTACAGGATGTGGTGCAACTTTAATGCACTCAAAACTCCAAGGGATTCATTCAAATTTACGTCTTGCCAGGGCCCATATAGGCGAGGCAGAAACACTCACTGACAAACACTTAGCGTTCATCTTTGGGTGCATTTATCAACTCTTTTTCTCGGCAGAAACGGGTTTTCCAAACGGCTTTCAAGGAATTTTTTCAAAAGCCGCAAATTTGTGCTTTCAGAAACAGGTTTCTGGTTCTAGAAGTCCTTTGAAGCAAGATAAACACAAAGCTGTTCTGAAACGGCTTTGTACTGCGGTTACAGTATAGGCCTATGACCCCTTTTGTTAAATTTTGCAAACAGCTCCAAAAAAGTACCTTCCTGTGAAAGTCCAATGAAAGTACCTTCCATTTTTTTTTTTTTCGGCCTTATGCCCTTACCTTAGTGAGACCCCGTTTTAACTATTCATGCCATCCATGGCCCATGGTGGAATAACTTCCTGTGGGCCACCATCATTCCGAGACACAAACGTAGCTAGAAAAATAGTCATGCTTTTGAAATCTATGTAGAACTAGAAACCATCTAACTCCTATAGTATAGCCATGATAGCTATCAATAGTATCATGGCTAAAATTTATATTGATTTCTATTAAGCTGGACAAATAAATAGTGAAGTAAAGTTGTAGAGAAAATGCCAATTGCAGATTGTATGAAAAATTTATGATTGTTTTTCTTTGAAATGACCAGTTTAAGTGTAAAAGTACGTCTTTTGTACACGAAACAGTGACAAAAATGTAGAATTTATGCGCAAATCCAGCAAGGAACACCGCTTGATAATCACCACTTATAGAACCTCTAGAATGATGCAAGCTCTATGCGAGAGGAACGAAAGCGTGAGTAATTAGGCCTAAATGCTTTCATTGTACTGCAGCATTTGGTGATTTATCGATTGGTTTGGGCAAGTTTGTGCGTTTGAGCAGAATGCGAAGCTGGCGCACGGCGCCCGTTACGGACTGTAGTCTGTAGAGTGTAGTGACTGTAGTGTTATGTTGCAATGCCTTAATGTTTGTGACAAGACCCCCCCCCCCAAAAAAAAAACATGGAGAAAAAAAGAGAATGAATTGTAAACCATTTAAAGAAAATTAAGCTGTCTATAATTTCAAGAAAAATAGGTTATTTTCAGAGCGCCACTTGCTTGTTAGCAGCCGAAGACCCAGCCAATGAACTACTGCACTGTCTACTAAACACTTATTACTAATTTACATACCATGTAATGATGTATTCTATGTAGTACCCTGATCTGTCAAAGCAATTTTAATCCGAAGTCCCCCAATCAATTGCAACTTTGCTCTTGATCTTCACTCCATCATATCAAACAAATGCGATATTACTATGGAGTGAAAAAATAAATATTGTACTTGCAAGAAAATAACATTGCCTAGAAGTATGAATAAATGAGGTTATTTTCATCGCTTTGCGAGCGAGGTGGTCATAGTGTATTCAATTGGATGGTTACAGTGTATGTGGCTAACAGCACAGTGCTGCGTGTTCCCCAAACAAAGATACGTGACTTGTTTGTATCTCCGTATGTACAAGAGTGTGGCTGTATCCACGAATATGGCTGTATCCAGCGTCTCGGGCTGTGGCTACAAGCACACAAGTGTGGCTGGATGGTAAAGACACACGCATGAGGTAGTAATGTATACACAACAAATTACAAATTACAAATTACAGTGCAGGTTAAAGTTACTACATTTGTAGTTTAGATGGGTACGGTACATTTTCTCGTGCAGCTAAAAAATAACCCATTCCCATCTAGCAGAGTTGAATATCCTGCACCACTTGCTTAAACTGAACTAAAGGCAGTTCAAGGCCTCTTGGGGCAGAGCATTACACATTCTGCGTGGTTGTGTCTGGCACTCGGGGAAGAATGTCCTTTGCCCCAATTGCAAAAATCGCCCACAAATGCAGAAATTTATTGGACAACGCCCACTAGATCTATAATCATATTTGCTAATGTAGAAATCATTTCAAAGTGTCGCCCACAAATGTACGTACAAACTGCAAATTGGTTATTGGCTTTTGTTGATACAGACATATCCAGCGTAACTAAACTAAAGTAATGCTGTGTACAAGTGTATGTGGGGGGGGGGGGGGACGATGGGAATGTGTGTGAGTGATGTGTAATGACCAATGTGTTTAACGTGTTGGTGTGCTGCTAACCGCACCATCGACCCTTGACCGAAAGATGGGTCTGTATCTACATAGTCAGGGATATGTTCCGCGGAGACTGCGTTTGGCTTCATGGAATACGGAGGAGAACCGATAAAGTAAAAAAATGATAAAAAACTAAAAGACTCCTCCGGACAGATGGATTTTTCTGCGTACATCAACCCCAACATGTACATGTGGTCACAGCACCCCAGAGTGGTGTGCTGCCCTACAGCCCTGTCGGTTGTCACTGTACAGCAAGTCTGTTTGTACTGCTAAATACTAGATCTATACTGATTTTTTTTTTCTTTTTTTTTTTCATTTTTCTTCTTCTTTTTTTTTTTTTTTTAACAAAACTCACCGAGGCATTAATACCCTTACAGTGTACAACTGGTGTACAACCCTTACACAACTATTTGCATTTCATGATAAAATATGAACATTTTGTACTGTTGTGATAGCCCTCATTTGTTTTTGCATATTAATACAAAAATATTTTGCAAGTATAATTTTAATTTGCCATGTTGTATGAATATTATTTATTTTATCCTTTTTAATTTGTACAACGTGTGCTCAGTCCATGCAAAGAAGTTGCCTGCAAAACTGGTTACAGGAACAGTGTGATTTATGTACTCTAAGTAGTTACCCTGAGGATGTTACTAATGCTGCTCTGTTATAGGGGAGTAAACAAACCCAAGCTTTACACTGTCAAGAAGTTCTACATATTTTGTACTACTCCAGTACTTGTCTGTCAGCTGTGTACAATCATGTCTTAATCTCACTTTGATGTTCACTTTTTAGATTCAGCATCTTCAGCAAACAGTATGGTAACCACATGCTGGACAGAAAACCTGAAGTCCTAAAGAGGGTCTATCAGCAATTCAAGAAAGAGCTTGAGACATCCATCAAGGTACGTCAATGAGGAAAATCCTTTTCACAGAAACAAAATGTTTGTTGACATCTTGTATGTCATATTTTGGCGTGTGCACAAAAGTGATTGAATGGCAAAACTACCAGAAACTCCTCCAGCTGTATAGGTTCTATCAGATTTAATTCTGCAATGCATTGATCTGCGTTGACCTTTGTACATTTGCAAAAATATGTGATATAATTTCTGTGGTCAGCAGTCAGACCTCTCTCTAGCTCATACTGTAAAAGTGGTTTCTTTCGCGGAGGTTTTATTTTTCGCGCTTTGAGGTTGAACCGCGAATTTAACATCACGCGAAAATGTTTTGTAAAGTCGCGCGAAATTAACCACGCAAGGAGATGTTTTGAACTCGCCGCTTGTTACAACGCTATTGCGCACATGCACACACAAAGATTCCGCGCAATGTAGGTACAAGCATGTTATAAAGTACTCGAGAGATGGGATTTCAAATAAGCTTGCATTTAATTTTAATTTCTATTTGATAGATAAAAGAATAATTGGACTATAGTTTGGGTTTGTATGTGCAAAATAAAACAGTTTTTGCCGACTGAATTCACAGATTTTGCTGACGGCGAATTTAAAGACACACAAAAAAGTCGGCACCGTTGAACCCGCGAAAGTATCTGTACGTGAAAGAAACCACTTTTACAGTACACTGATTTGTTGAAAAAAAAAAAAATCATGTTAGTGTTTTGTGCCCAAGAACATACTTCAAGATGACTTCACTGTAAGAATGAGTACAATTGTAAGTTAATGAAGTGGGAAAAATCAAACAAATTAATAGTACTTAGGTAACTTCAGCTGACCTACAGACGTAAAGTATAAGAATTGTGTATAATAATTGATGTATGTGTCATCTGAAACTGTTGTTTAGTGACCTTGATTATAAGATGTGAAGTTGTAGGGATATCTCCAAAGTATAACCTATGATTTCTGTATGGTTACCCATGATAGACTGAATTGGAGCTTGTGATCAAAGAAGAGAATCTTGTTCCTCTCTCCAATGAGCTGGATAGACTTGCTGAAGTTGCTACTGATGATACAGCTCATGTTGCCTGGTAAGTAACACTTCATTTGATTGCCTCTCAACCAATAAGAGTCAAGAATTTATGTTTTGCTTCCCAGCATTCACGAAGTTATGAATTTCCATCTAAATTTAGTTTGATATTTCATTTGGGGTAATGAAAGATGATTTCACTGTTCATTATCACACTTTGAACAAAGGAACACAGTGATACAGGAATTCTTGAATCAGATTATTTGAAATATTTGTTATGTACCCATATTATGGAGGGAAGGATTCCAAAATTTGACTGTTCATTTAATAACTCCTAATGCATACCCACATACTAGAATGTTTGAAGTCATGAACTTTGTACTTTAGTACACCATACATGCATATGTATTCCAATTGGCTTTATTTTTGCAAATCTTGCAGGTTAACTAATACTCCCATCTCCCATAAGTAACAACACGCTAAAATATTGAACTAATGTGGTCTTAATCTCTAAATAACTAATTAGATGCAGTTCATTGTCTTGAAGTAACTATTTTGTTGCCTCACAAGATTTGCGCAAAAATTTCATTGTCAAAAACTATATCTTAACCTATTCTTCTCGCAATACTAAGAGAGCCTTCATTACCACCAAACAAGATTCTTTTTTGCAAGTCGACAGAGAACACACAGGTTGGTAATCCACCTGTGCGAAAGCAGTCAAGCCGTACATGCATCCCCTTTCCACGGTCAATGTGCCATTGAACAATGAAAATATCGATCGGGCGAAAGGTATGACCAGAGCGTGTGCTGATGTGCTCACAAAGTCTTGTTATACACAAAAGAGACACCTGCATGGGGTGAGCGAAAGCTAAAATCTACTGAGCTCAGCCTTGATTGCTATCTACATTTTCATAAGAGTTTTATTGTGAAACAAGCACAAACCATACAATGGAAAAAAGGCAAATAATCTGCGTATACCAGGTTCCTGTAAAGAATGGGTTGATTAAAAAAAAAAAAAACAGTATTTATACAGTTTCAATGTACATATCTATCATGGGTATCATGTCAGAATGATATTGCTGTGACTTACTGTTGCAAGGAGCAGTAGCGTACTGGAAAAGACTCTAGTTTTAATCCTGTCCTGTGCGTTTTCCGTAGGACATAACGTTTTGACCCTTGTGTATAAGGGGGTTCTAGGGCAATTCTCCCTGGACAATTAGCCCAGACCCTTCCCCTGTCACTAACCCTAATCCTAATCCTAATCCTGAACCTGAACCTAATCCTAACCCTAACCCAAACTCTAACCCTAAACCTAACCCTAACACTAATCTTTACTCTGACCTTATCACTAACCAAGTATTTATATTTACGGGGTAATTGTTGGGGGGGGGGGGAGGGGGTAATTGCCCTGATACGGTTTAAATGGGTACCTGGCAATACTAGGGTAATGATAATTGCAAAGCCCTCTGGTAGAGCGGTTACAGAACTGAAGAGGCCACTTTGGAAATAAAGACCATATTAATTTTTAATACCATGTGCAATGGAACTTGGCACAGGGCTTCTTTAACTACACCGTATTGTTATTTTCCTCACAATATTTTTACACCAAGTCATTAATCAAACTTTTTCATTTGTGCGCAGGCGGCCATCAGGGGAGCCAGAGAAAGACTGCCTCAGCCAGAGAATGAATGCCAAGTTGAAAGAAAAGGAGAGACTCAAACAAATTTTGCGCCAAACAGAGGAGGAAGGACAGCAACTTCTCCTGAACATCAGGAGTCACAAGATGAACCTTGTAAGAACCCAGGACAAGATCAAAGATCATCTTGAAGCATTCAGCCAGGTAAACTCTCATATTGTTAAAGGCAAGAGTCCATGAGAATCTTGTGTTCAGGCGGGATAGATAGAAACTCGGGATGTCATGTTTGCGTGGTACAGTACCCTCCACTTGGTGTTGGGCAGAGCAGTTGTTCTGTGATTGAACGGTGTACCCAATTAACTGAGAGCACGTTTCATTTGCGTCAGAGCTACCGCACACTATTAGATTATACATCTATCTGTATCAAATACACAGCATGGTACAGTGTATGTCACACAACAGCCACAGCTCATCTAAAGTCATGCAACAACCTTTGCAGAACCCCAATTTCTCCCATAATGCCTTTTAAGGAAAACAACTTTCAAACCCAATGAAATTATTCTGTTTGAATACTGTACCCTGTTGATGCCATACTGCAATTTTAATGATAATTGGTAATCCATACCGAGGCCCTATTTGCATGAGGGCAGACTGGTTGTTCACAAATGTACAATGTCCTTCGACATGTCACATCAACATGACATTTTAAGTCACAAGAAATGCAATCAGTTCTGTATGCCACTTGTGTGGAAGCATTATTTTTCAACGAACAGCCTGAAAGTGGAGTTAGCTTATTCATTTTTCTCCAGAGCTGTCTAAGACACATACCATACATTGTATACTGATGATTGTGTGTCACTATGCATGTAGTTTTAAGTAGCGTGTGTGGTGCTGGCACAAGAGTTTGAACGATGTACATGGCATGCATAAATGCGTCTACCTGTAGTGATATGACGAATTGATTGCTCACTGAACAATTAAAGATAATATAAAGTTTTGGTACCTCAAAAGTTTCCCTGAATTTCCTTGTCTTAGTTTGTGTTTCAGGTTAAAGTACCTTTCATATAACTAACACTGTGAGACTTACTCGCCCCAAAGTGCTCTCATGTCTTAGTAATCATGCAATAATGGTTTCGTACCAGAGCCGCCGCCGTATACGGCGGCGAGGTAGTACATGTATTGTACGAAACCATTATTGCATGACAACTGCGACCAGCAGCGTGCAGCCCCATACGCATAGCTAACTGTGACCAGCAGCCCCATACGCATAGCTAAATGGGGCTTCGCATTGTAGCATTCAGCATCATGACAGATTTAGTATCGCGGGTAAATATCAACTTAAAATCCAAACATTTCTTCAATTTGAAGACTTACCAGTTAAGTTGAAGTATTGAAAACAGGCTTCGGGCAACGTTTGGTTTTGCCAACAGTCCCTTTCTGTTCGAATTGATGACTGAATGTGACTCGGTCGAGAGGACCTTGGGAGAGCTACACTGAATTGACGGCCAGCGCATGCGCACACAAACATCTAATCCGTTCATGGATTTGAAATTTGTGCGCATGTGATGTGTGCCAATGCGCCGGCCGTAGTATTCAGTGTATGTAGCTCTCCCAAGGTCCTCTCGACCGAGTCAAATTCAGTCATCAATTCGAACAGAAAGGGACTATTGGCAGAACCAAATGTTGCCCGAAGCCTGTTTTCAATACTTCAACTTAATTGGTAAGTCTTCAAATTGAAGAAATTTTTGGATTTTAAGTTGATATTTACCCGCGATACTAAATCTTTCATGATTCTGAATACTACAATGCGAAGCCCCATTACGCTATGCGTATGGGGCTGCTGGTCGCAGTTAATTGCACGATTGCTAAGACATGAGAGCACTTTGGGGTGAGTAAGTCTCACAGTGTTAGTTATATGAAAGGTACTTTAACCTGAAACACAAACTAAGACAAGGAAATTCAGGGAAACTTTTGAGGTACCAAAACTTTATATTATCTTTAACATGTTAAAATGTAAATCTAAACACTATTTTTCCCTCAGCACCTCAATTTCTTCAGAATTTATGCCACTGTACAGCCACTTTAAAGACTTTCTGCAGAAAATTATAAGAATAGATGATGTTTGTTTGAAAAACTCGTACCTGTTTAACCAATATGGCTAACAATTATACAGTAGATATAAACGCATCAGAAGTGTTTGTCCTGCTTGTATGTCAATAGGCAGAGTATCTGATTAAGTGGTACAGTGCACTCAGGCAGAAAATTCAGGCCAAAAGATTATCTGTTGATACATTTATGTACTTTACTGTTTGGCTGTTACGAAACTTTGATATACCCAAAGAAAACCACCGGTCCCAAAGACTTTATTAATATTTTTGTACACTGTCACAAGAGTGCACTGTACCTGACTTTACAGAGACTAGTGTACAGTATGTCCCCAAAAGAATTACAAACAGATTTTCGAATTGATAACTTTCAATGTGATTAAACTGTCTGAATGCTATTTCAGGGTTGAAAAGTGTAACATCTTACCTATGTTTTGCAGAAAACTTCATTCTATTTTGTTAAATGATCACAGAGAAATGTGGATATTTGTAAAGCATGCCATGGGTCTGTTTCTTCCAAGTTTAGCACTTGGATGCTCTTTGAACTCCACAATGTGGGAATACAATAGACAGAACTTGGAGAGAAGGGATTCCTGACATGTTCTACAAAGATCCTCATTTCTCTTTGACCACTGAAGCAAATCGGATGGGGTTTTCTGTAAGATGTGGGTAATACCTTATAGTTTCATGTTTACAGTTATCATTGCAGAGGGTCCCGTTGTAATTTTTATTGGGACATAGGGTATAGAAATTGTGTGTGATTAATGCATTAAAGCATTTGAAAAAAAAAAAAAAAAAACATGCATAAAAACAATTAATTGTTTGAAAGATGGTTCTTACATTATAGTAAAATGTGTACATGAAACCTAATAATAATTCATTATTTTGCTAAATCATTTTCTTCATGTGTAGGCTTCTGCAGCAGCTGACCAGGTTCCAGTAGCTGAAATTCACAGAGCCCTGAAAGAGCTCAACCCACCAGTCAGTCAGCAGTGATTAAGCACTTTGGTGGACATGTTCATTTCACAGCTTGAAATGTGGCACACCTAGAGAATTTTTAGTTCTCATGAGGAAAAGGTGTGGAAATAAAACACATTCTTCTGTTCACTCTTGTCATCTACAGCACAATACAAAATTTGTTTGTTTAAATATCAAGGGCTGATATGGCACAATCTATTTTTGCTGTAGGGACCGTGTCCAAACATACAGAGTTCATGAGAGGAATAGGAGACAATAGCTGAAAGTGACAAGGCATGTATCACAGTGTTGAAACTGATAGGTCACTACAATTGTAGTTCCATACCATCCCTCTTCCTCTTAAAGTAATAAATAAGCATGCACATTGTAAACATCGACTTCAGAGAGAAACATGTTTGAAATTTCACATTCAGATTCCAGAATACTTCTAGTATAAATGTAATGGGAATTGATTTTGTACCACTGAATACTGCAAATGAAAAACAATAAGTCAGGGCTCAACATTAGCAGTGACCCAATGGGCCACTAAAAGTTGATGTTGGGCTACCAAATTTCCCAAAAGGCTATCATTTAGTGGCCCGATCAGGCACTTAAGATTCAAAATGGAGTGGTGTGTTTCTGTTTATTTGGGGCCACTACATTCTCTTTTGGGCCACCAAAATTTAAACTTAAAAGATTTTAGAAGCCCAAATGGGCCACCAGAGAAAAAAGTTAGTGTCAAGCCCTGAATTAAAGTTAACCTGTTGAAGACGAGTCCCCGAGTATACTCGGGCAAGTGTCTATGGGAAAATGCATGTTGTAGCAAAATCAGCCTGTCCTCAATGGGTTAATGCTACCACCTCATGAATGACTATTCATCCTTTGATTGGGATTTTTACTTATCTATCATTTCATTACAAGTCAGCGTGCTTGGAGGATTCATGTGATGACTTAAGTGTACACATATAAAACGAATTACCAGCATTGTGTGACACTTGATATCTGACTTTGATGAATGAAGTTGCTTTCAGTAATAAATGTAGTCATGAAGTGAGAGTGAGGAAAATACAAATTCAATTGTACACCTGTTGATTTATCTGTCAATATTATGTGACCGTGCATCACAAAAGCAACAAAAAGTAATGCTCCTTGATTTTATATGAGAACTGAAAAATAGGTGAAATGGGTCAATCTAGTCAATATGCAGTTTTTTTATATCTTCTGAAAGAGCAGGAGGTCTACATGAGTCAAAGTTTGGGATGATAAAGTGAATAGGAAATCATGTTTTTGCGGGGTTTCTTAGCCTAGACACCTCTTTACAATTTTGTATGTAGAACATTGTGATTAGATATTGGTTAGAGGCCCCTTTTCATTTCTTGAACACTCTTTGCACACTGCTCACTTTCAACTCTGATAACTTGTAAGGATTGTATGTATAACTGCCTCTAAAGTTGGTAGCAGTCATGAATAAAATGAACTTAGTAGTGTGGGAATTTTCAGCTTAATCAGATAATCCCTTCATTGTGGTTGCTATACAGAATTTTACATCCTGTTTTTGTCCCATTATTGCACAGAGCATGGCAGGGAGTGAGATTAAGCACTTGAATAGACCCGTAACTCCAAAGCCTCTTTTCTCAGTAAATGCTTTTCAAGACTCTTCTTTCTTTCCATTATAATGATAGGTTAGGAAAGTCTACTTGTAATGAGTTAGACATCATTTTAATGCATAGAGTCTGCTCTTTCAGAATCTGTCCTTAGCTAAAAAAATCATGTCTAGCAACTTTTTGGTGGTTTTGTGGTGCAGATTTACATACAGTACAAGTCCTCTATTAAAATTTGATAGTAGGGTTTAGGAGTCTTTTTTTTTCTCCCATTTAAGCAGGTCTTTTTTTTTCCATTAAAAAAATGGAAAGTTTGAGGATTTGTATGCAAGTCTGTGATAATCCTTTAAATTGAAGCAATTTAAACATGGGGTAAATTTGCACTTCAACTGGTGGCCCATACAGTGCACTCCCATTAGAACGAACACAGCTATAACGAAATTCCAGTTACAACGAAATAAAAATTCAGGCTGCGTCACTATCCACTCTGTATTTTCATTGTTTATTTGTACGGTTATAACAAAATTTCGATATAACGAAAGAAATCTGCTGGTCCCGAGGACTTTGTTATAATGGGAGTCCACTGTACATTATTGACCCATGCAAATCTCTCCATTGTCACTGGTCATGGTCATGTGAGTAGAGAAAGACAAGAAATTGCCTAATGATAGACACCCAGGACTATGATGCCATATTATTTTGTAGTTCCATGTTCCACTGCTGAGTGGCATGTTTAGACTGCAAAATTAAATAGTGCTCTTCCACTTGCCATATGTTGTAAATGGCCATTATGGTTATGAAAATCTGAGATGACATTGGTCTGGATCTAGTCATCATCTTGAGACATGAAAAGGGGACAGCAAGTCCCAAATAATGTACATGTATTGTATTATGACCTGATGAAGCACGTTGAAGCCTCGATTATGCATTGATTAATGGAAGTTCTGGCGAAGTGGTTCCATTTTCATTTATGGTCACACCTGTATCTGTGTATATTATATATATTTTTTTTTTTTCCTTCTTCTTCTTCTTCTTCTTTTTTTCCCTCAGTGAAGTTTGTTGGTTTTCCTATCTTGTTTCAAGTACACTGTATGTACCTCCTCTTTGCCTCCTACCCTCTCTGGGCCCATCTCTTCCCTACTCTCTTCTGAACAATACACATGCACATAAGAATATAAATCGAGGTAAAATCATATGGAAAGGCCAATCCAGAAAAAAACATGTAGGCAGCTGTTTCAGAACAGTGACTATTCTGTACACAGTCATGGCAATCGTGTTGAGTGGACTCATTCACACCATGATATCATCATGCCATTGTACACATGCATGTGTGTATTCAGATACAGGTGGTACTGTATAAAATATTTTGTACATAAGGTAGTTTTATAGATATTGTTTCTGATACGTGTATAATAAATGGTAATGTCCAATTACTTATAAAGTGAACTGTTACAGGGTATTTGTTTTTATTACTGTATGACATTTCAGTGTACAATGTACATTTCTGCCACATAATGTACGCTTTAATATTCATTATAGCTGTTCAGATTTAGCCAGGCTAGTCCCAGCCAAGACTAACATGTTACCGCGACCCGATAATTAGGTGTGGTGGGAAAGTCATCAAAGAACTGCAGTCTTCTGGTGGACACTGGCTCTGGTAGACATGGCCTTTATGTACCATAGTAAATGGGTTTGTGCATCAGGTTGAACTTTAAGGACAAGTTGACCTTTTAAATAAATGTGTGGATTGAGTGAATGCAGCAATATTTGCAGAACACAATAGTGAAAGTTCAAGGAAAATCGGACAATCCGTTCAGTAGTTGTGAATTTTTGAAGTTTCAGTGCTGCCATCGCTGGATGAGATTACTACAGAATGAGAATACAATGTATAACATGTACCAGCATGCTAGTACAAGGGTTCTTTCTACAGACTGATCCCAACATGCAAGAGAATAATTTGAGTACAAAGAGGGGTATATGTATATACACGTGTATTTAGAAGTCTTTTTATTTTTCACAAATTTTGTGAGTGACCTGATACATGTATTCACAAAGGTAAGTCGCAACAGCATCATCTCCACTAACACATACTTCCTGTAGGCCTATGTTTTATGTAAGGTGGGACAGCACCAAGCTTTTTTTCTTTTTGGAAAGGGATGTTTATTTCTCATTCTGTCATGGAATCTCGATTCAACTACTGTATTTATGAATTTGTCCTATTCAACTACAGTGGACTCCCATTATAACGAAGTCCTCGGGACCGGCAGTTTTCTTTCGTTATAACGAAATTTCGTTATAACGGAATGAATAAACAATAAAAATACATAGAGTTGATAATGTTGCGGCCCTAAATTTTATTTCGTTGTAACCGGAATTTCGTTATAACCGTGTTCGTTATAACGGGAGTGCACTGTACTTATGAATATGTCTAACAAGTCCAGATCCCCAAAATATCATACTCATTATGGCTTACAACTTATTGTATACACATTACGGGTGTTTTATATAACAGTATTTCTTATGAGAGATCTATCTGTTTGCCTCACTACTCCGCATTTTTTGACACATACATGTTCACCAATATGATAAAACTGAAAAATTCCAGAATTTCATAAAATCGGAGGGATTTTTAAGCTGCAGAGATGGCTGTACTTTAAAATGTTTTCATGGACAAGTGTTTAAATACCTGGCAATAATGACACTTTTATGCCAGAAGTGTCGGTAGTGATATGAAAAGGGGACTGGCAAATCCAATTAGGGTGAGGTTGTCTGAACCACCATATTTTCCTTATAGCTGATTCTTGTGCCTGTACTGTTGAAACATAGTGCAGTACATGTTTCAGAATAAAGGGGAAAAGGGTAGGGAAGTACACTGTACATAAACCTTTACTAAAATAGATTATGATAGCAGGTATCGTTCATAGAGATTGCACAAAAGCTGCATCCCAATGCAAAAAACATGTCAATTCTGTAAGATAAAACCCCATGACTACAGTGTCAGGTTCACCATATACCGGTACTGTATACGCCAAATATTTCAAAAGGTTTTTATTTTTGCGAATTTCGCAAGTCGGGTGGTATTCGCGAAATTAAAGACACGAAAATATCGACTCTGACCACGTTATGAATGTGACATATGCGTGTACATTTCACCATTCAGTACAGGACTCCACGATTGCGAATTTAACCACTATCATGAAATTGTCGGGAAGTTCCAATTCGCGAAAATTTAGACCCGCTAAATATGTGGCGTATACAGTACCTGGAAAATTTGTACATCATTATGTGATAGCCAAGTGCAACACTAGTGAGACTTTCTCACATTGATCACCAATCACCCTATTCCACATAGAGAACAATTCCTGACTGCTGAATTTGATACAGTAGGCAAAGCAGCAAACCTTACATTGTGGGTACTTATTTGACATTGCCCCTCCAACACCACTACCAAACACATACATATGAACTTCATGCAGTATCCAAAATTTGGCAATCAATAACTTGATGTAAGGCAAGCAGCCTTTCACTTTAATGGAAATATGTGCAGGCATAAATGGACATGTACAATGTACAGGGCACTCCCGTCATAACGAACATGGTTAAAACGAAATTCCAGTTACAACAAAGTAAAAGTTCAGGCTGCAACATCATCCACTCTGTTTTTCATTGTTTATATGTTCGGTTATAATGAAATTTTGATATAACAAAAGAAAACTGCCAGTCCCGAGGACTTTGTTATAACGCGAGTCCACTGTACCACTATTAACAGAGTTGCCAATTTCTCAACTAAGTGGGAGTGAGAAATTGCAATTTAACGAAGCAAAAGAAGTTCCCCCCCCCCCCCATTGGTGCACACTTGTCATACAATTTTACTTGCATAATTCTCATCTATTCCTCAGAAGATGATCCTGCGAGACATCATTTGGAGTATTTTCTACCCAAATTTTGCTCAAGGGTGAATGAGTTTATACAGAATGCCTGTATAACTGATATGGCTTAGTATTAGCAGATGGCAGAATTCTATTTTAGAGACCTCTTTAGATCATTTATCTAGAAAGGAAAATGGCTGTCAAATACAGCCTCGTAGGTATCCTCTAACCAACAAAAAGAATAAGGAGGAGGTTTAACTTTTACTCAGTTCAGCATAAAGAGGCTTCTCATCCAACATTTATCATTGATCTAGATGTCTACTTGTAGCATTATTTTCTTTCTGGGAGGCGTGAGAAAATGATAGTTGGGCGGGTGAGTGTTAAATAGGTTGCCAAGAGTGAGACTTGTGCCGTAAGCGGGAGATTTACAGGTCTGCATTAAGAAGAGTGCATTTTACAATGTACATTGTAGGACCACAGGTCTTTTCAGTATACACAAATGCCTACTTTGAGAAACTGACTATTGCGATAAGGGTCTTCTGGTACATCAGGGGCAACACTGAAAATGCTACCATGGGTAAATAAAAGGTTATTGTTGCTGTTGTTTCTGCTGCTGCTGCTGCTGTTGTTGTTACTATTATTACAACCTGCATTAAAAATCAGAAGTCCGTTGCTCTGCTGCTTGCTGTAGCCTTGTTACGTGATTGATCCTATGTTATCAATTACAGTAATATGGCAAGCTTCTCTGATGCATTTACACCAAATCTCCTTCTTTTTGTTTTATTATTTTCTGCACCTTAACTTGTAACAGCAATTTCCTGTATTGCATGCATGGCAAGTAGTGCGACATAATTAGTCACATGTTGCTTTTTTTTTTCTTCTTCTTTTTTTTTAACTGTGCCTGGCCTTTTAATGTTCTACAATCTGAAAGAAAAGATCAGCAGGTCAGTATAAGGCTTCTGCAAGATACATAGCAGACATTTGATACTACACATAAAATAATGACTTTTCTCACACAGTATTTTAGCATCTTGTATTTGTCCCTAAATATGACATGATAAGGGGCTATACTCCAGCAGTCAATTGTCATCTGTTAGTGGCATCACTTTGTAAAGAAGCATTTTGTGATTCTGCAGACTCTTTTGTAACAGGTTCTGTAGCTTTGACCCCGCTTTGTGTGCCCAAGGAGTGAGAATGATGAGATGGTAAGGAGCCGACAGAAGGACCTTGGGGTGGATTCTCCTTCCACTGATGTGTAGGCAAGCGTTGGTGATGCCCCTTAAAATCAGCATCTTCTTCTTCTTCATCAAGATCTGGTGGAACTATATCCTCCAGAGCAGCTGTATGATAATTAGAGAAAAAAAAGCAATGACAATTATTGATCTATATATTGTGGGAGTCACACATTAAAGGCTGCCTAGCTGAGCTACTGCACCCACTATCTTCGACTTCATTGAAAATGCTCACTGGCAAAAATACACTGTGATGCTGAATGGTTCCAGATCTGATGTGTTGTTGGCTCTCTGCCTGACAATCTCTTTTTTTTTTCTGTTATATGAACACAGATAAAATATTTCTAAAAATGATTGGCTGGCTAAGAAAACAATGTAATACATCATGACTCGGGCACATGGGACTAGATTACACATACATTCTTGTATACTGGGAGTCATAAACTACCCACTCCGCATGCTAGAGGCAGGGAGGTGTTACAGAGATGGAGTGGCAACTCTTCGTAATTCATGCAAACACATGTCTGGGTTCAAGGCGTTACAATGGGATGTCTAGCATTCCATTACGCTTTGAAGTCATGCTCGGCACCGCTCTAGTTGCAAGACGAAGTTCGGAGACAAAGAACGCATTTCACCTTTTGTTGAATTACAAGCTTTATTTCACCGCAAAATTTTAAATGAAATACTCGAATTGATTTAGAATAGTTAAGGAAAGAATTCAATATTATTAACATGTATTTCTAGTTTCTTCGTAATTCGCAAATCGAAAGGAAATGAAAATTAGGCCCTCTTAAAAACCTAATTTTTTTTCTATAATGCGCACATTTCCGTATGTTAATTTTCTATCTGTTAATAAGGGGATATTTTGATCTTTCAAATAAAGTACTCCGTTAAAGCGTGTTCCAGCGTGTTTTTAAACTATTTGCTGTTAAAATTGTGAGTTTTACACTGCATTTTGATTCGCTGTTCCAATTCAAGGTACACAAATTCATTGTTGCCATCACATTGAAAGAGAGAGCGAATTGCAGTAGGAGCAAATATTTCTAGATGTGAGAGCGCTAGTCCCGATTATTGATGCTCTCTTTTGTCAAAGCACATGGGTAACACCTGTAGTTGAATGCATAACTTCTCGGCGGTGCCGCGCATAACTTCAAAGGAGAGCTTTAGTTGCATCTCCTTCTCTAGCACCTCCCTGCTAGAGGCTACATTTTTCTATACAGTCTACCTCACCTGAATTGAAGCCCTACAACTTTACAAGTCAAAAATCTACCCGGGTCAAATGATTCACAGAGGTCCAAATACTTCTTTAAACACAAAAGATTGAAAAAGGGAAATAAAACTCAATGTATACAAAAACTCAAATATCTAATAAAAAAAAAATTCATACTTTCCCTTGGCACAAACTGATAGACAGAAAGTACAGTATTGTTTGTACATTTTCATCATCAGAGCTTGACATTAGCAGTGGCCCAGGGCCACTAAAAGTTGATATGGGGCCTCCAAAATTCCAAAAAGGCTATCTTTTGGTGGCCTAATACGGCATCTAAAGTTGAAATTGAATTTTCATACTCCTTTTATTTTGAACCACTACATTCCAGTTTTGGGGCCACTGAAATTTCAAACGCAAAGATCTTGGTGGCCTAAACAGGCCATCAGAGAAAAATGTTAGTGTCGAGCCCTGATCATGCAACAAAATATGAATAAATAAATAAATAAAATACCTACCAACAAATGCTTGAGGGTAATCAGTGGCCAGTTTTCTCTTCAATCCCCTGCAATGGAAAGAAACTGTGGTTCATTGCATTTTATGATACTGACGGTGAGAAATCACCCTATCAAACTACACTGAACTACACTCAAATGAACACAGCGATAGAATTCAAACAGATAGGTTATGTCAAGTGTTCACTAACTTGTTCCTGGTCAACTTCCCATCACATCCAAGTGATTCTCACAATAGTATTCAGTTTACGTCTGTCAAAGTGTTTCTTCAAACATTTTATAGTATGTGTTTTTATCATACACAAGGAACTCTGTTTCAAATGGCTTAGTAAAAATAAGTCTTATATAAATGTAGACAGTCTGCAACACTCAGCTAGATATTACACATACAACATATATGCAGTAAGAGACACTGTATGATTAACAAGTTTTAAAGGTGCATGGTCCCGGCGTTTTAGTCAAATGCGTACGCGGGCGCACGGCGCAAGTTTCCTATAGAGACCTACGCCATCGACTCCTCTTTAGCGCTTACGCTGTGGCCTACTTCCCCGAGTCCGAAGAAGTCTGATTCACTGTAGTCAGTGGTCGGATCACAGTTCGGCTCATGATTCGGCTGAGGGGGATGACAGCTTTAGCAAACTTCTTTTGTGATGTCATAATAACAAGCACATATGCACGCACCCTGGCATTACAACAGACTGCACGATGCGCAGAGAAGACAAGGAAGGCAACGTTACTTAGCAACACCTACGCACTTTATTCCTGATGACAGCTCAACTTCCGTAATCTTCGTATCAATGCTAACAGTGATCGGCAGTATCATCAATAGTGCCCTCTACACTACCGGGACTATGCACCTTTAACAGCTTCCTTGACCCTTCAGCTCAGTTGACCTGTAAAGGTAGGATGACACTACATATAGCACAATTAGTATCTGAAATAAATCCTTCACCTAAAGTGTATGAAATAATGTAAATTATGATTAAAACACACAGTGAAGTTAGCAAATGCTAACACTTTTCTCTACCCACCTTATCCTACGAAAAACTGAGTCCAAGTCTTTCTTCATTTTTAGTAAAGTATCAGTGTGCTCCTTGAACTGCTCCACAGTCTTTTCGTAGCGCTTGGCACTCAAGCGGTTGAAGTTGGAGAGCATTTCATTTGTCTTTTCAAAGCGTACCAGCATCTGGGACTGTGCACTCAGGATTGCCAAAAGATCCTCATGATTGACCATCGACAGCAAGGAGTCAACAAATGCATCGGAGCCAGGAGTGGTTGTAGTTGTGGAAGACATTGTGTGGGATGATGTTGTTCCTACTTACAATGCAGCAGTCTCTACTTTGTTACCTGTTCAAGGAAAATGAATAACAATGAGTAACGAGTAACAAAATGAGTAAATTTACATGAGTAACAATTCATGATTGATTTCTTCATAGCGATCCCAGCATATTGGCTTATTGCATAATAAAGTTTAAAATTTAATTCACAGCAGGCAGCTAGCTGTGACCATCTGAATGAATGTCAACCAGCACGGCCAGCCCATGGCCATCTATGGCATCTGTGATCTACAAAGCATCAAGTTGAAGAGAGTTTATTGTTTCATTGTTTTTAATTCATAAACAGTGTAAATTTACCGAGCCGAGTTAGGTGGCTACAGTAGCTACCCACAATCTATCTGTACGTACCCGTACTTTACTGACCAGATTCTATACTACATAGGCCCTACTCGTAACCCCGGCACGGGGCGCTGTAACCAGTAACGTAACAGCTCGGTACGGGTTGGGGTCGCTGGTGCGGTTAAAGCTTACACAGCCCTGTCGCTGCGCTGTAGACAAAACGGCGTCTGGTCGGGCTAGTAATTTACGTGTGGCCCACACGTACACATAGGCCTACATGGTTTATTGCGTTACCACCTGCAGTATACAGTACAAAACACTCAAACAGGCATACAGCTACAGCCAACACTACACTACAGCCATGCTAAACAAACAAACAAAAACATACTGGCTCAGGTCTAGACATACAATTGTGTATTACCTGAAGCTTCAACTAATTAACGAGGTATATACCAACGGCTTGCATGTCAAATGTCTCTATCAGCTTACACTTGAGCTTGTCAGCTGTCCGCGCAATAACAATCAACGTACAGGTAGGTACGTTACACGCACTGAGAGCGGAGTCGAGAGAGCTGAAGCCATCCAGTGCAGTGATTACTAGTACAGGTTGTACTTCCGGGTGCAATTGGGGGGGGGGGGGGCAGCACAGCAGCAACCCCTCAATGGGGGCGGGTAGCATTGAAGAAGTAATGATCGAGAGATGAACCCATATTCAATTCAATCCAATTCAATTCAGTTTATTGAAAACCAAACCAAACATAGTCCCTAAGAAGCACAGCTTGTGAGTGGGGCCTACTGTAACATGTAACATATATAAACAGTTATAGCATATATAAACAGTTATAACATATAAAAACATTTATAACATTCACAACATTTATAACAGTTATAACATTCAAAACATTCATAACATAATAGAATATACATTTACATACAGATGTACAAGAAAAAGAAAACGCCACTCAAAAATATTTGAAATAATGTGCAAAACTGGATCTGTCTCGCCCGGATGTCCCATTGCATAATGACAAGCTACTATTTTGATGATTGATTTACTTTCGGCGCCATCCCTATACTATAGGAAAAGATGAGGGATCATACAAAATGCAGGGCTCAACACTAACTTTTTCTCCAGTGGCCCAGATTTGAAATTTAGGCGGCCTGAAATAAGCGGAGACATATAACACTCCATTTTGGCCACAAAGTGAAAGAAAAAGAAATATGGTGACCCGAGATCAGAACACAAATCTGACAAAATGATATATCATATAAAGACCTGTATAGGCCTACTTGTACTTGATAAGGGATTATTATCATAACAGTTTAATTTGTTGGAATTAGCCGATATATAATTATAATATAATAACTACATAATTACCCCGCATTTTGTTCATTTGGCTTTATTGTATGAAAAGGAATGCAGAAATAAAATAAAATAAAATGTATGTCGGTTTTCAAGAAGGGTCACTTGCAAACACTTTCATATCATAGGCCCTTAGTTCTAATTTGTACTTTTGCACATTTCTCTTCACGGGATTGATTTTCGTTTTAATGTTGTATCATTAAGTGGTATTCATGTCGTTAAATGTAAAGGCAAACAAAATGTATATAGGCCCACCCGACATTGTTAGAGGTCCAAATGAATCTTCAGATTGCTCAGAAAGATGGCGACATCATCCTCAAGCCGCAGTCATCAAAGGGTATTATCCGTGGAATTCTGTAGTGCATCCCGAGAAAATTGACAGCTGTTTTGAATATAAACTGCCTGTTGGAACTCCAGCTTTTGAACCTAGCTGTATATATTCATTATGGTTACTTGGTTTATTGTAACAACGACGCTTTCCGTCTGATTTTCTTCTACCTGTAATCATATATCTGTATCACCGCATTATAAAGGTGAATAAGAGTGCATGCACGGAACGCGGACATCACGAGTGTTGTAGCCTTCTTTTCATGCGATGTTTGCACATCTTTGTATATGCGATATTCAACCTAGTAAAAAAAAAAAAAACAAAACAAAAAAAAACAAAACAAAACAAAAAAAAAACACCATAGCATTTGCTTGTTATGTAGGCCTGATATTAATAGTATTTTTTGCATTCGTCGCGAATTCAAATATAGCTGTTATTATGATAACTATGTATGTGGGATAAATCCCCCTTTAACCAATAATTATAAATGAAAATCTCAAGGATGGATCATGAAGGAATACATTATATCAAAGGAAAGAAAAAAATCCTTATCATGCGTGAAAGCGAAATATCACACAAAGCGAGAAAAACAAGCAAGATACATGCGGTAATTTCATCACCCCGAATTTTATCGGATTGTTCTTTTATTCCTCAAACTCAGTTGATACCATTCTACTGATATTTTTACATATAAATCCATTATTTTAGGTAAATTCCCCGTTAAAGGAAAGTATGTATACTCTCTCTCACACACACACACATACACATATTAATTGACTCTGATACCAATTTAGATGCAATTTCCACTGATCAGAAGTGATAAGAGGTGTATTTGATTATGAGGATGTAAATTCCATCTTGAATTACACCCGACATGTTTTATGTATAGATACAAGGACATGTTATTAGAAATTTAACTTCGGATCGTGGGTCGTATGGTCTTGATCCGTATAATAACTATACCTCTTCTAGATTTGACACTTGAATCAAAGTGACCCTTATAGCTTCCCATAACACAAAAAGAAACAAATAAATCATGCGACAGCTATAAGAACACAACCTTCAGCATTATTATGGTCACAGTCTATATACTACAAATAGGCCTTACATGAATGTGTTAAAGTGTACCTCTAATTAAAAAAAAATGAAATTGATTTCGAGGGAACTGCGAAGTTGGCATGGCTTGTGCTTGGGCATGGCTTGTGACAATGTGAGCCCTCTACAGACAAGATTAGGGACCGTCTGGCAGGTGTGAAAGGTTGGCTGCTAATCTTATTCCTAAACACATTAAAACTATGATTTTTTTTTAATGATCTTCTCCTGTTAGGTATGCCATCTGTCCTGCACTGATAGTACGCATGCACGAAATTTAAGGCCTCGAGCCACTTCGTCCGAGCTATTGCAAGCACGTGGATCATAACATCAAACAAGCATAATATCGTTGTCTTTGTTAATGATTTTTTCAATGCTATTATGTACATTGGCTACGAAACGTATCGATAGTATAGATACTGTACTATATCATAATTATACTCACATTATGTACGTGTGTTTATTCGATTCCAGTCTTTCAGACGGCTCGACTTCATCGCGCGGCAAACGGTTCCAAACAATGATGGTTTTTTGTTTTTTGTTTTTTTGTTTTGTTTTTTGTTCTTGTTGTTGTTTCGTTCTTTTTTCAGCACGGTTTACTCTGTCAAAGCACTGCAGCCATCAATAATGAAGATGAAAGTGAGATTGGTAAGGCATACATGGCAATTCACATGCCATATAATGTCAAGTAGAAAACTTCAGCGTCGAGGAAACTGAACGAGTCTTTTCCATACACAGAAGATGAACAAACTATACATTGTATAGAAGTTAAATGGCCATTGTTATCTGCACCTCAAGAACCGAAATGAAGATGGAGATTCTTCAATCGAAAGTTTATAATTGCTCCCGAGTGATCGTATGACTGAATTATCGATATGATGATCAATGAACCGAGTACTTTAGCTCCACTCTTCTCTTCGCCTAAGATGTAAGAATTCACTCCATGTTCAACTTGAATACAATTTATGAATGGAGTGAGATCAAACAGTTTGTCCCCCGTCCCTCGTTGACGAGGATGACGTCTTCAATCAATTTCAGTTTGTATAGTCGGGGTCGATAAGTCAAACATGATTGTGCATCATCATGTGTCTTTCTATGGCTGCCGGGAAGCCAATGCGAGATTTGCAAGGATGATCGCAGATGCTGCAGGTCCAGATATCAACATCAGGATCGAGGCATGTGCATCAATAACCTGATCTCCCCCATATAGCTCTAACACAGAGGGTCGGCTTCTTTTAAATGCCTCTGACCCTTTTCAAATCTCTGCTGTTGCCTTCTATTCATGCAAGGCGGTTTATTGTAACATTCTCAAAAGTGTCAAACGATATGGGATTTTTTTTTTTCAGGTTGCTTTAACGGGGATCCTGGTATTGCATTATCTAATCGGTGCACCTCGATCTTGCGATCTCCCTCTCCAAGAGTTCGCAGTAGAGAGCTTGCTTGTTAATTGGTTCATGTATTTTCGAAGAATCCATTACATGCGGAGAACATACAATGACCGGTCCATCTCGAGTAGCTGCTGATTAGTGATCTTGTGGAACCTTTTCATATAACCTATGAAGCTCATAGCTCCCAAATGTCAAGAGTTGAACGGGAAGATAGCTGGGTTGTTTGTCTGTATCATAGGTGAATAATGTCATGCTGTTTCAATATCCGTTTAATTGCACAATCGCCCGTAAGCATGCAGCACTTGCCTTGCTGACTCTGGCATATATTCTTTGTTCATTATATTATTGTTGCATCAGTCCTGATGGGTGAGCCGAGGTAGGTAAAATTGATGCAAGAGATCAGCCCTCGAGTTCTTTGATCAATTCCTGTACAGGCTGACCTGAAATTGGTTGAAACAAAACCCGATCTTTTAGCTGCAGGTTGCAGATTAGATCTATAGGTTTCCTTCGATGACTACAATTTTCAGATTTAAGGTAGCTCTCCGTTAGCTGTACATAGCACAGCTAACGAGGAGGATAAGCTACGCCAGCCCCGTAGGTGGACCATGCGTATGGGGTTGGTTCTCAAAAGAGGGTAGCTGATGAACTGTCGAGTTGAGTCCTCGTCTCGGGTCGCAAAAGATGTAGGACGGAGCTGGAGCTGCATGGTTGATTCTCTCTCGGGTGCGTCAGGCTCGTGCCAACAGCCAGAGATCCCTTCATGACTCTAGCCAGTGAACAGGTGGTATGGTAGGAAGGAGACGTATATTAGTTTTATGTGAAAGAGCCCCAGTGACGAGTGGCGTGGTGACGTCATAAAAAAAAAAGCTGCATTCTCTGCGCGGATCTTAAGCGCGCCGTCGTTGTTGCGTATAGCGCGTGCTGTTTATTGTCGACAGGGGTATACGCACGAACGCAAGCGATGTTCTAGGCCAGGGTCCACTGACGCGAACGAGATCCGTGATGACGTCATGAGAAGCTGCATTCCTGACGTATGACCCAGATTGAGCGCGTTCTTTTAGCAATAAGGCCACTGTTTCATCACAAACACAAAGCAATTGTGACATCACAAAGCAATCGTGGCATTGCGCGCTGCTTCGTATGGACACACTTTGTTTACTGTGTCGCAAAGCAATTGTGACATCACAAAGGAATTCTGATACAGTATAACGCGCACTGCTTCCTGCGGTCAACGTCAAAAAGCGAAGTGTGACATACAGCTGTACTCGCGCCAATGCTGCTCCGCATGGTAGGATCCCTCCACGACATTGCATCTACCACACGACTTAATTCTCACTTCATTTCCACCTTTCTTTTTATACCAGACAAATTATACTCTGCCTAATTTCTGGTTTCTTCTCAAAACTATGAGCCTTGGTGCCTCCAATAGAACTATTCACTTCAGGACTAGCTGTGCAACCCTCCATCCGGCTCAATATTTTTTTTTTCTTCTAAAAGTGTACTTGACTTTTCATTGGAGATTTCGTTTTAAACTGTCAGTGTTAGTTGATACTCAAATGGGAATCCATGCGTGTGTTTGAGTCAAAGGTATAAAACTGATTTCCTGCAGATCTCCTGTTCCTAAACACTATGGTACAACGGACGCATTCCCCTATATAGATGACACTGCCGACGCCTGATAAGTTGATACGGATTTCAATGAAATGAACTTTACTGGCATGAACGTTTTTGTTTTGTTTTTTTCCAAGTCATCATCATTAAAGTGCATGAAGTTGATATGACTGGCTGAATGAAATAATTTGTTCATGAACCACCCCAACCCCCCCCCCAAAAAAAAAACAACCAAAAAACCAAAAACAAAAACAAAACAAAACCCAAGATTGTTTCTTATAGGAAAAGCGTCATCATATAAAGAATATTAAACAGTTTGAGCGTAATAAACAAACATGTTTGGAAGTACTTAAAATTTGTAAGTGGAAAACTAACAATAGCACAGCTCCTATAATTAAGGTTAGTACCATTATAGGCTTAAATGGCTTCCTACAGTACATAGAGACACCACGGTAGTGATATGCGCTATATAAGCATTGTGTTTTATATATATATATATATCTATATATATATATATATATATATATATATATGTCACCTATTCCAATTCATACAGGCCTAAATGACTTCCTAATTTCTACAGTACTTGTCACTTTCTAGTATTCCAATTGAAGTTGATAATTTGTGATGTAGTTCCTCAATTTTAGCATGTCGGTGTAATCGTACAATTATCATATGTACACATTTGACAACGTTTGTTTTTTATTGACTTTTTGAAGTGGCAAAGATTAAGCACATCAACCTCCAATCTGTTTTCTTTTCAAGATATGATACTTCTGTTATTATCATTCAGTGCGCTTGTCTGTGGTAGAGTTCAGCTTTGAGTTTACACCAAGAGCGGATTTACGAGCAATCACCCCCTCAACCCAATATGCGAGAAAAAGAAATGGTGATGCTGAGGAGATCCCTTGTTCACACTGCATGCACTGCTGTGGTTCTTCCGCGCTTGCATTCCGTGATATATCGCAGCTTCGATAAACGTCTACACTACACTGTCGTTGTTCTGACTCATCTCACATGCTGGCGTTTTCTTCGATAGCTTTGTGTACGGATGATACGCAGACAATGACTGACATGATCTCAGTGTTATTCTCTGAAGCCAGTATATTTCTATGTAGTGTGACTTTGCCCGAGTAAGTGGCCGAAATCATCCATCTGCTAGTGGTAAAGTGGAAATACTAATCTCATTCTGACCCATTTTTGAAGGATTTCCAGGCAGAACGGAATGAGTCGAAAGAAGTGACCCGCTGAAGTCATCATGGCGAAGCTTTTTAAGATTTTCGGTAAGAAAAATCCGCCCGCTCGAGGAGAGTATATGGGTAGGTCGGGCCTACAGTACGAATACAGGTACGGATCCGGCTCCTTAAGCGACCTCACATCGGACAATGCACAAATGCAAGCAGCGAGCGGTCTTAGCAGCTTTTCTAATGCAGGAGGGCTCTCATCACATCAACAGTACCACAGAAACACCTCTGGACCAGGCCAAGGCGAGTGTCAGACCTCAGAAAGATACAGACACCATAGTACAGAGGATGATGGAGCTGGACTCACTGATGATTTTGAGTTTCGAGGAGCAGGTGCATTGAATCTTGTAACCAACGCCAATGGAAACCGAAAGATAAGTGATGGAGGGAATGGGGCTGAAGCTGGTGTAAACATCAGGAGGAATGAGATGGGTGAACCACGCAGCCCTGTCTCTAAAAAGGTATTGAACAACTGAAATAAATTCATCAATTTTTCAATTGATTATTATTTATATAACTTTAAATCTACTGTATTAATTAGCTCTTTTATCAGACCTATGTAAATGTTTCATTTCGGTAATCATGTAGAAATGCACACCATGCACACCTACCATTTCCTTCCTTAATTTGTTAATGAAAACTTCTTGTGGCTATCAGAAATGTAAAGATAGACCATATCTGACGGTTTCATGAAATTTCATAGCCAATTACAGAAGAAAAGTAGCTAATTTTGACTCAAAAGTACACCGATCGACGGCTGTGTAGCATACTGCATAGCATGATGGGTGATCGATTATGTGGATGAGCGATAAACGATGATAATCGATCGTTGTAGTCTGTGATACAGCCGCTTGTTTGGTGTTTAACCACAATAATTACGTCGGCTCAACAGTAAAAAGTGGAAGAAAGAAAGTGATCTTGATGCGTCTGTTTTTTATCGTTTTAATTAATTTTCTCCTGCGTGTGACTGTATAACTATAGCTGTCAACATTTTTTGCTGACTAACTGATGGAAGGATATATGTGTACAAAACAAAAGATTTGTGAAAAAAAATGAAAATTATCCATCATGAATATTACACAATAAAATGGACCTTTACTACAAAACAAAAGCAAATACTGGGGTTGCAGTTCTTGCATACATAATTAGAAAAATGAAATGGAAAATAAATACTATCATAAAAACAATTATTTATACTATAAATCAAACTTATAAATTAAAAACATATTACCATGTCAATTTCAATATTCTGTTTCCACAGCGCCATGAGTATCTTTTTAGGTAGAATGAGCACTTTATAAGAATTTCACTATATTACACTTTTTCTAACACTATTCTCATTAATTTATTATTATTAGGCCTACAATGTATGTATGTACAGTAGATTACTAGAAACAAATCCCCTTTGAATTCAACTTCCTTCTCATCTTCTTTTCTCTCTATTTCTCTCTCTCCCTCTCTCTCTCTCCATCAATAGCCTTACCTTTTTCTTCCACTTTTCCTTCAACCTCATTCTACATAGTGTATTCCCTTCAACACTATTCAAATTAAATTATGAACTTTTGTCATGATAAAATCAATACTTGCCACAATTTTTAAAGAAAGGACGTCCAAATGCTGGTATGAATAATCTGTATCAATAATTTGAATAGTGATAATCAAGATTGTGAAGATATTGTAAATGAAAATAATGAGAAAAAAAATACGAAAAAGAAAATAGGGCCTACACATATTGCACAAGTCGTGTTCGATATTGTTTGTAAGTGGCTAATTAGAGACTACCAGAATCGATTATAATCGTTGACATCATTCTCTGCGAAATAGATGCACTACTTACTACGTTGGAGATTATGTTCGCGACCGACATACTTTTCAGCTCTGATTTCTCATTTTTCTTCCCTTTTTGGCTTTCTAATTCCATGTAAATCTCTTATATGGTTCAATTTAGCATCTCCAATAGCTGCACAAAATTTGATTGACAAACGGCGAAGCGAACGGTAGTTGTGCATTTCTACATGATTACCTATGTTTCTATAGATTCTATGTCACATTGTGAACATTAACATGTCTAACATTGAATACACTGGCACAAGTTGCCTGAATCAACTTTTGATACCCCTTTCAACTTTTTAAGCTGTCAATTTAGATATAGTCATCAGTGTTTTTCACCATTAATTATATTTTCTAGCATGTTTAATATGAATTCTAGTCTCTACGAATGACAGGATTGAGTTTGCATTTTGGCAGTTGCTGCCTTTTCAAGCACATCTTAGCCCATTGAGGACGAGTCCCGAATATACTACGGCATGTATAACATCTATGAGAAATACGTGTTGTAGCAAAATCAGCCCGTCGGCAACGGGTTAAGAAATCTACTGTGTGTACAATTGTACATGTACAGACCCTATTCAAAATGTTGAATAGACAAGTCCTTGAATTGTTTTGCATGATATGGCCAAACAAAGTACATCTAAACCCCCAAACCACACTATACTTGCAATGATAGCAATACAAACAGTCATTAGTGCATGAACACCAAAAATACTTACAAATTGTACTCTACATTGTACTTACTTATACTTGGTATACTTGGATATAGAGACAGGAAACAAAGCTTTTTTGTTCCTCGTTACTGTTCTGTCCTGTCTCAGGTAGGGTTCAATAGTAGGGTTTGGATTGTTTCTTAACTATCTTTCTAGGGAAGACTTGAATTGGTTAATGATGGTAGTGTTGACGACTTCCTTAGGTACGGTAAGGCATTCCAGTTTACATGTCTTTAAAAACTGAAAAAGCAGTCTGCCTCAGACTAGAACAGAGACATTGTTTGACAAATTTGAGATCATGACCTCTTGTTGTTGAACTACTGGCCAATTGGAAGAATTTTGAAGGATTTATTCTGTCTTCTGTTTCAGTTCAGGAAGAAGTCTTGTGGCCCTTAGCTGGACTTTTTCTAGCATGTCTTCATCTCCCTTCAGTGTTGGGAACCATACCGAGTTGCAGTATTCTAATGTTGGTTGTACAATTGTTTTATAGAAAGAGAGGAAACCCTTCTTCTGCAAAGTTGAAAAGGATCTTTTTATCATTCCTACTTTGATGTTGGCTCTCACAGCATTTCACAAGATGAAATCATCTCAATTTTTTATCACTCTCACTCTGAAGAATACAGTACAACTACCTTTCTTGATTCTTCTATTTTCTTGTGTGATCTTAATATTAATTCAGTTCAAAGGCCAGTTTATACAGTGTATAGCCCATTTGCATCGACATTGCAGATTTATCATTTCTTCAAGTTTGTCAGAATGTGTTATGATTAGGTTTTACAGTCCCAAAGGTAGTTTAGATACTGTGATTATTACAGTTGTGTGACATTTTTTACATTGTAAGCCATATTGCTAGCACCAACATTTCACTTGAAATAGGGATTTAGATAATTTCAAAGGGCTTTTGAATAGTGAATAAGAAAACACATTACTAATGCAAATGTGCTGTACAGCACTGTAGCTCATTTTTAGCAGACGGCATGATACACATTACAGTTACTGTAAGTACTGTAGTGGACGTAAGTCATTGTTATTTTAGGCCACCCCGCTCATGCCAACTGATTTCAGGCTGTAAATAGTGACATTAGAACCATTACTGGCAATGGAAATTTTGAAGTCACTCGATGCATTTCTAGTCAGAGTAATATTTAAAAGGCATACAGTAGAATACATACACATTGCCTACACATGTTTGTACATATTGTACATGTACAATGTAGTCTGGAAACCAGATGCTAAATTGTACATGTTTGATATGTTCATGCTTTAAGATGGGCAAGATGTACAGTAATGATCATAGTTTCCTTTTCTATTTCTAATAACACCATTACTGATAAATGGATAATAATTAAGGACTAGAGGCACAGCTCACATACATGGCGTACATTGTGCATGTAAATATATATTTCACCTTATACACACACATTGGCATACAACACAAGATATTTGAATTTATTCCAATTTAAGCAGTCTCTACAGGCAAATCATTGCTAGAGTCATGGCTCAAGTGTCAAGGTTACATTGGCTAAATCTGGAATCAAATCGTGTTGTAAAAATCTATGAGACTACCATGACAGTGTTCAATTTTCTGGCAGCTATAGCTTCTGACAGGGAAGAAATGGACTCATAATGCATTCATGTTGTAGAATTTGAACAGAACATTACTTTTAAGTGTTTTGATTTCCCACAGTGTAATATGAACACAAATTTATGAGGTGTGGAGGGATACCAATGATGCTGTAATGCTAACTGCCTTTTCCAATGAACTTATGTACATACCTGTAATGCGTATTCTAAAAAAATTCTGAACATTTCCAGTTAGTCAGTGTTGCATATGTACTTGTAGGCCTACATTGTGTACAGTTGTGCATGGTAAGGTGTGAATCATTTCTCTTTGGGTATTTGTCATCAATGAGAACTCACTATAACAATGTATAAGTTTCTTTGTCACTGTCAAAATGGCCTTGCTGACCAACCTGTGCGTGTTACTGTAAATACTTCAAGACATCCTGTCATTGTTTACATGAATTTGTATGCTTTATTGTCTTCACCTTCTCAGTATAGCCAAAGAGTAAAGATTCAACATTTGTCACAAGCTTTTTTGCAATTACAAGTAGAACTACACGGCTACTGGATATTAGACAATACACGTATACACTGTAAACATACAACGTACCAAAAGTGTAGATCTATGCAATAACTATCAAAAAACAAGTTTGACCCTTATCCATTTTTGCAGAATGGCATTGCTGAACATTATGATCATTATTGTTCATTGCTACAGTAGCATTAGTCTTGGCTTAGATTTCCTTTTATGTGAGATATTATTTTTTCTTCCAATTTGATTGTACTTTGTGCTGTAAGCTAGCTCACATTGTATGTGCAGTGGAAGCAAATTCTTGAAATGTAGTCAGATATTTTGTATCTGATATACTAACCTAATTTTTTTTTTATGCTGTTTACAATACACTATGGTTATCTATTGATCCTGCTTGACTTTGTACTGTAGTGATAAGGACCTTTGCTTTCCAAGTGGACAGAATTCCTTTCACCAATTTAGTTGGGAGTAAAATGATAAAGACACTGTTTTTTTTAAATTTAATCTACATGTGTAATTAGTATTTTTTTTTCTTTAAATTGTATTTCAAAATGAGAATTGCCACAGATTACATTGTATGTCTGTAAAAGCATATCGGAAAAGGGGCCTCAAAAGTAAAGTAATCGCAATGATGTCATGTAGACAAACACTTATCATAAACTGTACAGTTGTATGGCATAGGCAGCACAATAATGAGTGTTATTATGGAGAGGAGTACTGTATGCTACCAAGTTTTGTATGAGTCATCAGGATTTCAACCGGCAGTCGGTCACCAAGGATCCTTGCCCTGCTGCACTTGCATTAACCTTACATCTGTTACTATTCAGTCTAGACATGTGATGTTAGTTTGGTTACTGTTTTTTACCCACCTTCCAGTTGACTAAGTGTTTGTCATAGTGATAGGATATGGACATTGCGCTACAACAGTGTAGGGTATTTATAAATAAACTCTAAACAGACTGTATAAGATATCTTCTTAAATACAAGTGATGGGATGTTATTGTATATATTTCTTTCTGGTAATATTTTTGAAAAATGTTACATTCCTTTAATGATGCATTTGCTTGATATTCTTCAGGCACCTACAGTACAGTTGTGTGTGCCCATGAATTGTGGAGTGACAGTTGTGCAAGATGCTGCTCTTGGTACAGTTTATGGTCAGTTATTACCAGTTTAAACAATCACTGTCAACATGTTCAACCAATGCATTATGAATTTTCAACAGCTGCAAACCCTGCAGTTTGTAATTATTGAACAGGCTAACTCAATGCCAGCATGTACACGTACAATACAGTATTTCCACAGTGTGCATAGTATTAGTAAGGGCTAGATCATACATTACAGTGTACAACTTAGTAGAATCTCCTCTCCTTGCATTGCTTTCCTGCTTTTATCCATCCAAGTGCAGTAAATACACGTACATTGTAGTGCTACTGACAGTATGGCTACCTGGTAAGGGGGGGGGGGGGTCTACTTAAAAGTTAAGATCAACTTCACATTGTGGTATCATGCTGTGTTTTTTTAACTTTCTAATGAAAATGAAAACTTCAGAGACTTTTTCTTGTAGTCATATGAGTGACAAAGGAAGTTTATTATTGATAACAATGTGATTGTGAAGTGGATTCTTAAAGGCTCATAAAACTATGCAGGGAAACAAGTGGCATGTATAATTTTGTAGATTATATCATAATCTTGATTTGATCTGAAAACTCTTAAGATCAACTTCAATTCTAATCAAAATACCCTGTGGTCTAAAAAGGGGTAGTATGGTGTATGTACTGTACAACTGTACAGTACATACACTTTACAACTGTAGTATGTGTGGTGGGTGATTCAAATCTGTTGATCTGTTACAAGTTGTAGCCTTAGACTCAGAAATAGTCTGTGACCACTAAAACATTTGGGTCATTTAAAGTCACAAACCTGAAGTATATATCCTAAATGTACAATGTACTAACAATGCATCAGGCATACAGTGTACATGAATTATTATGTATTTTGATTTTGAAGTAAAGCATTCAATGTACGTCAAAGGTCAAGGAAAGATCTGGCAGCAAAATGCTTTTTCTTACATTGTACAATTGTACATGTGGTAGTTGTCTTTGATACAATGTACATTTAGGCCTACATTGTAGTTTTTCTCCCTTCCTATTCCATCATAAGTGCAGTGATTACACCTGTGCAACCCTCACATATTAACTGGAAAAGCAGTACTAAGTACCATGCATACGTTGTACATGTAGTACTTTCTCACTGTGCACTTAAAATCCCAAACAATAAAATGAAGCATTATTCATAGCTTGAATACCCCTGTCAGTGGTGCAAACAGAACTCTACTTGAAGATGCCACTTGGTAACAAAATACTAGATTGCTATAGTATTCATGTGGGTTACACTTGGCAGATAGTATTACAGTGAAGGGTGCTACAAATCTACCGGTACTCGCCAACTTGTCTTTGGCATCTGACTTACAAAGTGTAAATGGCTACTTACAAAATGTACAAATGTACCTGTTCAGAGTTTGGTGCCCTTGCTTAATATGCGAATGCTCATCATTCGGGCTAGTTGGGGAGACACATGGTTCTGTAGTTTTGTACCTTCTGCGTATTTTGTAATGCCCTGGAATGCATGATAGCATTACAAAGCTGTATCTTGCTATTGTACTGTTAGTCTGCTCATTTTATGATATGATACATTGTACATTATCGATCAGTCTCTATGGCCTGAATTCACGAAGGTGGTACAATTGAAACCATGGTTTAAACCATGGACAAAGACCGTAGTTTTTAATGGGGCTTCAAGTGTTGCATGGCCTATTTCGTTACGAAATCAGTCATTTCATCAACGAAATAACTGATTTCATAACAAAATAGGCCATCGCTATTAAATGCAATGTACAATATACCTTATTGGGTAGATACAGTATACAGGAAGTACACAATCAGTCCAAGAAAGTGAAACATGCATATTTGTATTCTTTGTAGCTACAATTCTGCCATAATACAGGTTTTTATGTTGTATTAAATTCAGTATTCAGTGCTCTGCATGTGTAGCAGCTTCCAAGTATTGACTACGAAGATTGTATTCATGCTGAATCAAATTGCATTTCAGTCATTGGATGTTAATTATTTTTACAGGACCAATGTATTAAGTACTATAAGTACCTTGTGGAAATCATGAATTTTTTAACTTGTGAAGCCTGGCTGCAAATGAATTGAAAGCTGATACTGTTTAGAACATTATACTGTGCAGAACATTATACTGTGCAAAATGCAGGTGCATGCCACAATACATTTGTTCACTGCACTGGAAAGTACTTTATGTAGAGTATCATTTACTTAAGTACCCTGTATACTGTATCATTGCAGTTTGATTTCTCAGAAATGATAATTTTCTGATGTACAATTGTAATTTGAGGATTGTTTGGGGGTGGGGGAGCATAAAACATTAAAAAGCTACAATGTACACTCTATACATTATGTAGAAGTTTGAGTGGAATCAGACAGATTGAGAAAGTTACAGTGGTTATGAAGCTTCATGTGTTTTCAGGGAAGTAGTGATATTGGTCACAGCCACATGCAAATGAGAAGTGATGATGTCAGTACCTCACTTGGTCTCCTGTGATCCTACACCAATCTGTACACAGAATTTCCTTTATTACATACTGGTTACGCTGTCAGTATGGTCAAGCGATGTGTAGGGTCTTCACCATCTTAGCCACACCAATGAACTGACAACAAACCTCCAGGTCAAGCTGTGCATTACCATAAGTTTTTTATCCATTTCATCATCATTGTACATATTGTAGTGTTGTTATCATCTACATACATGTAGTAATGATGAATTTTCTACATTTTGTGGACAGAGGATAAGAGTTATAAGGTGAAGGCAACATTGTTTTGTGTGTGCGTGTGTGTGTGTGTGTGTGTGTGTTATAAATTTGTTAGAAGAGTTCCGAGTTACTATAATGACACATTTTGTCTTTTTTTTTACGTGCACCCTTGGATGATACACTCCTGCATGTAGGCCTTGCATTTTTTCCTGTTTTGTGAAATTCAAAACATGGAAACTTACAGATCTTACTATTACTAGTATCATACTTGTACCCTGCTGTTTTAAACATGGAGTATATTGAATATCAACTGTATGATCTGATGAATTTGATCATACAGACAAATGTGCCTAAAGTTCTACAAGTTTAAGTGAGATATCAGTACCCATACATGTAGTTGGTTGCAGATTAATGTTTCCCCCAGTATGTGTCCCAGAGGATACGCTACAATGTACCAATATACTTTGCAGTGTTACCCCACCACCTCCGCCATGTAACATTTGTGTTTGCGATAGATGCTGACCAAATTTCTGAACAGAGTTTATTCAGATTTGTTCAGTCTAGGTATATCATCAAAAATCTAGCTGCCTACAACTTTTGGTAGTACTTAGTGCCCTTGCTTGTGCCTTTTCATACACAAAAAGAATTTGATTTTTGAGAGTCTACTTGTGTGCCCTCTTCTAACCACACCTCCAGACAGATTTTGTTCAAGTTTGCTACTGAGGTTTGTGGTTCATAATTTTTGGTGATGCTGCACCCAGTGTTCCACTTTTTAGAGAGTCTAAAGGTGCGATCACACATCGCCGGTTTAGATGGCGGTTCATGGCGGTTCAGCAATTCGCCGTAGTCCGCCAAAGACCGTGTTTACACCGTACACAAACTGTGGTCATCCGTCACTCATCCGCCATGAACCCCGAGAACCGCGGGGAACCGCCAGAAAAATCAAACATGTTTAATTTTTCGTGGCGGTCTTGGCGGTTTGAACTGGACCGTGTTCACATCGCCGTTCACCGTGTAAAGAACGGCATCCTCCGTGTTTGCACCGCAAGATCCGTAATAATACCGTGTTAACACCGCCATAATTTTCAAGCGAAAAGAAACAATGAACTTAAAAGAGAATAATGCCTCCGGCGACACTTCGTGGCGGAGCAATAAAAAATGGAGAAAAAAAGCAAAGATGAACCCATAATACAAGATTGGGTAAATATACTGAATGCTATAGTTTCCTTATTTTTTTTAACACATAATACAGTAAGAAGAAAGTTTAATGTTCAAAAAGTTGTTTGGGGGCCTAGGTATGTTGAATAGTACATCATTTACATTAAAAGGTAAGTTCATAATTTTATTAAAGGTTAACAGCTTTTAAGATGGCCAGCAACGTGAACTTGATAAGTTATACACAGAAGACTTATGTAAATGTGGTGGGTTCTCCTTTTGTGATTATGTATCCCTTTTTGTAAGACTGCATGTTGATGCAGATATGTTGAAACTTAAGAGAGTAGAGGGAAAAGTGATGTTGAAACTTGAAAAAAAAAAAAAAAAACACCATTATTATGTTACGTGAACCTGTAAATAAAGAGGAAACTAAGCTCATGTAATGTATTCTTCTTTGATGATGTATAATGTACGTATGTCTTTTTTATTGACTGTTGTTACAGATACTATTATTACAGTTGTATATACATGTATTATTATCATTACCGTTCTTATAATATAGCGCATAATACCTTTGGCAAGGTCTCTATGCACTTTAGAGGGGGAACAAAAAGATACAGGAAAAGGTAATTCCAAAAACAGTAACATGCTGCTTAAATCATCATCTACACTCACTATGTTACTATTTTAACAGATAAGTTTTTAAAACATTTTGGACTTATTGATGGAACTTGCATGTTTTATATCACTTGGGATGCTGTTACACAGTTCTGGAGCGTCATAAACTACATTTGCCATAGTAGTTTGTTGTAATGGAGGGTATCACATACAGATTCCCCTGACGATATAAGAACTCTCATAGGCTCATATTTCACAAGGAGCTCTGAAAGGTAAGAAGGAGAAATATTGTGAAAACATGGATAAACAATCAATAAGATCATAAATTCAATACGCGAAATATGTGAAAACTTAATTTAGAAAGAGTAAAAAAAAAAGATGTTGAAACAAGCAAGTACTTGTACATCACTTGATAAATAAACCTGCAAATGAACAGGAAACTTTGTAAACTATGTTGGATTCTGCTCTGATATGTATGTCTTTTTAATGGCAGTTAATACAGATATTCTAAAAATTAAAAGAGAGGGAGAAAAAAAAAGCATGTTGAAACTTGAAGATAATTGCTTGTTGCATCACTTATGTCAATCTGTAAATACACAGGGGGTTACAACGTTTCATAATTTCTTTTAAGTTGTGTTTACCTAACAAAGCAAAACGCTCCTTGTTGTAGCCCACTGAAAACAAGTGAAAGGGCTCTGATTGCATCCAAATACATGGGCTTGGTATGGACTGCTCCACCTTCCGGGGAGATCCGTGTTACTACCGCGTCAATCCGCATTTGCTCCGTGTTCAAAATGTGTTGAGAACGTAGTCGCTTTGCGTTTAAAGGACAAGTTCACCTTCATTATACCCCCGCCAAACGAAGTTTGAAGGGGGTATATAGGAATCAGCGGACGGTCGGGCGGTCGGGCGGTCGGTCGGGCGGTCGGGCGGTCGGGCGGTCGGGCGGTCGGTCCGTTGCAAATCTTGCGTCGCGAACTACTTCCTCAGTTTTCAACCGATTCCCATAAAACTTGGCACAGATGTGTGCCTTGGGTTGTAGATGTGCAAGACGTATTTTTTGACAGTACCCAAAAGTACGTTGCCATGGTAACGGCATATTATGGGCAAAAATGGGTACAAATCTTGCGTCGCGAACTCCTCCCGCAGTTTTTGATCAATTTTTATGAAATTAGGTACAGATGTTCATCTGAATATGTTAATGTGCAAGCCTACATATTTCCGCAGTGGCAAAAAGTACATTGCCATGGTAACGGCATGTTATTGGTAAAATATAGGGCAAAATGCTTCATGGCAAAACTGCTTCATCAGTGTACTTCCAATTCTTATGGAATTCATATTGAATGTTTGTCTTAGGATATAGGTCAGCATGACACATTTCTTGACAGTGACAAAAAGTATGTTGCCATGGTAACAGCTCACATATTATGAGCCAAAATGATGGAAAATTTTGTGTTGCAAACTACTTCCTCAGTTTTTGCCCAATTTCCATGAAACTTGGTACAGATGTGTGCCTTTGGTTGTAGATGTGCAAGACGCATTTTTTGACAGTACCCGAAAGTACGTTGCCATGGTAACGGCATATTAATGGTGGAAGATCAAGGAAAGATCTTGCGGATTTAACTACTTCCTCAGTTTTTTGACCAAAGCTTATGAAATGTGGCACACACCTTGATCTTGGTGGGAAGATGTGGAAGACATATTTTTTGGACGTGTCGGAAGCTGCGTTGCCATGGTAACGGCATTTAAATGGCAGAAGATCAAGGAAAGATCTTGCAGATTGAACTACTTCCTCTGTATTCGACTGAAGCTCATGAAATGTGGCACACACATTGGTCTTGGTGGGAAGATGTGCAAGACATATTTTTTGGACGTGTCGGAAGCTGTGTTGCCATGGTAACGGCATATTAATGGTGGAAGATCAAGGAAAGATCTTGTGGATTGAACTACTTCCTCAGTTTTTGACAAAAGCTTATGAAATGTGGCACACACAATAGTCTTGGTGGGAAGATGTGCAAGACGTATTTTTCGGACGTGTCAGAAGCTGCCTTGCCATGGTAACGGCATTTAAATGGCAGAAGATCAAGGAAAGATCATTCCTTGGGTAAGACTGTCGTCACGGGGCGGGGGTATTAATCACCTTAAGTGATATTTCTAGTTAACATAAGGATTGAGAGAATGTAGCAATATTAGTAGAACACAGCATTGAAAGTTTGAGGAAAATCGGACAATCCGTTCAAAAGTTATGAATTTTTGAAGATTTTGTGCAGTCACCGCTGGATGAGAAGACTTCTGCAGTGTATGATGTCACATGCGTACAACAATATAAGGAAAATATAAAGAGAATTTCACAAAATTTCATCTTTTGAAAAAAGTTCACATTCCCTCGACTCGTTAGTGACATATGTTATGGGTAATATTATTCCTATTGCCTTTAGAAAGAGGCACGTCAAGTGCTCCTTTATTATGTGAAAAAAAGTGAAAATATGTTGAATTTTCTTTACGTTTTCTTTATACTGTTGTACTCATATGACATCACGAGCCTTAGTAGTCTCCTCATCCAGCGGTTCCAACACAAAAATTTTAAAAATTCATAACTTTTGCATCGATTGTCCAATTTTCCTCAAACTTTCACTGATGTGTTCTACTAATATTGCTGCATTCTCTCAATCCTTATGTTTATGAAGGTGAACTTGTCCTTTAAGTGCTTTCCACCATCGTTGGGACACGGTTCACGGCGGTTTGAGAACCGCCATGAACCGCCATCTAAACCGGCGATGTGTGATAGCACCTTAAAGGGAAGATAAACCCCAAGAACAATGTGGATTGAGTGAAAGCAGCAACATTAGTAGAACACATCAGTGAAAGTTTGAAGAAAATCGGACAATCAATGCAAAAGTTATGAATTTTTAAAGTTTTGGTGTTGGAACCGCTGGATGAGGAGACTACATGTACTAGAGGTTATGACGTATGAGTGGACTACAATATCAAGAAAATACTACAAAAATCCATTTTTCATGAAAATTACAAATTCCATCAACTTGATATTGACATGTTAAGGGTAGCAATTATTCCCCCTGCTTTCTGAAAGTGGTTGGTCCACTGCTCTTTCATAATTCTAGAAAAGTGAATTTTTGTTGAATATCCTTTATATTTTCTATGTATTGTTGTCCACTCATACGTCATATCCTCTAGTAGTCTCCTCATCCAGCGGTTCCAACACCAAAACTTTAAAAATTCATAACTTTTGCATCGATTGTCCGATTTTTCTCAAACTTTCACTGATGTGTTCTACTAATGTTGCTGCTTTCACTCAATCCACATTGCTCTTTGGGTTTACCTTCCCTTTAAGGCAGCCACCATGTTATATTTCTTGTGTGCGCTCTAGCGTTAAAATTTCTGGATAAATTTTCTTCGAAGCTCGCATGGAGGTACCTCAATATGAAACTTGGACCCCTTATTGTTTTTAGGGATGCCTCTCCCTTTCTGATGTTCTTTATTTAACCAAAGACCATATTTTGCTTTGTGCCTTGTGTGCAGCCCTCTTGATGGATATTTTCCACATTTGATATAAAAGTGTATTATTTACAAATCTAGCTGTCTGTACATGTAACTCTTGGAATTAGTGTCCTTGCTTGTTCCATCTTTACACACAAAATGGTTGATTTTTGAGGGTCTTCTTGTCTGCACTTTACTGGCCACAGTTCTTAACTGATTTCATTCAAGTTTTGTACAAAGGTAGATTTATAGATATTTATATATCATTGTCAAATCTTGACCTGTACACTTGTACTAGTTTTGGTCATGCTACCCCAATATTCAGCCTTTTATTACATATGAGGTCAAATGTCGCCACCATGTTTTCTAAGGTGTGCTCTGCAGGTATGAGAAGACTATATGAGAAAGAAATAATGGAACTATGTGGAATATTATGATATGATCAAATTGAAGCTCTACAGTCAATCGTCACATGAAACAAAAATTGCAATCTACTGTATTATGTGATAACCATTTGAAGTGAACAATCAAGCTTTTATCACTTAAAGGTAGTTATTAAGAGCAGCATACAAGTTTATTTATTTCAGAGTAAAATGCTTCACTGAAATGAAATTGTTTTGCTGTATTGCTGTATGATTTGATAACTTTGTGTGCACTTCAATATGCATTGGGGCATTTCCATCCAGTAAAAGGGTATATTTCAGGGATGCTACTTTATTTTCTGTTTCCAGTGGCATTACCCCCAATACAATATGATATTTTAGAACAGTTTAATGAGATACAACTTGGCCCCAAAATTGCTTCAAAGAAGCAATCTGTTAGAATTTTTGCCAGAATGAAAAATTTTGGGGTAACATCTGTAAAACTAGAGAGACATCTAGTTTGTACAATGTACATGTAGGCTTACACGTACACCTGTACTGTTAAACATAGTAAGGTCAAGTAATGAATGCTCCTTGAAAATTTGGTTTTCGACTGAGTGACCTAATATTGATTAGAAAAGATATTAACGGCTCTAAAATTCTATTTAACATGGTGTTTTTATGCCATTTCTAAACTTAGTGGTGAACATAGTACCATGTACAGTGTAAATAACATGGACAGACAAAACTATTACATTTTTGTCTGTCCATGTGAGGTACGTTCACCACTTTTAAATTCTAGAAATGGTATAAATACAGTGTTCAACAGAATTTTAGGGCTGTTACTATCATTCCTAATCAATATTATATCATTCAGTTAGAAAAAATCAATGAGTATTCATTATTTGACCTTCATATGATACTTAAGTCCCAGTGAGTGTTCACATTATTGTTTTTGAGTCCTCATAATGCGGGGACCAATGTGAATGCAGGGTATAGCAGCCTCGAAGAGACCTGGCTGCAGTATAAATGCTTTACACTTTGAGAAGCAGCTTTTCACTGACCTTGAATGTCATCATCCACTAAAGTATGCGACTGACCATGACTGAACCATGGACCTACAGTGAAGAAAAGTCACATTTCTGCATAAATGTGGTATTCAAAAGTGCATGCCGTTTATTGGAGGGAAACTTGGTTACATGTACATTACCTAAATACCACATGAGAACATTAGCCAGTCAGGATCTGCTTCACTGAAATATTAAAAGCAAGACATAGTTCTGGTACGCCTGCAAAATTGTCAAATTTTGCTTCAAAATGAACATGTATTTGCCTAAGAAATGTGTGGAATAATGCTGTAAGGTATTCGTTGGGTAACGACGAAAAATGTGAAATATTAAGCAAAAATGTTTGCATGATCTCAGAACTTATCCGATCGGGGTCAGGCTAACTTGGACTCGGGACAACTCAGCCTCACTTTGATGGTGGGGCCGAGTTGTCCCTCTGGATTGTTCAGTGTTATTCTATGGGAACGCTTTGCGTTCTGGCTGGTCGCAGTTATGGGCTGAGTTGATACAATGTGTGCATCACAGAACCTCTTTGGCGCGCCTACAAAATGAACGTGCGCCTATGTATAGAATAATGGCGTTCACTAACTGCGTATAAAGTGTCTGAAATAGGGCCGAGTTGTCCCTGAGACCGAGTTAACCTGGCTCCTTCTGGAATAAAAGTCGGTATACTGACTTTTAATTTTGATCTCAAAATACTCCGAAACAACTCATCATCCCGGCGAATCATGTCAGCCAGGTAAGTTTCTTGGTAGACTCTTCCGATATATTGCAAGCAAATATGAAATGGTGCAAGACGGGTTCTCAAACCCTTACCAAACTATGTTTTCACTTTGACAGGCATCCCAAGTAGTATGTAAGCAGACGAGTGATCAGTTCCTCAAAAAACATTTTCAAAATGGTTCGAAGAGGCTCCAGAAATTGGCTGCCATATAAAAGGGGTATAAGTTTGATTAATTCAAGTTGCTTATTGGCACATTGCATACATGATTACATGTAGGCCTACATACAGTGTACATTGAAGCATAGTCCTCATACAGGTGGGTTGGAAAGACCATGTTTTGGTTGTGATGGCGTACTTGTGGAGGCCACATCTTATGTTTCTGCTGTATTTCTGTTAAAAATAGTGGGGCCTTATTGCTGGTGAGCACTTACTGTACACTGTAGGCAGTAGTCAGTTTAGCATGACCTATTAGACTCTTACTGTGTATCATGTTTAGGAGGGTGGGTACAACCTCAAAAGTGGGATGGGAAAACCATGCTTTGTTGTGCTCAAGTCCAGCATGGACCTGATGAAAACATGTCACATCTGTGATCCATCACTTCAGTGTGAATATATTAGTGCCATTTCAAGCTTGGGAGCCCAAGCAATATGGAGCAAGGTTCTCAAGTTAACTGCAATTCCAGACCTTTGAAGGTATATATTTTAGGATGCAAAGTTTTTTTTTTTTTTTCTCTCTCTCTCTCTCTCTCTCGGTCATACAATTGGCCTTTTTAGCAGAAATTGTAATTTTTATACAAGTAATATGTCTGCCCAATTTTCCTACTCTACAAAAAGGAAAGAGGGAGGGGAAAAAAAAGCCCAAAGATGTATATGACCCCCATATGTAGTTGTTTGCACTTGAGAGACAAAATGCGTATCTACTTTTGTGCGATATTTTTTGTTAGGTTTTTTTTTTTTTTAGGATTATAGGATTAGGATTAGGATTGTAGGATTATAATTTCACATTTAAGCAGTGTACTGTAAAATCACATGAGAAAGAACAATGTCTCTCTAAGAATGGCAATGCAGTACTTACACCTATAGCGTGCCCTAATAGCCATGATTAACATGCCATCCCAGTGAAGAAATAAAGATGATAATAATGGCCATGCAGGAAATGACCCTCAACTGTATTTCTTTTCACAATAAAGCTACCGAGTACATGCTTGGATGATTTTATGCTGACAAGCTATTTCTGAAGGCTTGAGTTTCCTTGTTTTCCTGGAAAAAAAAAATGTATCTCTGATTATGAATGTATACATCTAAGTTGCCGTCTCTGGGCCTATGTCAGAAGGCTATAAATTGTTTCGCACACACTTTGTAAATGCAGTGTACATCTACCTGCCAAAGGCCATCATATGAACCATGTGAATACATTTTATAGAATCCTGTGAAAATGTGAACACTCTCTTCCCTGAAGGAGATATCACACTCAGTTTTGCCATCGAATGCTCTTATTTGTCCATAAAAGATCACCTTTGACATATATTCAGATCTGTTGAATGTTGCATGCCATGCATGTACCTGTACATGAAATGGCTTGTGTGCTTGAATTTCAATAGGAACTTTTGGGGGATCATGAGTCAAAGGTCCTGGGTCAGAGGTCAAGGTGGATCCTCAAAATTTCACTCCCTTATGCAATGCCTTAAGGTATTTTCTTGAAACTTAGTGTACCCATGTATATGTATTTCTAGATCTCTGAGAAAGTTTTTGGCCATAGGGTTAAGGTCAAAAGGTCAGAGATCAAGTGAGAATGCTAGATTTCCCTTTTTCCTCCATTTCTCAGAAATGGCTTAAGGTATCATGAAACTTGATACATTTGCATGAACTGCTTGACAGGGATTCTCTTGGCAATTTCAGGGTCATGGGTCAAAGGTCGAGGGTCAAAGTTCATTATATGAGTTCCTTATGAATATTCAAATCAGCAAGTTGATGATGTCATGCTCTCACATTTTCTTATTCATTTCATATTCAGAAATTTAAAAAAAATCTCATAGTCCAGCTGTATGAATATAAAACTTGTCTGAAAACCACCCCAAATAAAAAAGAACAAAGTCTGTTAACTGTGATATCCTTACCGTACCAAGATATGTTACCATATCTTGGTATGGTAACATGCTTTAACTTGTAATAGCTAAAGGTAACAATTTTTCAGAATTTCATAGGTGATATACTGTACATGAAAAATTGAGAGGGTATAATGTCATCAACTCACTCATTTGAATATTCATAAGGACTTGTCAAGAATTGTTTTTTTTAACAAAGGTTCCATTTCAAAATGTCATATCTTATTTTTATCAAATTTTTGCCATTTTTGTATCATTCTGTAGAGAATATTTTTCTTTTTCTTTTGAAGTTCATTTTGTTTTTAGGGTGGATTTCTTCGTAAGCTGGGTCTGATCCTGAGACACCAGTGCAGACTACTGTCTCACCTCAGTTGTGGCCTAAATCCAAGGACCAGCATGAATACTGGATTGAAAACTAAAACTAAGGGCAGAACTATTCCCCATTAATTATGCAAAATGACACAATCCCACAGAATTGAACGAATGTGTAATAATCAACTTATCACAGTGTGGCATAAATGCCACTCAATGACTGATGATACAGACAAGTTGGATTGCTCTCTGGGCTATGATTAGAACAGTGCATTATAGTTTATTGGCATCCAAGGCCAGCTAGGGAGTGCATTATAAATTAACCAAATTTATGTACAAATGTATTGATACTGTCCTTTTACTACACCGTAGTGTCAGTGTTTTTTGCCTTGAAATGGGTTATATTGGCTTGAAGATGCCTGAAAGTTTTGATGAATGTACTGTGTTGGGTTTGTGTCGAACTGCTTGGTGATGTTCAATGTGATAAAGCATGTTGCTACATTCTACTGAGCATGTTTAAAAACTCCCTTCCAGATTTGCTTTCAAAGAAAGAAAGAACAAAAAACAACAAATATAAATCTGAACTTTCATCCTTAGATTGAGACTACTTGCAGATAGCCTACATGCATAGCGTGTCTGTAGTAATGTAATAAAATTCTACATACCCAAAGGGATTGCTAAGCTGCTTGTCGCCTGTATTGAATTACATTGTACATGTTCACATATTATACCTTTCAAAGCCAAATGAGAATTATACCCCTTTCATAAACTCAATAATGCGGATAATATCCGCAACATTTGGTCGTAAAATCGGAGCGGGGAAAGAATAATGCGCATTATTTCGACCCTTCTATTATCCGCATAATAGCAGCATCGGGACCAGATTTTGAGTTTATGAACGCAAACCCAAATAATGCGGATAACTGCCGGGGTGCGGTCAAACGTCACCTGTCTTTCCCGTAGGAGGGACGTGTGCAGTCACCATGACAATTATCCGCCTTTTTCAGGACGGGCGCTCGTAAAAATAATGCGGATTATTTTCAGAGTTTGTGAACGCATTTTTTATTGAATTGTCCGCATTATTCTTATGCGGATAATAGAAGGATGAGTTTATGAAAGGGGTATTAGTGTTACTTGCAATCATATAAAATGGGCATCAGTTATATGAAGTCTATTCCACATCAGAGTTTTAAGTTTGATAGATGACTCCAAATCACAGTAAACTTGTATTTGTTGTCAGTTGTTGAACCATCTTCAGCATTTTACAATTACTTGACAGAAGAAAACTTAGTCATAGCATACTCTAAGTAATTGCATGTGCAGGCAAAGGTGAAAGATTTCATAGTGTGACCTTCTATATTAATTGACTAGATTATGTTTGATTTGAAAATTTCAGTGCTTGAATCATGCTGTATGTAAAGGGATGGTACAGTATTGGTGGAGATGAGAATTGGGCTTTTAACTTTCAACGAGATACCAAGAAAACACTTATGATATACACTGTAGTACAGAGCATACCATTTTAAGAGGAATTGAAAGTTTATTTGATGAAAATCGGGTTTGGAATGGCTGAAACATCCAAAAACAAAGTAAAACAAAGCGATCGTAATAAAGTGTGGGTCCCACACTTTACTAGAATCGCCCTTTTCTGGATATCTCAGCCCTTTCAAAACCAATTTTCATCATATAAACGTTGAATTCCTCATAGAATTACATGCTCTTTCATATTTCATAAGAGGTTTCTCATTATCTCACCAAAAAATGTTAGAAACCTGAAATTAGGTCTCAACCAAAACTGTACAATCCCTTTAATAAACACAGAAATCAGATCTCATCAAAACCATTTGAGAGCTTAGAAGTTTGTTCAAAGGATTCCAACTTTCCAACTTCATGATATCATGTTCACTTCATCCTTTCACCGAGTACAAATGGTAAATGCTGTATTGTACATTATTTGTGCTAATTAAACATTCAATATGCAGTGTGTTAAAAGAAAACAAAGGAGGCTAGAGATCCATCTTTGCTGTGCTACATGTACTTCAGCAGTGCTACATAGATTCTGCTATTGTCTTGTTTTTGTCATTGTTGACATTTGAGGACAGAACACAGTCTTGATTTCATGTACATGTATTTGTACTTTAAACATTGTGTTTGATTGTCCAGTTTGCACATGGCCTTTTTTACGATCAGTGGTGTAACTTTTGTACTCAGAGGGTCAAAATTTCAAACAAAATATTTTTTCATTATTCTGTTTGATTCCTGTTGGAAAGTATTCAAATTTTTGAAAAAATAACATTTCAGACCTTAAAGCTGAAGAGTTATTGATGTAATTTAAGGAAAACCCTGGCACCTGAAGTAAATTTAAGCAAAATTTTGTTTTCATGAATTGCACCATAATGACAAAACTCTGTAGTCAAACTTCACCATGCAAAGTTTATATGGTTAACAACAATACATAGTTTGTGAATCAAAACTATTTGGGGGTTGAATATAAAGTGAATTAAAAAAAAATACATGAGATTTACAAATTTTTGGTAAAAATACCAATTGACATGCAATTTTTAAGATTTTAACTATTTATTGGAGGGCAAGCCAGGTCAAACTCTATACTATAACAAGTCTTTAAGAAAGGCTACCTTCCTATGTAGGTTAAATGAAATTCCAATCATTTCTTTAAATCTTGGATTTTTCACACATGGATGTTTTGGAGGTGACAGTTAACATAATAGAATGTTTCGGAGGTGACATTAATATTAACACTCAGTTTTTTTGAGAATAAGTGACAATAACACAAAACTTCTTCTTTTTATCAATGTTTTTGATAATTATAACTCGAGAACAAGAAATTAACTCCTGTTTCAAGCAGATAAACCACACAGAACAAGTGTTTTTTTACACTTCATTAATTAGCATGGGCACCGGTAGTTTGCCTTCCATTTGGACGAAGGTTGTAAGCTAAATATTGTAATCTGAAGAAACACGGCATTCCATTTTCTACCTTAAATTGAGATGAGGGTGTGAGATCATTTTAGTATAAATGTTTATTTGCTCTCAGAACATTTTATTCCACAACACCAGGGAAGAATCACTTCGTTTCGGAGGTGACATTCAATGTTATCATTGTGTTGAAATATTCATTTACAGTAAGAATACGACGGACATATTTAAAGCTAGATATTGTAACCTGAAGAAACATGGCATTCCATTTTCTACCTTAAATTGAAATGAGTGTGTAAGATCATTTTAGTAATGTTTCTTTGCTCTCAGAACATTTTATTCCACAACACCAGGGAAGAATAACTTTGTTTCGGAGGTGACATTCAATGTTAACATTGTGTTCAAGTATTCATATAGTATGTCCCCCCCCCCCCCCAAAAAAAAAAAAAAAAAAAAAAATTACAATTAGACTTTTGCATTGATAGCACCCAATATGATTAAATCAGCTAAAATCTACTTTGGGGTCTTAAATTATAACATCTTAGCTCTATTTTGCAGAAAGCCCCAGTCAATTTGGTTAAATGGTCTCAAAGAAATGTGGATTGTTGTAAAGGATGTCAAGAGTCTGATTCTTCCAAGTTTAGCACTTGGATGCTCTTGGAACTGCATATTAATGTGTAAACACAATATACAGAACTTGGAGGAAAGGGATTCCTGACATGCTCTACAAAAATCCTCATTTGTCTTTGACCTCTGAAGCAAATTGAATGGGGTTTTCTGTATTAAAGGTGTGGGCAATGAGTTATAGTTTCAATCCCTCAAATTGTATTTTAGATTGATTCACTATCTTTAAAGTTATCGTTGCGGAGGGTACCATTGTAATTTTTTGGTGGGGACATAGGTTATGAATGCCAAAAGCAAAAATTCTTATTTGACTTGTATTATGTTTTTGTTTGCACATAGTATTATAAATAGATTAATTCAAGGATGTTCATGAATTCTTCATCATTCTTGATAGCCACCATACAAATGTAATGATACTGGTGAAAGGTGTTTGGTTCATCTGGGATAAATTTTCTATATACCAGATTCATTTAAACTGTTGACATTACTAAAATATATTTTATGTATATTTCTGAATTGCTTGAAAATTAACAGCAAATCATATATATTAGTCACTTTTGAGAGCAAAAAGTATAAGATAAGAAAAAATCATTTTATTGTTTTGGAGGTGACACAACACAGAGACAACCCAACTTCTCAGGTGTTAGCTAATACAATTGTGAACATTCATGTCTTTCCTCATGGCTTTAATTTTCAAATATAAGCTCTTTCTTTCAGTTCTTACTTGTTATTTTGTTTAGTTATTCTCTTTCATGATAGTGGATACCAGCTCATATTTTGTTTTAGATTGTAATTCATACTAATCTTTAGCAAATTTTTACAGTTTGGTTAAGACAACAGTTTGTGTTTCCCAGCTGAAGAGAGCAGCATAATGCGTTTGTGTGAACTTATGGGGAAATTTTTTTTTAGTTCAGTAATTTTACCCATCAACTTCACAGAAGGTCCCGGACACAAACTGGTCTCAAATAACCCTATAAGGGACCGAAAAAGGACAAGTTCACCTCAATAGACACGAGAGTTGAGTAAATACAGCAATATGAGTAAAACACATCAGTGAGAGTTTGAGGAAAATAAGGCAATCCGTTCCAGAGTTATGAATTTTTGAAGTTTCTGCTCAGTCAAAGCTGAATGAGAAGACTTCTATAGCTTGTGATGTCACACGTGTACAAGGAACAAGGATATAGAGAAAGTATCAAGAAAATTCAACATATTTTCACTTTTCTTGCATAACAAAAGAACACTTGACTTCTCCCTTTTGGAAGGCAGGGTGAATAATATTGCCCTAACATACAACAGTAGCAAGTTGAAGAAATGTGCACTTTTTCAAAAAGTAAAGTTTTGTGAAATTCACTTATATTTTCTTTTTATCGTTGTATGCATGTGACATCATACATTGTCGTAGTTGTCTCATCCAGCAGTGATTGCATCGATATTTAAAAAAGACCATAACTTTTGAATGGATTGTCCAATTTCCCAAACTTTCAATGATGTGTTCTACTAATGTTGTTGCATTCACTCAATCCACATGTATATGAAGGTGGACTTGTCCTTTAAGAAACCATTTTCTTTTCCTTGAAATTTCAGTACATAAAGCCAAATTCTAAGATAAAACATAATAACAAAACAAGGTAAACACGTCATCAAAATTATATTGAGATAGAACTACAAATCTTGTTTTTGGATCTTTCCCTTTCCAGTCCTGGGGACTTGTTCCTCTGTTCACTTTAGTTGTCAGATAACTTTAATAATATTTAAAAATACAATATCATAAACAGTTGGTTCAACTTGGAAAATGTAATAATTATTGTCATATTTAAAAAAAAAAAAGTCACATAATTTTGTTTATGATTACCACGTTGTACATGGAAAAACAACAACTAAGAATTCAAGAACAAGTTGTGCACCAGCTATAGGCATGTGGCCTTTTTGTGGAGTTTGATTATTTTATGATTTTTTTTAAGATTGTGGACTAGGGCATGCATGAACTGCCACATGTATCACTTTGGTATCAAGGGAATTCTGGTGAGCTAGGTATACAAAAGTCACTTCTACTGTGATGATTTTGTAGATATTAAATGTATTTGAAAATGTTAATAGATAGTGAAAAGGAACTGAAGTCTTGCCTTTCACTATCACATAACAGTATGGTGTTAACAAACAATGTCACCTCCGAAACACAAGAAAAAGCAACCTACATGGAAAGCTGTAATTGGTAAATCTTCACAACTAAATTGCTTAAATTGGAAATCAAGTTTCTAAGATGAAAGCATCTATATGTTTACTTAACTAAAGCAGGAGAATTGATCTTGATTACAATATTATATATACAATAGATGGGTGTATTTTGTGCATTCTCTTTGTTAAAAAAATGAAAAAATGTAAATTTGCACTAAAACGTACAGTATAGTAATAAAAATAAGAGTGAGAGTGTGTTAGTTGATTTCTCCACTTTGAGACTTATGTTACTAAAATAAATGAAACCATTGGTGTACATGATATGGTTTCTCTTCAATAGAAATGAGCAAAAACTCTTGTTAACAGTGTTTTGTCACCTCCGAAACAGTAATTCTTAGTTTTTATCAGATCTTTTATTAATCTCTAGAAAATTCTCACTTCCTGTTGCCATATTACTATTTTCATCCAAAAGAGATTCCTGTCAATTGGACAGAATCAAACAAAATTGCTTTGTCTTCGAGAAATTATCAAATATAATACGCTTGTTGTTTCGGAGGTGACGATTGTTTCGGAGGTGACAAGTGTTAACGGAAAATTGTAAATTGCTCCGAAATGAAAACAACAGGCTATATTTCTACTACCTTCCTTCTGAGATAATGTGAGGGGATATGTTACATTTTTGTAAATGTTATGTATAACTGATGTCAAGAATAAAAAAATCAAATACATAAATTTGTTGTCTCGGAGGTGACAGAAAAGTTAACGGAAAAGTTGCATAAATTTATAAACACTCACCAAAAAATGATAAGCTATTTGAATCAAATAATCTTTGGATCGAAGTTAAGTCAGACTGATTACTATTCTGTTTTGATGGAAATTAGCAAAGTTGAATTTTATAATTGTGAGCAAGAGCTAACTCAAAAGAGGGGTTAACTGTTAACGGAAAATGTCACCTCCGAAACATAAAGTTTGGACAATTTCAGTCTTTAAAGAAGACAAAGCAGAACCTGGTAAACATAATAGTTCTTAAGTTTGGATACCTGTCTATCACCACAACAACAAAAATAATGAAAAGGAATAAACAATTTAATATGCTAGGTCTGACAAAAAAACCATGTCAGAGTGCATACACCAAAAGTGTTGGATTTCAAGCATGTAAATGCATGCCACATCTGAAAGAAAAAGAGAGGAAAGTTCATTAAGGTACCCAAGGTAGACACTGTGGGTGGTAAGTTTATGAGAAAAAATAATGCATATCTGTCTGTGTATAAGAAAGTTATACACCAATTAGTGCCAAAACCGTGTTTTACACCACTGATTGTAAAAATGGCCACATACATGTAGGGACAGCCCGAACCCTTGATACGCTTTGATGTGTTCTGCTCCAGTGCTTTGCAAACTGGTAAACTAACCGGTGTCGTGAGTATGGCTCATGTCACTGGTCAGTCATTCATCAGAACAAGTTGTCATGCCATGACCTTACATTGTACATTGTACCTCAACTGACAGGACTTTTGAGTAGCGTTGCTCATCTCATATTACAATGTGTACTGTGTTGTCATGAGCAAGTGAATAATGAATGTATACAGCTGTAGCTTACTTACATAGCACATGCAGTTGTGCATCCCATGAAGGAAATCCCTGTGTGCTTTCAGGAAGACTGAAAGTAGAAGAGGTGTCAGAAGCACTCAATCTCCTTGGACTGTCAATTAGCATTAAAAAATGCAGTGCTCACCCAGTAACTGGGAATCATTTTGGTGGGAATCATGCCTAAATGCAGACAATTTTAAGTTTTATTTTTTACCACGTAATCAGAACTACAGCCCAGAGTGTTATCATTTGTGGGCTGAAATACTGTCACTGGCTCACATTAAAGTCTTCAAATGATGACGTAACCATTCTTGACTGAGAGGGGACCACTGTAGTTGGCACTTTGCCTGGGCATTACTTGTAAGGTACTTGATGAGACTTTATGAAAGTCAGCACAGTAATGATCCATTTATGAAATGATGTACGTGTATCGGTAGGTACGTATTTCTTTCAGAATATCATGTTTGTATGAGTAGAAAAACTATAGAAGAGATCCTTTAATAGATTTGGCTTAATTCTCAATCAATTTTTGCTTTCTTATGCTTGTCTGCATTGTTGCTACATAAAAAGCTAGTTCTATGCTAAATATATGATTTATACTGTAGCACTCCTTCAAATTGTCCTAAATAGTATCTTTGATTAACTTTTATTGAAACAGCACTCAAACACTCATCTAGAGTTTTAGCAAACTGGTACCCTCTTCATCCCATGGTAATTCTTGGCAGTTTCTCATTGAATCAATTGAAGTTCATGAGAGTAACAGTATTTGACAAGCGAAGTTGACTTGGAATGGGTATCAGGCTGTCATAGATCACTTTCTAATACATTGATGAAAACTTTTGTGAGAGAGACCAGTGAAATCACATCATATTGCACCAGAGAATAAACCAGTTCGTAATTAGCTCATGTGCACAGTGATGCAATTGACCTTTCTTTTTTTTTTTTTTTGTTAGGTGATTTCGGCCTCTTTTAGTGTCTTGAAAAGTTTGAATAGATCAGGTGGAAACTTCACATTGAAAGTGGAAAGTGCAGTGCACAGGGGTGCAATGGGTCTCGAGACATGGCCAGCAAGGCAGGGGGCGGGGAATAGTTGGGTAACACCTACTGTCTGAAGCTGCATAGTCTCAAAGCTGAAGTACACTTTTTTATGTTTAATTATTTATCTTTATTACAATGTACATAATTGATCATCATTATTTTAATGCAATAATGGCTAATTATTCAAAAAAAAAATATTGCCACAGTGTTCAGTTTTGTTTTGCAGTCAACTATATAAACAAATTATTGACTGTACTACACTAAAGTGAGTAGTAAGACGGTGTTTGACAATTTTTTTTTTTCCTGAGGATTATCTTATCAGTATGGCAGTATTTTAGGATGTCATTTACGGAATCTAAATTGCTTGTATTTATGACATTAGTCAAATCATATTTTTATCTTAAGTAGCTTTAAGTGCACTCTGTTCAAACCAACATTTGGTTCGGTATTTCCTTTATGAAATTTGAAATTATATGAAAATGTGTGAAGTGGAGGTTGTAATTGTCACATATTATTGTTCATGAAATGAAAAGTACTAATACTAAATATTGGGAAAAAGGTTATATTGCCTGAAAGCTCAAGAAGTTTTATGTACACTGTAGGCCTCCAGCAATTGTATTTCAGAATCATTTTTTTTTTTTTTTTTTTTTTTGTAGAGTTGGGTGTGTGGTTAAGTGTGCTGGTAACATGTAGAAATAATACAATTGCATTACAGGAGGGCATCATTCTTGAAATATTAGGGTGCCCTTACTCAAACTATTACATGTACGTAAGGTGAAAAGTTTACAATGCTATCAGCTTATCAGCTTTAGAATGATGTATAAAAATGTGTATTAATGGCGACGATAACAACCAGGATCAACAAACTCATGACTGCAAGATTGCAAAATGCCCTGACACTCCAGCTTGGCCTAGATAACACAAATTGGGATGAAAGAAAAGAAAAAAAAAAGAAGAAAAAAAGAGGAAGCCTTTCTTTTGTGCTGAGGAATGATTGTGCTGTATTGCGAGCTCTAGAAACATCCCAATGCCTACCATCATCTTATGATGCTGTTTTTATTCTCAGTGCTGCTACAAGGAGAGGTCCTACTTACCTGTTGATCAGAATGCAAAATTACTTTGTTCCCTAAAGGAGACAATTCTCTGATCCTGGCAACTTCCAAATGATCAGTCTGACGTCATGCATGGCAAACCTCTTCCATCAAATCTTCGCAGATGGGACAATTGATAGTCTGCAGCAAAATGGCCTTGAAGATCAAAAAGAGCGCACACAGAAAGCGATCCTCTGACAGGTCTGTGGCTGCGTAAATCACTCTGCCTCCAAGATGATCATTGCCTGTGCTTGCAGGGTTAAACAGATTGTAGGCGTGCATACAATATACGTAGCATATCCCTTGATGTTGTAGATGCTTTTGGTTTGATCAGAGCCGAAGATGATCAAAAAGTAAAAAAAAAAAAAAAGAGAGTTTGTATAAGAGATATTAATCCTACCAAGCAGTGTCACAAACTTTAATAAACTGAACAGTAATTTATGCAGATATACTCAGAAATATGTTTGGCATTCGCACAGAGCAGAGAATGTTATATGAAAAAACAATTACATTGAAAAGAATATGTGAATTTTTTACAGTTTTACATGTTTTAAAGTCATAGTGTCATTGCCTCACAAGTCTTCCATATACCCACAAACAACATCCTCTTGAAACAAAACAGAATAGCATCTTTTGCAACAAATTATTGTAGAGTTGAAGGACTTTGCGGGAGAGGATGTTGCATTTGCTATGAAATCAGCCGTAAAATAGCTTGCTTTCTGTGTTCGGGACTTTTTATTGTCATAATTGAGAACCGGTAAATCATTACCTCTTCTACTTTGTGTAATTTGCATAATTGTAGTTGTGACCAATTTCTCTGTTAGGTGTTAAACATGTCAAAATCCCAAATGTCCATATACTGTACATTTTTATTTCATGTATTTTTATGGTTCTAATAAAATTTGTACTCTATTTTGTTCATTCATGAAAGTTAACTTGCAGATGGAGATGTGTTTAGGATTGCGCAAGTGTGGATTGGTCTGGCAGATTACCCCAGCAGATATTAGGGAGGAGTGCTAGAGGGGAGTTGGAAGGGGGAGGGGGAGTACTAAATGGCATACGTAGTACTATGAAGGGACATATGGCCGTGTTTGATACTAGATTTCCTGTTTCCAGAAAGGTTGATCCAACTCTTGCTAAAAATAGGATTGCTGGTACGCTCTATTTCAGGATGGGTTTGTCAATGAAATGTTTTTTAGTTCAAACATTTCTGTGTTTATCATGTACATGTGTTGTACTGTTACAGTTGTTGTTGAAGCCACTAAAATGAGGTCAAATGATGTGATGAAATGTGATCAATTAAGAAGAAAGGGTAACGTCATGTGCATTGGGTGATGGCAGTAAGCCTGATTCACTATGAAATTTATATGCCAAGTCTAGTCTAGCTATCAGAGTATCACACTTAGTCTGATTTCCTGTCAGTTTTATTTTTGACTTAGGCCACCCAGTAAAGGTTTGAATCCAGGATGTTTAGTCTTGATTCTAGTGATTCCATGCAAAGTGGCGTCACTCCAGAATATAATCTACTAAATATCATTTAAAAAAAAAAAATCAGCGTACATTTTGGGGGTCATAATAAACTAACGATGCATGTTGCAATGTATGTTTCATGTTGACTGAAAACGATGTCTTTTAATTGGGTACTCGAAATGATGACTTAAAATTGTCTCTTCAAGCAATCTTATGCTTTTCTTATGACAGTGTAAGATATTCTTTTGTATTTTTTTCCAAAAGAAAATTCTTGTAATTTTTAAGAATAGTAACTGGAGTTCCAAATAGAATAGCGAATCACCTGACCTTAAGTTCTTAGCTGTTTTTGTTCTGTTTGTAATTGATTGATCCTTCTCCCCAGCCCCCCCCCCCACCAATGTTTTGAATGCATCCCAATTGGGTTGTTGTACACACATATTAATTAGGGATGGATGAAAGTGCCATTGGTCATTCACACATTGGACAGGAACAATGTGAGTAGCTGTGCCCAAGTTTGTAGCCTTGGGGAGCCAGTTTCCTCTCTGTTCCGGTCAGGGGTTTATGCGTGCCAACATGCACATGATGCAGAGAGAAAGCAGGGCAGGAGCAGCAAAATTTTCATGCTAATATCCTGGCCTCGTGCGACTCACAGACAAGCGGTATGCGATACAGTTGTGCCCAGAAATAATGCAGATATATTTATCAGCATTGCCCTCAGTGGTTAGTTGCTGATTTACGTCCGTGGAAAGAAGCAAAAAGTCAATGAACCATGTGCGCATAGAAGATCAAGGGGAAATATGATTGGCTCTAGTATCTTTTTTTTATGGAATGAACTTGGAACACATCCTGCTTAGGAAACATACATGTATGGCATGAAAACTATCTGACTGCAGTGTGAAAAGTTTTCCTCTTTGACTGACTTAGATTGTGGCATTTAACGTGGTAGAGTCAGTTACATTAGACCTTCTTTTCTGGTGATTGACAGTTTCCCTTATGAGAGTTTCCTTCATTGAAGCCTCATACAGGGGGTGAAGAAGTAGGAGCTAGGCATTACCCTTCGGAGGCAGAATCATACATTCACATGTCTTGGCAGAGGCCCGAGCACGATCACTTCTTCCAGTGCAACGAGGACATTCAAGAACATACAGAGTATACCGCCAAGTGTTGGCTACAGCTTTCTTCAACTCTGACATATTTCAAGCACCTCACAAGAAAGTTGACAAGTGGAATATTTTAAAAGCTGTGTACCACCTGGAGTGAAGATCTTCATGGATTAAAAATTATTTTTGGATCATCTGTGATATTCACATGTGTCTGTCTTCCTTCACTGGCAGTGTTGGGCCATTCCCATTATGGACAGTGATAGTTGCCTCCGTGACAACTTTTAGCCTATCACAGATGTTGGGTTGAGTTGTGAAGGTTTGAGTATTGAATGGATTTGATCCGCTTCCAGATTCAGCTACCGTCTTCAAACAAAACAGATAGGAATATGATGCAGCGTCAGTGCAGAATGGCGGTACGATACCGCAATAGGTACGATGCACAGTGGAAATTTGGAAAGGTATGTTTACAGGTGATATTACTGGAAAATCTTCTCGTTTTTTTTTTTGTTGTTGTTTTTTGTGTGTATGTATTGTGTCTTAATCTTCATATTTCATGAAATGACAATGACATTACTAACCTGTGAAAATGACAGTTTGTGGAAAGTACACATAGTAGGGCATCTTCAGTTGACCCCCCTCCCGATGATTTTGTTGTTGTTGTGGTATTCATGAGGTTTTGTATATTTGTTTTACTTTCAGACATGATATATGCATGAATGAGTTAAAAGAAAATCTCTGCAGTATTTGTCACATCTTGTTTGTGCGAAATCAATTCTTCACAAATATTCAGATTTCATAATCTTTCTTTCCTTCAGTGAAATGATGAATCTAGTCATTTATGGCCCAGATTATGATTCTGTCATGAGTATTTACTGGTGAAAGGGGATACCACTTGTTGGATTCGGCGCATACAGAAATATGAGTAGAGCACATTAAGTGTGAGGACATTCCGACCATGTATTCAAAAGTTCCAAGTATTTGAAGTCTGGTTTATATATTATTGTAAAGTGGATATTTTCGTGCGACTAATTTTTTGCGCTTGGTCGGGTTGGATGAGTTTCGCATGTTTTTAATTCTGTGGAATCAAGACATCAACTACTTGAACACATGGCAAGCAAAAATATTTTGTGTGCTTTTATTTTCGCGCTAGTTTCTGGTTGTGAAACGTGAAAATTTCAACACCGTGAAAATTTACAGTAATTTACCATCATTGATGGAAAAGAAGGTGACCACAGTTTGTAATGTCACATTAGATGAACAACATGACAAAATATATATATATAAAGAGAATACCTCCTTCAGGAGGCAGTAGAAATGTTGTAACCCTTAGCATGCTCGTAACAAGTGATGGGAATGTCTACTTTTCATGAAGAAAACTAAAGTTTGTAGATTTCTCTTGATATTTACATTACTTCATCGTATCAGGTATCATCATTGTATTGTTCTTGCCTTCCATTCCAGTGATGGTGGTGCATGGATTTTAATCAAAATAATTGAAATATGTTACATTTGAACAGCTTTTCAATATTTCCTCAAAAGTCACTTAAATGTGTTTTGGTAATTTTCCTGCATTCAGTAGCTTCACATATCATATCTTATAATGTTATTATGTTAAAATCCCTGTTCGTGGAGTCTGCCATGCAGTTAATTCTGATGCTTCTGTGGGAGGAGGGGGCTCGTGAGCTTGTTTGTGTAAACCACATGTGAGCCTCTCGTGTTGAGTATTCATGACCACAGGATGCTTGGCTATAAAGTACAGTGGCCAGCAATAATGTCCACTGCATTACAAATGTACATGCACATGGAATGTAATTCGCAAAGTGCCATGGTAAGCCGGCATGATTGTTCACCACATACAGTATGTCCATTTTTTTTTTTCATCATGAATTTGTCTGAATCATTAGAGGGCCTCTTGGAAAAAGTTGGTACTCATGGTATGCTTTCTGTAGAAAGTGAAATGGATGTTTTCATATTTAATTAACAGGACATGTCATGTCATCTCATGGCAAATAGTATCTCTGTAATGTGATTAGATTATGTGATTGGTTGAATCAGCATCACATACCACTATTAGTTGCACTTACTTTATTGTTGAAAATAGCAAAGAGTCAAAGATTGTACTAAGTGTATGTCAAATGCATTTGTCCTTGTGCAATTCTGTTTGGCGAAAGCCAAAGGCAGATGATATGAAGTGAAACTAGACTTGGGTGTGTTATGCATTTGTCAAGAGTATCGCCTAGTGAAGGGCATATGGATATGAATCACATAAGGGTGTAAATACATGTAAGTGTTTGCTAGCCAATGTCATGAGATATTTCATATGCAGAAATGGAGACTTGAATTAGATGTAAGAGAATGCTCTTTCAGTTTTGGAATTCAGTGAAGTGTCTTATGGCAAATTGACATGTACATAGTTTGAATTTGGAGTGACTTTGTTTTGATTTCAGTATTTTTTGAGTTTGTGGGTATGTTGGTTGCAGTGGTGTTTTTTTACTCCCAGGTTTGAATCCAGTCAGGAAGCCGAAATAGAAGGTGCAACCCTGTTGCTTCCTGGAGAGAGGATGTATGCAAGGATATGGGTAGCCTGGTTCATTAGCCACGCTTCTCCACAATTTCTTTGGCCCCGTCTACCCTTTGCAATGTCAGTGGTACATGTATGATCAGATTAATGCATACTTGAGTCCATCATCTAGTCATTTCGTCTTTGAATGAAGACTACAGTTTATGTCATCTTATAACCCTGTCCAAATGTGAAATACAATCCAAGTCTTGTGGGATAGATACTCTGATTCTCATGAGAGGTGACTAAAATGGTGGGTCTGAAACCAACTCTAGCTCCAGAGTTCCCCCTTTGATTCATTTGTTGAGTTCTCTGGATTGTTCCCTCCTCATCATCAGATTGAGCGTTCATGACATGTGTCATATTTAGAGAGAAAACAAGACACAAGAGAATCTAATAGCAATGATTTGTTTGGCCACAATGGACTGCAGGAAGATATCACTATGATTCAGTGTCAAATTAAAGATAATAAAAAGTTTTGGTACCTCAAAAGTTTCCCTGAATTTCCGTGTTTCAGGTTAAAGTATCTATCATATAACTAACACTGTGAGTGTTACTGCGAGTGTTTACTCGCCCCAAAGTGCTCTCATTTCTTAGTAATCATGCAATTAACTGCGACCAGCAGCCCCATACGCATAGCGTAATGGGGCTTCACATTGTAGCATTCAGGACCATGACAGATTTAGTATCGCTGGTAAATATCAACTTAAAATCCACAAAATTCTTCAATTTGAAGACTTACCAATTAAGTTGAAGTCTTGAAAACAGGCTTCGAGCAACGTTTGGTTCTGCCAATAGTCCCTTTCTGTTCGAATTGATGACTGAATGTGACTCTGTCGAGAGGACCTTGGGAGAGCTACATACACTGATTACTACGGCCAGCGCATACGCACACATCACATGCGAACAAATTTCAAATCCATGAACGGATAAGATGTTTGTGTGCGCAGGCGCTGGCCGTCAATTCAGTGTAGCTCTCCTAAGGTCCTCTCGACCGAGTCACATTCAGTCATCAATTCGAACAGAAAGGGACTATTCGCAAAACCAAACGTTGCCCAAAGCCTGTTTTCAATACTTCAACTTAACTGGTAAGTCTTCAAATTGAAGAAATTTTTGGATTTTAAGTTGATATTTACCCGCGATACTAAATCTGTCATGATCCTGAAAGCTACAATGCGAAGCCCCATTTAGCTATGCGTATGGGGCTGCTGGTCGCAGTTAGCTACACAGTATGCGTATGGGGCTGCACGCTGCTGGTCGCAGTTATCATGCAATAATGGTTTCGCACAATACGTGTACTACCTCGCCGCCGCCGTACGGCGGCGGCTCTGGTACGAAACCATTATTGCATGATTACTAAGACATGAGAGCACTTTGGGGCGAGTAAGTCTCACAGTGTTAGTTATATGAAAGGTACTTTAACCTGAAACACAAACTAAGACAAGGAAATTCAGGGAAACTTTTGAGGTAATACCAAAACTTTATATTATCTTTAAGGGCCATTATATTCATGAATGTCTGTATTAAAAGTCCTGTTTACCTTTGGGAGCAGTGATTATAAAAATGTTCAAGATATCACATTTCATGCATATGTGTGGGTCTGTGGTCCACAAAACATCCTACCACATACAATTTTTGCAATAAAGCCTAAAATATAAGTAGATATCAGTATCTTTATCAACAAACCGTAACTGTAGACGGTTTAGTCTGGAAACATCTTTATTACAACTATTGCTCACATTTTGTATTTTTACCTCCACCAAGGGAGGAGGTTAAGTTTTCGTTACCGTTGGTTTGTGTGTTCGTTTGTTTGTTTGTTTGTCCGTGTGCAAAATAACTCAAAAATAGTGAACGGATTGGGCTGAAACTTGCAGGAAAGGTTGAGAATGACACAAGTAACAAACGATTAACTTTTGGTGGTGATCCGAGAATTTTGGGGGAATTTATGCAGGATTTTTGATATTTTGGCAGGTAGGGTCAATGAACTTGGGAGTTCAGGCTGCGCGTATTTGTGGTTTGCATGCGCGCACTAAAATGCGTGCTCTAGTTTCTGCTAGGGCGAGGCGCGCCGTTGCAGCTGAGGGTTTATGACGTAACAAAGGCTTCTATATTGGGAAATCGGGGGACTTTCAGCACACAATGCTATAAGTACGCATGGGTGGAAATCAAATATCTCTATGGAAGAACAAGATCAGTGGTGAAAATCATTTGCATGCTTGTCTGCGCTCTCAGAGTGTTTCTCAGTTAACAATACTTGACATCGATTTTACTGATTCAAATTGTAACAGTTTTTGTTTCTATCCCAAACTCACATTTTAGAACTATTTTATAGCACTACAACACTGGGTTTTTGTATCATCTGCAAATGGTAAATTATGCCTTTAATCAGTGCTGAGCTGCCATTGATTCCAGAGGTAGTGAATTTTACCACAGTAATCATCTACAACTGTATTATGCATACAGCTGCCTGCAAAAGTCAAGCTGGTTGTTTTTGTAAGACATATTGGTGAGTGCTTGCGGTAACTTTGTGTATGCACTGTATGTATGTCAGTTTATCACAAGTTTATGGTTTGAATGATAAACGATGGAGTGTACAGAGCAAACAGCCAGTGTGTTGATACAATGCATTTTCCCCATCAAAACTGAGAAATTTGTTTTCCATTCAAAAACAAGTTTTATTCCATTTTTAGCATGCGTAGTGTGAGCATTGGCCCATTTCAAATTCAAAAAGATTTTTCAAAGATATTTTAATTAGCTTACTCATTCCTTGTTTTCCATAACAACACTTTGCAAAACCTATCAAGGATATTGTAACAGATGCCAAAGATATGTTTAAAGGTGAATCTCAGACCAGTTAAAAGTTAGCCTTATTGGCCCGAATTCACAAAGGTGGTACAAATGAAACCATGGTTTAAACCATGGAAAAAATCATGGAGCACCAAGTGTCGCATGGAATATTTCGTTACAAAATCATTCATTTCGTCGATGAAATGATTATTTTGTAACGAAATAACAAGATTTCGTAACTAAATGAACATTTCGTCTACGAAATGATAATTTCGTTAACGAAACAGTCATTTTGACGACGAAATGACCAATTTCGTAACGAAATATTCCATGCAACACTTGGCGCTCCATGGTTTTTGTCCATGGTTTAAACCATGGTTTCATTTGTACCACCATCGTGAATTCGGGCCATTGAGAAGAAAGAGTAGAACATGACAAGCACAAAGTGAAAATTTGATCAAAATCAGATTAAAAATAAAAGGAAGTTATGAAATTCTACAGATTTGCTAAGTTTTGCTCATCAGTGTTTGAACAGTTGATATTAATTCTGAAGCGAGATAATCTTTGCTCGGGCTATTAATTAAAGTCATTTTATGCAGCCATTCTCGACCACCCAAGTTACAGTGTGCGAGATCAGACCCATTGCCCACCTCACATCAGCCTGGTGTGCTTCCCATGAGCGTGAAAATTCAGGGGCAGTATGCACGCTTTACTTATGAATACGTATTCAGTTCTGTTGTTATACATTGTACGTTACATGAATGCAAAATACAGCCAGTCAGCAGCATAATATACCATATGGCACCGTATGTACTGCGCGGGTCTATACTTTCCACAATTTAATCATGTCATTTGACATGTTCCAAGAGTTCGAGAGTTATACGGTGAGCAGTGACAGCATAAAATGGTGACTGTACGTGTACATGTGATACATAATACACCGTGCGCCGGTGGCAACAGTACAACAGTAGTACGTATTGTACAGGTTGTACATGTTAAGAACCCGGAAGCGCCATACACGTGTACACGCTTTCTGGTCATGGGACAGTGAATTTAGCCCGAATTGAAATGGAGATACCTTTTATACTGACATTAACTCGGACCTGCAGCAGACCTGATCTACCTCCCAAGAGCGGACCAACTTTAGCTCAGGCTAAATATTTTTCGACCTTTCGTACCAGGGGGGTTAGCTTGCTTCAGGACCAAGCCTGAAGCTAGCTAACTTGCAGTATAAAAGGGGTATAGGATGCCATGCAAACTATGAAAGTAAGCAGTAACCACATTGCAATCAGCATACAGGTTACGATGTGTGCGTTTCATACAGTCGTGGCCAAATTTAGAACTTTCACTGTGACAGATGTAAGTGAATAGCGTCATCTCCAGTGCTAGCTGGACAATTCTTTGTTCTATTTTTTCAAGTGACAATGCATTAAATGCAAGTGTAGGTAGAGTTGTACTTCCTTGTGCAGTAGTAGATGAAGAATAGATGCTCTACCTTTTAGACCACGAACCAACTTCTGTTGTTGAATATGTTGCGGGTAAGAAATTGTATATTTCCTTGAATTTGTATCTTGTGATAACACAAAGGAGTCTTGAATGCTTCGCTTGCGGTGTTGGTACATGACTTTCAATGCTAGAATTATAGGAAATAATAGACAATGAAAGCCTGTTTTCTTTCTCCAGTTTGTAGAATTGTCATTATAGTATTGTGGGTGTGACTGGGAATATGATGTACACTGCGCTACACGTTTTGTAGTACACTGTAACTGCAGATAATGTTAGAGATGATCTTTGTTTATGTGATGGTACCATCAAACTTTCACCTACATTATCCAAGTGTAAGTGTAGTCATGAATCCGAAGACAAGTGAGATGCAATTAATATTCTATATGACTGAGTGCCTGGTGAGACCATGTATCTATAATCTTGTGTTGGCTTGCATGACGTGCCTGCTCATTATTTAAATCCTTGAAGAAAAGTATCATACACAGACCAGTGTCTGCTTGTTTGCACCACACTAAATTGTGTAACTCACAGTCAAGACAGCATTAGACGGCATAAACATTCATCGCTGTGTGCAATAAATCATCGGCATTTATTGTGTTATAGACATGAAGCTGTTTTGTCATGTGATGTGCAGTGACAATAGTGAAGATATAGCTTCATGTACGCACAATTCTTGTATGGTACCATGGTGCTCGCGATGCTGGAGTCTAATGTGAGACTAATGTTCTGTATCGAACGCTCATATAAATCACATTCCCAGTGAGCTCACTGAATCTAGCATGAATCTCAAACCAACTATGGATTACCGCATTCAAATTGAAGCCAATAGATACTACCTAGAAGCTAGTGTGGGAATGTTTCCACCTCGCTGGTGTAGAGTCCAGCACTAATAATACAATGACACCAAAACAACAACATTTTTTTGTGGTCTCTGTGAAGGGAAGTGCTGTGGAGAGAAACATAACATGTTTGTAATTATTGCTGAGGCTACTGGTGAGGACAACCCATCTTGTTTGCTTTGTTGATGTCATTACTCCTTGTTTTGAATTAAATTTCCTCACTTTATTCAACTTCAGTGGATGCCGCACTGTGGCAAAAGTGTCTAAAGACTGCTGTTCAAGCAACTTAAAATTACATGTTTAATGTAAAAGAAAGCGTAGGATACGGCCTTTTTTTTTTATTAGAGAGAAAAAAGCAGAAGAGGAAGGATTCCTGGTTTTGATATCCATGATTTTGATAATGAAGGTATCAAATATTCCCCGATCAGTGTTTGATTTTTGTCAGTTGATCAATCGAAATGAATATAATGAGATTCATATGACAGGTGCTATATGGGGGGGGGGGGGGTAAAGGGGCAGAGGGGAAGGGGAATATGCACATTATGTGATCACTAGATAGATAACAAATTGACAAATAAAATTAAACAATCTGGTTTAGATATTATTACTAAATGATAATTGATTCCATTTTCTTCCCCTCATTCACTTTTTTTTTTTAAATTTTTTACATGATATAAACCTGATTGCAGCATTGGCACTCTGAGCTATATATCACTACATGATTGCACTGCATGCAACATTAGGGACTAATGTTGGTAGACCTCTCTAAACTTGAGAGACTTGTCATTATCTTATAGGCTATTTTTTTTGAAAGGCAAATGTGGTATTCTTTCTTAATACAGTGACATTGGTCACAATTACAATTAGACTGGAATTAGATAATGTTGTCATTCCACTGTGTCACGGATCTATATAGTATGCACATAAGTTTTCACTTCATTTCTTTGTGTGTGGTTTTTAATGATTTGATAGGGAAGTAATTACATTGTATATCCTTAGAGTTGTAATGATGTGGTTTAGTGACCAAAATATTTAACTGTTGTACCATCATGTGACTGTGTGCAAACTGGTTTTCCATGATATTTAAATATCATTTTACCAATGCCACTGTTTCATGTGACTGGGACTCAAAACTTTTTTTACAACAATTTCTGTCATCTAGTTTAGATTAAACTTGAAACCTGAGTGGAATTTTTTCTTGTTGTTGTTAAATCAAAGATGATTCAAAAGTTTACTGTCACATCAAAATATTAACTTGGTTGCTGGCTAGACTTATATCCTTAATCTGCACTTGTATCCATTCATAATGATGAACATTGTATTGTTATACACTGTAGGTGTCCTGGGGGGCGTTTCATGAAGGAACTTGTCGCTCTGTTGTCGGATAAAATATCTGACAAGTCAATTATATCCGACAAGTTTTGAGAAATTCTTTAGTCTGATTGGCTGATTTCTCTGAACTTGTCGGATATAATTGACTTGTCGGACATTTTATCCGACAAGTTCCTTCATGAAACGCCCCCTCAGATCCCTTTTGTTTTGTAGTATTTAACATTGAGGAGGTATCTTTAATAGTACTTTGGATCCTTTGGTTGAGTGTAAAAGGGGGATGGAGGAGGATAGAAGTCAGGTCATTCAAATGTAAAATACAAAAATAAAATATTCACACCCTGTTGAGCACACTGATTCTGTGTAAACATTTCCTGCAAATCAAGCATAAGATGTGCTCCATCAAGACCAAACTGATAATAGCACTGTTTGAAATATTGATTGTTCGCTTTTTTCCCCTTCAGTAAAGCAATTAAATAAAGGACAGTGCATTTTATTTCTTGTGCAGTATTAGATATCAAAATGTTCAATGTAGTTTCATATCAGGAGATGAAAAAGTAAGATGTCTCTTTATACTATAGTAGCTGCCATGTGGGAGAAGCCAGAGAAAGATGTATTGATTTCCATGGTAATGGCTCCAAGTGAATAAGAATGGTGACCTTGTGCTCTATGTACAGATCTATGAGTAATTCTTCTATTATGTACAATCTGGAATCTCTGTTTGATACAAATATTATTTGTTGCTTGTCAGGTAAATTGTTTACTGGTATTTTCCATTGGAATTGAGGATATTCAAGTTAATGTACAAGATCGATTTGCAGAGAAGAATCATGGGGCCTTTAGTGTGCATAGAGCAGTCAACCTAGACAGCCATTTTTGTTTTAATTGTCTAACCCCTTTAAATGGCATCCTGTCTTTCACAGTATGATTTAAAAGTGCATTTGGTAGGCACTAGATATGCAGTGCTGAATTACAATGTATGTTGTATGTTATAAACTATAAACTTTACCATCCTCTTCTTCACTCCCCTTCCTTCAACCTCTTCTTATTCCCTGCAACAATATTCAAATTATCATTATCATCACACATATTTTCATCATATCTATAAAACTACCATTTACACTATATTACAAAACAACAATCAATATTACATTCATCAAAAATATATTATGATTACACAAAACACTGGGTTTTTATTAGTAGAATTGTTCGAATATATCAAATGCAAAAAAATACAAAACTTCATATTTCACATGACTCAGGACATAGGATGTGAACATGATATTCATGGCAATCAAACTAAGATCAGAAAAGTTTGCTTAAGACTAAAAAAAAAAAAAAAAAGAGGAAAAAGTTGCAAATATACCAGTAATTAATGCCCCTTTTTCATTTTCAACATTATGCACCACAGGAGACTCTCATAGTTTTGGCATTGTTTGAAAACTTCAGATACAAAGAATTTCAATTTGTGCATTGAATTGACCATTGTCATTCAAATTTCTGTTCCATTGTTTAACACATACTGAGCTTGAATGTATTTTGGTTATAGCACATCAGCTACTCTACTCATCAAGTTCGAATCAGGCTAGCACATAACCATAACCGAGAGTAATGCTGCACCCTTGTATAGCACAATATCATTAATCGATTCTGTATGGAAGTAAAGCGAGGAATCTTAATGAAATACAAAGAATGAAAGAAATGGAGCAATCTATATCAAAGGCATACATGTAGCTGAGATTGCTAATGTGCATGAAGTACCGTTCTATCCACTAGTGCTGTGAGAGAACAGTTACACCCTTGGTACATTGTGCTACAGTAATTGTAGCTTGGGATAAGGTGTCAGAAGAGTGTGTTAGAAGAATGTTGGGCAAAAGCCAGGAAATATCAGTGTTATAAGCAGGTCCATTGTTTAGTTTTACAAGAATAATAATGACAAAGAAACTGTTGATTCCAATCCAGCAGATTGTCCACATGTGCAGGGTTTCACTTTTTGTTTTGATTTTTGTTGCCCTTTGTGTTGCTCACTTATATGAAACCTACAATCTTCTGTATTAATTGTTTCTTATGCTTAATTTGATACAATCTAACGAAGAGAAGTTTTTCTTTGTGCATACCTGATACTCATGATAATATTACATGTGTATCTATGTTTTTGCAATACACGTACTAGATCAGGCAATATCAAAAATTTAAATAACATAGACACATGGTGTATGTACATCACATTGTACCTGGTAATGATGTTATCAGTGTTCATTCGTGAAGTGCCATGATTCTCTATGGTATGCATTGAATGTGTATTGCACTCAAAAAGAAACAAATAGACAGATCTATGCCACTAATGTCACAATGATCATGTAGCATCCACTTAGGGTCTCGGCTTCTGATATTAAAGTGGAATGTCTCTTGGCATGCCACATTGGTCTACAAGTGTATAGTGCATATTGTGTTGTGCACTTTGTGCAAATAAAGGAAGAGTGAAACTAAACTTTGATTACTTTAAAGATGGGGTTTTCCTGAACCAGACACACATTGTCCAGGTGAACCGTTGATTGTTGTGTCCAAAGGTTGAATTATCAAGGGAAGCCATGACAGGCAGGACTATTGTTACCATGAATCAAAACATGGCAGTATGGCTTGAACGTCAGGGTGATGGGGTTGATGATCATTCATGTACATATTTTCACTTGATGTTCATAATTATTATGTACACCTTGTACGTCGTAAGGATAACATTGTAAATATACACTAATTAGAAAGATGAAAAAAGTTTTGATTTTCATCTTGGAAGAATAGTAATGGTACTTGTTTTCATATCGCTTATAGAATCTGTTGCTATTCCGCCATGTCCAAGATTATCAATCAACAGTTGTTCACAGTTTATAGGAACATAAGCATGCCAAAATGATGATCAGAAATTATTTCATTGCAACTGCTTTTTTCAACTGTATGCAATCCAGCATTAGATATAACATCAGTGATTTTTGTTAGATGCATGTTACCTTTTATTCCAGCTGTATGCGAAAATAACAGCATATACAGTATTTCCAAGTGAATGAAGACTAAGTGCATGGGCAGAAGCCACATTCTCGGTGCTTTTAATGTTCTTCCAATATTCTTTTGTGGTTACATCTGATTCAGCTTTACGGGAAAATGAAGTATATGTATGACGTCCTCCTACATAGCTGAAGCTGGGGCCTTGTTAGAAATGTATGTACAGTGTACCAGTATGTCTTCATCATTTCATATTCAAGACATCTGCAGCATTTTGCACAAATAATTTCAAATTTCAAAATCATGCTCCCAAGAAGCTTGGGGTTATAACAACTCTTAAGCTAAACAATCAGCTGGCAAACCATATCAAATGAATTTTAAAAGTAGATATGAGTTATTTCCAATAAGATTTGAAGATTCGAATAAACATGTCAATCTTCATTCATGTAATGAATACGTGCAGGGTCTCCAAACCGAAATCTTTTTTTTTTCCCCCTCAAAGATTTGAAGGGAAATCGACAAAATGAATGAGTCAGCACTCAGTATAATCAAGAAGGGTTTCCCCAGACATGATTTCTTTCACACAGTTCAGTCATTTCATGTGGCAGACAGAGAAAATGACGAAAACATCATCTGTGATAAAAGTTTTGTCCCCCCCCTGTTCTCCAACCAAGGTCAAGGGGTCAACCAGTGTCACAGCCAAGGCAGCGTACACTGTATCTGGCCATCTGTTTCTGTGAAGTGCACAGGAAATGGCGTTGTGCATTTCTTTCACCAACTGCCTTTGTTCCTTGGGGTTGGGGAAGGAGAGAGTCTCTGGCACAGGGAAGAAGAGTATGGCCATGTTGGAGTACAATGATATCCAACTTCTAGTAATACAACAAAGGAAATTAATACCAGCTATGTAAACCAGGCAGCCAGGGCAGTTTTTAGTTTCTATTGCGCTTTATATTCATAGTTTTTTATTTTTATGACAACGTGTGTCACATTTTCAATTTCTTAAAGGAGATAGAGTCACGTATCAGACAGAGTAGTATACTCTCAGGAGATTCTGTACAGCAGTCAGTACAGGAAGAAGAAGAAGAGTGGCCAGTTGAGTGCCAGTTATATCTTATGTATTCAGAATAGAGAGTACTTCCAATATATACAGTATGATGTGCATGTAATGTGGTATTTGGTGACCTGGGGTATCAAATCGAAATCTTCACTTTGTTGAATTATCTTCTTATCTTCTTATTTAAGCACTGTACCCTGGTTTTAAAAAAGTAAAAGTAATTTTGAGTGCTTAATGCAAGAAGATTTTGTTGTGTTAGTGAGCTTGTACCACAACAATAAGTGACTGCTCTTACATCAAATTTAGATCCTGTTTAATACATGTCATTTTTTTTTCTCTCTCAGTGATTACCAAACAGTATAATGCTAATGCCCTGCCATAGTGGCAGTACATTTGTTTAGGCAGTGGCATGTTGTACATTGTATATGTGCAGCTCTGCAGTAGTGCTCAGCAGCAGCGGCACCAGTCTTATGGCTCTATCTATATATGCACTGTCATTGTGCAGACAAAATTAAGTTTTGGATAATCACGGGCTGGGTCTGTGGATTGCAATGAATAACTGTCCGAAATAATAGCATTTTCAAAATGGATTATAAGAAATTCACCCCCTTTTTTGAGTGTGACTACTGTAAAACACAATATCTTCATGGCATGAAATTTTCGCAAATTGGAGCTGACGGCCTTTTTCTCGGCATTAGATTTTCAGCACGAATTGCCTTTTACATTCAATGCGTATAGTGTAGACAAGAACTTCCACGTGCATTTTAATTTTGCGAATCTTGGCTCTTGTGAAATTCGCAAAATTAAAATGCACACGAACATTCCTTGTTTTACAGTAAATTAACCATGTCATAATGGGACAAGTCGTGACATGAAATAACTTCAGTCATCTAGGAGGCTACAACTTGTACTTTATGTTTATTGCCCTGTATTTTCATTTTTTTCTCTCTTTTCAGGTATCAGCAAGTAAAAGTCCCTGCTCTGTGCAAATGAGGAAAATCTCATTGATACTTTTAATTTCATTTTTAAATCTCAGGGAGTAAAATTTCCAATCCTTTTTATGTATCCTCTCTGTGATATTTTTACCACTTAAAATGTCCCTTTCCTGTAACTGCCTAAGTGTAGATGGAGAAAAAAAAACTACATGTGGAGACATAAAATTCCTGATTGTGTAACCCTCCATAGTTTAATTGTTACCAGCGGTTTTGTAACAGTGTCCTGTTTTTCAGTTGCTATTGCAAGTCAACAAGAGTCAAATAGCATCTGAATCATGATTTACAGAATTTTTAGTGCAGAGATGCACTGGAGCTGACTTTTTATTTTTTCCAACATGTCCGAACCAAAAAAATCAGTGCCAGCATATCTCTGCGAATCCCTATGAAGAGCTGATAAATCCAAGGAATGTCAAACATGTCATCAGCTACATGTATTTCACTATTAGCAACAGATTTTTGAATGTATCTTTGAATTTTTTTTTAATTCATTGGGTATTCATTGGCTCAATATGCTGTTGTGTGACAGGACCTGCTTAATAATCAGTGGTTTCTCTCTCTGTACTACTACATGCCAAACGTAAGGCTTGTGTTAATACAGTAAAAATTGAAAGAATCTAATCATGTGGTCAATTATTTTGCTTTTCTCATTTCCTACAGCCAATCGTAATAGATGACTACAGCGATCCCAAAGATGTCCTCAAAGCAGTACAAGAGAGTGGAATGGTCATTCCACCAGAGAAACCAGAAGTAGGCCATCCTTACCCGCCAGAGGATGACTATTCGGTGCCCTATGAAGCCCAGAAGATGATCAGAAGTAAGTCAGTCATTGTGTGGAATATCCTGTCAACTTGCAATTATTCCAACTCAAGTATTTTCATGGTCACAAAATAATGAAATGTAGATATGAAATAGTTACAATGTCTTTATCTTTGCAGCTCATTCTTCTAGCAAACACACAAGGAAGATAGAAATATTCTTGCAGTTCAGTATGTCACACAGCTTTGTGACATAGCTGTCTATGTCATAGAAGACAACCACCCCCCACCAATAAAAAAACCCAATAAACAATGAAGGTATTACTTACATCATTTTTCAGAGTTTGACAGAATAAAGCTATGTCTAGTTCAATAGTCACTATTATCTATGTATTCAGATATTGCCATATATTCAAATAAGTCTTCTTCATTTTGTCTGAATACAATATACTTTTCAAAAATCTTGCCTTGATAGATGATACTAATGTAGTCAAATGTCTATGATTTGTCATATCATCAAGCAGAACTTGTGATAACGTTTTTATTGTAATGAAATTCTTGTTGTCTTATGAGGTGTGTGTGTGTTAGAGAAAGATGAAGGGTGAGAAAGAGGGAAGGGGGGGGGGGGATAGAAAGGGGGAGTGATGGAGGTCTTCAGGAGCAGATCAAGCCGGATAAACATTGAGCATAAATTTAGCTCCATACTCTTACTGCAAGTACATTGTATATGCACTAGCAACAGATAATGATCTAGAGATGTGCACATGGAAATTGGTCGGGAGTTGTGTTCCCATGCTGACTATCTACAGTTATGTTACCACAGGGATTGATGTCAAGGTGTTCATCATGCTTGGATTGAACCCATCTTTACCCACCATGAACACTTACACAATTTGAAGTTGTAGGGCTTATGTCTCATTTTCAAAACTGTGCGGAATTATGTCTTGTCATGTTGGTAATTCCATGTTTTTGGACTAGCATCAATAGTCTGTGTGTTTAATTTATAAGTGGTAGGTTCTCGTGAACACAAATGTAATCACAGTGCACAAATCTGTACCTCTGCACTATGTTGGTGGCGAATACTGATATAAAATGTAACCCTTCATGCTCGCACGCAAAGAAGGATGATAACATTTTCAAGCCCCCAAAATGCTAATTCCCAATATTAGGTGGCTCTGTGCAAGTTTCCTCTCAGCACAATTAGTATAGCAGTGTACGCCCTCACCTATTGGCAGCATTTAATATGCGGATTGACAAGGTTTGGATGGGAAAGCTTTCCAGAACAGTCTTCCATAGAAATGCCATTGAACATTGAACATTATGGAGAGCAGTCTTTGTATCACACTCACATTTATATATATAGTGCATTTGAAAGTGACTTTGAATAGGCAATTGTTACACTTTCAGGATTACTGACATGATATTGATACGTTTGGACTTAACAGTGTTAATTTCTTACTCAGTGAATTGACACATGTTAATGTTTTGTGTTTATGCCAATTTTAAAATAAAGAGGTGTTGTTTGCAACTGATTGACAAACTGCCCTTCTACAGATCATTCAGTGTTTTAAAGAGTAGCCATGATAAAAATCAGGGGCCGTCAATACTTGGATCAGATATGAACCCCCCTCTTCATTGCTAGACAGGCATCATATCCAACAAACTACTGTTTTCACTTCATAGCCAGTGATGGTTGTAATCCCTTATAGCAGCATATACTGCATATTCATTAAAATTTTAGAATGATTCTTGTGTCAAGTTGTTTTTATTGCAACTGATTGATAAATTACCCTTCATCGATGTGAATAAACATCACTTATTCATTGTTTAGTTCCCACCCAAGTATGTATGGTCCATGATATTTATCATGGTTATGATTCAAAACACTGAGTTATCAGTGCTTATTTATGTCGATGAAGGGCACTGTGCTGATCAGTTATAAAAAAACAAACAAACAAAGAACAACAACAATTTGGTGTAAGAATGATCAATATATAAAAAAAAAGGTGTTTGTTCGTGGCATTAGAGGTAAAAACAACGACCAGAAGCATAATAGTTCACATCTCACAGGAGTTACTGGTTTTTGCATAGTGATGGAAAAATAATTGGTTGTTGTTGTTGGGGTTTTTTTTTTTGCTGTCATTCACACATGAAAAAAACAAAATTTCTCTGCTGCAAGATGTAGGGCTTTGAATCTCCAGACTGTACATGCCTAAACAATGACGAAAGTGTGACCCTGGTAACCCAGGTGTGCAGACCTAGTGTGGCGAGTTGCATTATGGGATTTAAAAACAGCAACAGCAACAAACTTGATGGTTTCTTTGAATGCCATTCACACACACACCATGCAACAAGATATTGTGATCATTAAAAAAGAAAATCAAGCTGGACCAATTTTTGCAACATGATGCATATTGCGAGATTTAAGGTTTATATGTGTGTCCAGGTGCACGTACAAGAATTATCGTTTTTTTGCACCCTGTTGCTAAGATCACTTTTCAAAAAGTGTTAATTTCTGGTGTGTGTGAACAAGACCATACACTGTAGTTTCCCCATTCTAGATGTGATGAAGGTTAGAGCCATGCAGGTGTAATTTCTGTGGTGGATCCGTCTGATCTGTCCTGGCAGGTTACCCTTTAGCTGGCATTCCTCCTCATAGGAATGTGCAGGGAGGATTGGAGGAGATTTGTCATGCTCTCCTCACCTTGTTGGCAATCAGTGATCATGAGTGCATCAGTCATGTTTACTCAGGGGTTAAGCTGGCATAGATAAACTGTCATATTTAGTCATGTCCACGAGATTCATGCCAGATGTCTTGATCAAAATATTGCAGCAAACAAGGTGACAAGTTTTGAATCAGTGAAACTAATGGAAGTAAACACCTTTGCTAAAATGGTCTTAAGGGAGAAAAGTGAACATGTTAAAAAGTGTACAGGTATTCTAATAGTGAGCATTTTAATACCAGCATATGAATATCATTATATACATCTGGATGCATATTTAAAGCCAGGTATTGCAATGTGTGTGTGTGTTTGTGAACAAAGAAGTTGAAAAAAAAAATGAAAAAGAAAGGAAAAATGACAAACTTTGCATGTTATGTAGGTCAATACGTGTACAGTATTTCTCCATAGTTTTGTTGTGCTGAAATGTGCCTAGTTCTGTTTGTTGTAGGATGTCAGCAAGGCTGTTCAGAATGTCAAAGCAGGCTGTTTGTTTTTGCACCATTTATTTCAAAGGGGTTTTATTGCATGCCAAGTGATACTCATGAAATTAGCAACATGCCAAAATATTGCTTCCTGATGAACAGAAATGCAAAGTATATACACACAACCAAAATGGGGAATTACAGTATAAGAATTCAGCTTCTTGAAGAGGCTGGAGACCTAGATTTCTCATTCCATCACTGTGCTTTTGGATGACAAACCCACAAATGTAACGACTCGCATATTTGTTCAGTCCTGATTTGCAAAGTGATTTGTGTACACAGTGTATGTGTTTGCTATAGTCGGAAATAGGTATTACAAGGTTTGCTGATCAGTGACAGTAAGATGAGCAGGGGAAACTTTAGTAAGGTACAAAAGGGTGAACAGAGATCAGGATAAGTAGGTCATTACATTGTTGGGGTCCTCTAGGATCACAGGAGTTGACAATGGGGACTAAGTACAGTATCGCTCTATCATCTGTTAGGTTGGGAGTTAACAAAAGCTGGTAAGTACACACATAGTCCAGCAAGTATTCAGGATGCAAATGTGGCAGTGAACAGGCTCAATGCCAGGACTATGTAGTCTGGATCATAGTGGTGCTTTTAATTTCATTTGTGAGAAGTCCTGCATCTTAATAGCTAAAACAATTTCAGGATACCACGTTAATCATTACTGAACATACAATTTAAACATAGTTGATCTACTGGACAGATATTTGCACTGGGTCTATATAAGTAGTGTGCAATATTCTCTATACAAAGTTCTACATTGGGAACCTGTGATTGTTTTCAGAGCTGTAGCTCCTTCTTGCTGATCTTGTTTGGTTATTACCGTCAGCTGACTGTTCATGCTATACAATTTGTTGCCTTGATGAAGTTTGACAAACCAACCCTAGTAGCATCTTTGGCCAATTTACCTCAGCCTTGATGGGGTCAGATTTGGATTTTATCCACATGTGCCAGCTTGTTAACCTGTTTTAAAGAGAGAGGAAAACAGAATGTGTGAAATAGCTGGCTTCATTCACCCACATTCTATGTATTTTTATTTCATTTTTTTTTTTCTTGCCATGCATCATACTGTAAAAGCTGTTATTTTTGCATACAGATATTTTTGCAAATGAGGAGGTAAAGACATTTTGGCAAGATGTTCTTTTTGTGCTTTTTGGTGCCAAGGCTATCGAAGAGCACTAATGCCTGCAATATTTTAACATGCTAAATTTATGCCAAACAGTAGTTCTTGAAATTTGCAAGAATTACACCCTCATGAAAATAATAGCTTTTACAGTACAGTGTATCATACAGCTTCTTTGCTGGGGGAAGGGCAGGGGGAACTGTCGCAGGACACCAATGGTTTACAAAGGGGCTTCCTATTTTGTAATGAGTGACAAATTTGACTCTACATGTTTTCTCCTAATATCTGTAACATCATCTATTAAAAGCAAGTATGAGAGTGAGAAACACCCAGATTTCTGGCTGCTACTGTGCAGGACATGAAGATGTAGTAGTATACTTCAAGCATTATTTGCTCTCACAATGTATACTTTTGTTTTCCTAATTTTGATTATGTAATGTTGTGTGTGTACAGGTTCTGACATTGTCCCGAGGCATGTTTACTTTTGCCAGTATTGATGAGAAATGGCTTTAATCCTTCTGGCTACTTACATTTGATTACATTCCTCTAATAAATAAATAGATATGCTGTAGAAATAAACATGTTTGGGGAATGGGGATTTGTACATGGCCAATCTCAGTAAACTGTGCTTTTGTTTCAAAGATGGGAATATTTGTACACAAAATACATTATCTTACATAATAGTTGTGTGACACTGCTTTTGCAGTTTTTTAGACAAGCATTAGATTTGCCAAAATTTCTGCCCTGGAAAATATTTCATGTTTGTGGTAGGATAATGTAGCATAGACCCCGTTTACAGTGCGGGGCTGGGCCAAGCCGCGGCCGAGCCCAGCCTCAATTGCGGGGCTCGGCCCCGCAATTTTGTCCATTTGCACTGCCGGGCTCGGCCGCGCTTTTAATTCATACCTTTCAATATTTTGTCGTAATGGCGCTCTGCTTGTAAACAGACCCTTTGCCAACTGGATTCCGTGGCGACGAAGTCGCTGTTCAGGCAAAGGCCTTTGCCGAAGGAAAAATCCTTTGCAGGACAAAACCACCTTAAACTATACTAGTTTTCGACGTTGAGGGGGTTAATATCCTGAATAGCGAAATAGTACGGGCAGAGGGTTTGGAAGCCAGACTAAAATTGGCAGCGCATTTGGCCCAGTTTGCGTTTACACTGAGAAAAGGCCAGGCTCGGCCACGGCTGAGCCGCGGCCGAGACCACCTCCAGAGCGTTGCCAAATGCGCGGCCAATTTTGGCCCCGCATTTGGCCTTTTGCGCGTTTACACTGAAATGAAGGCGGGCTCGGCCGTGGCTCGGCACTGTAAATAGGGTCAAAGAAGCCACTAATTCCTAACATGCTGTTCAGACCATGTGGCTCATGGGTTGTGCAATCACAGTTGGCTTGTCTTTGAGATGTGACGTTGTCTGCAAGATGCTATATCCAAGATGTGTTAATGTCAGGATTATGTGAAAATACAATGACACATTTGAGCACCTACAGTGCAAATTCTAGGGCTGTAAGGAAACTACCTTATTTTGAACCTTGCACATAGAAATAATATGAGAAATGTTACAGACAGTACTTTGAGTTAAATTGTAAGATTATCAGTTGGAAGTTCTGAATCTTCATCTTCAGTGAACAGTAGGTGGTGAAATTGGCACTGTCTTTTATCAAGAAGTGCATAAATTATAAAAGAAAAAGCTCGTTTCAAGATATCGTCTATCATTAAGACAGTTCAAATAATGTTTTATGTAATACTGTATACGCTATATATTTCGCGTGGGTTTTATTTTCGCGAATTTCGCGAGTCGGGAGCTATTCACGAAATTAACAACACGCGAAAATATTACCTTCCAAAATGAATCCCTTGCCTTGACGATACGAACATTTTACGGCTTACCGAACAGACCATACTGGCTAAGCTTGTTTACGTACATATAGCATGTCCACGTTTCTCTACTAGTAATAAGAAGTATACACAGCCCAGTCGCTGTGGTAGCATTCGTTGCTAGTAAGTTGAAAATTCACACTTTCTTTGCCATTTTATATTTTCTCTGGTCCCCCAATCGCGAATTTAACCACTCGCGAAAATGTGTGACATCAGCAATTCGCGAAAATTTATGTACGCGAAAATTATAGCGTATACAGTATCAAGTTGACTGCTGTTCATCATGTGGTCAGTGTTACTCTTTGATAGTTTAAACATGTACATGTGTAGTTAAACCTACAAAATAATTCATCATGTGGTCAGTGTTACTCTTTGATAGTTTAAACATGTACATGTGTAGTTAAACCTACAAAATAATTCAGTATTACCAATAAATCATTTTGTATGTTACCTGAGCAAACTATTCACCTACAATTGTACAGTGCATTTATAAATTGAGCTCATTATGAATGTGACATTTCCCAATAATGCCATTTTGCAAAATATACTAATTATGAATACGTAATGTAGAGAACATGAACAAGGAAGGAAAGGTTTGAGTGTCCCAGCAAGATATACATACTGTACTTCTGCCATATGTTTCTCTTCTTCTTTAATTTTGATGCATGTCGTGGACCCTAGTAGTGTGTCATGAGAGCGTATTCAGTATCTGGTTTCAGCATGACGTCATGGGAGAAAATTTAGGATGAGTTATCGGAAATCATTACCATATCTTGACGCTGCTGGTGTTTTTTGTTTCTTGTTGCTTCTTTCTATTCTCAAGAACTCGTTTTCTTGTGCCTCAGGGAACATTGATGTATGATGTATAAATCTTCCCTCGTACAGATTTTGGATTGGTTGTATCACAGTGACCAAGGCAATTCAAGCTGCTAAGGTCTATCCAGTGTAAATTCTAAAAAAAAAAAATCTTAGTCAAAAGTTGTTGTTGTTGTTGTTGTTGTTGTTGTTGTGTGTGTGTGTGTGTGTGTGTGAAAGTATGACCCTCAGTGCCTTTGATATCTGAACAAATTTATCATTGCTGCTGTAAGATTTCATGATTAATTATCATTTTGATGGAGTAATGGCCATGTTATTTCATCAAGAGTTCAGGGATCATTTTGTTGTTTCCCATTGAGATGGCACTTTGTCCACACTGTACATAGCTACACATATATCTTTCCTACAAGCAGCATGGTCAGTAATACACCCTTCCATGTCTAAAAGTTATTCTGTTGCTCCGGTATTCATAATTATGCTGGTTTAATATTAAAAGCCTTGAACAGCCACTGGTAGAGAACTCGTAACCCATTACGTGGAGATCGAACCGATTTTGCTTTTACGTACTTGACAGACATTTCCCATAGACACCTGCCTGAGTATACTCAGGATTATTTTCAAGGAGCTAAGAAGAAGATCAAAGTTTGTTATGAAAGATTCCTTTAATAGAAGCGTGCTGAAAATAAAAATATTTGTTGGGTTTTGTGTGTGCGTTTTTGTTTTTGTTTTTCGGGGGGGGGGGGGTAGTTAGTATTTTGAGCCATGTTGTGATACACAATGTGTTCTCATGTGCATTGGAAAAGTTGTTACATGTAAATACAGCACACACAAATTGTATCCTTGAATGTCTGTGGTTGCTATAAAGATGAAGTCAGTTTCTACGATTAATATCAACATCAATAAATGCACACTCACAACGACTGTGTAGATTGTTGCCCTGCTACATTGGTCTATTTTGGGATTTAACTGTTTTTCTTACAATTTGTAAATCCTCATGTATTGTTGATACTGTAAATTTTGCTTGCTTAAACAGCAGTAGTATCAGGTGTATGATAGCTTTGTGCAATGAGGAAGTATGCAGTGTATCTGTTATTCATTCAATTGATAGTACTGTGTTTGTGAACATCTTGACTGTTATTGAATACTATCTCATTCTCACAAGCAAGTTGATGCATGTTATTGTTTGAGCAACACTGACATAGAAATCTGCAGATGGAAGCAAATATTGTAATCCATGTGATGAGTGGTATGCATTGCCTCAAAGTAAGATAACATTCATTCAGTTACTGGATAACATTCATTCAGTTACTGATTAACATTAAGAACACTGAATAAAGTGCTGTATGATAGGCCCTACAGCTTTTTTTTTTCTTTTTGGCCTCATATGGAGAAATAAATTTTGTAAGATGAACACTTGCTCTCAAGAGTTACATGTAACAATGATTCATTATGTTAATATGTTGTTATATGGACTCAAAGCAATGTTCTGTGTTGCCTTGCTCCTTATAAAGTGTTTGGCACTTTAAATGAAAAAAAAAGAAAGAATAAAAATCCAGGTCAATGTGGAAATAGCAGCTATAATCTGTGATGTGAAATAGATTGTCATAAGTGTTGAGAGAAAACTGTTACCTGGCCTGTTGGGCAATCTGTGGCCAAACTGAGGCAAACTTCAATTTTATACATAATGTATAGTTGTCAATTAAATCAAGGCAGCTGTATAGTTTGATGTGCTGCAGAAGTACTGTAGTCATGACTTTCATAGTGGACTGTGTGTAAGGTAGATTGAAGTACACAAGAGCAAGATTCACAGAGAATATTGGTTATCACAAGTCATGGCAAACATTCATCTCAAAGGACTGCTGGAAAAAGGGAACAAATCAGATCTTATTTCAGGTAGCGTCAGTCAAGCGAGAATTGTAGGCATTACCTCATATTGCCCAGTCATTTATGAGAGACTCAATGCCAGACCCTCCTGGTAAACCACCAAATGTGAATCCCAGTTCATGCTCAAATTCAGACAATAATTTGACAGTACAATCTTGTGGTGTCCTGTATTGAAAAAAAAAATTAACAGAAGCCTTGGAAAACTGCTACCAAAGTGATTTAGAAATACTTAACTCTGTGAGTGTACGTGTGTGTTTGTGGGATATCATTGCACTGACTATAATAGCATAGGTGCAAAGATTGACTTTGACAGGTTTGAATGTTAGTGCATGGCAGCCTTGCAGGCATCCTGCCTGTGGTAATGTAGAATATTACTCCAAGTTCAAGGTATCCCTCTGTGTCATGCTAGTACCACAGCCTGGATGATTTGCCAGTCGTACTTTCCAAGGCCCTATTGATCAGGGGGTTTAATGCATACTGCCATGTCCTGGGCATATTTCAGCAGAAGTACTAGTAGTACATCTTCCAAAACATGACATAGAAAATTGGAAGAGATGTGCCTGCATATGCTTCATACTGAGAAAAGTGTCTGGTTCTAGTTTTCTTGTACATTGCAGGTCACTGCCCTTTCGCACATCTTCTGAATTTCTAACCATTGCAGATATATCCTTCTCCAGCACTACCTGGGGCCCGTTGCATAAAAGTTACAATTATGGTAACTTTGCCATTCAGTGGTAACTACCATGGCAACACTACTCAACAGCCAATCAAAATCAAGAATTCCATGGCAGTTACCATTGGATGGCAAAGTTACCATAATTGTAACTTTTATGCAACGGGCCCCAGGATGTAATTTTGCAGCAAATAATGATACGTATACTGTAGCATTTGTTCCTCTGTCTTTTACTACTAATATACCTTCCTAACATCACTCAATGTGATTTGTTTAACAAAGCAAGAACATATTAGTCACCATGAAAGAGTGATCACTGTTCACTGACTGGAAATACATTTGTATCTGTAACAGTTGTGAGTATACTATCACCAGGAAATAACGCATGCTCCAAAGTCCAGTATTACAAATGTGTTACAGCTCATATGAAAGTGCTTGATTTTCTAGAAATGAATGCAGCATGATATGTGTAAGAGCCCGTTTCACCGACTTTTGGGCCGGCCTAAAAGTCGGTGTAAACGCATGCTGGCCCAAATGCGGTACCAAATTTGGACCCGCATTTGGACAAGCTCCGGAGGTTGTCTCGGGCTGGCCCTGGGCCGACCTATTCTCGGTGTAAACGCACGCTGGCCCAAATGCGAGTCCCGCTTCCTTTCCGCAGCGATCGTGACGTAATTGCGTAATGTTATGAGTGCTTATATCGTGCATGCTGTCTTGTCTTGTCTTGAAGGAGCGGAGAATTCTGTCCTGCAATGTCTCACAATGTTTTTCCTCACTCCAGAAAATTTGTGCATAGGTAAGGATGGTGAGAAACTGTGAAGTTGATTTTTGTTGGGTAGTGGCAGTGATGTGACATTATTTGTGATTTGAATTATCCCAAAATCCATGCTCTGTGTCGCACAAAATAGTCATTACAGCCCCAGGTATTCAGTTCACAGAATTGCATACGTACACAATACACATTTCCCGCGGGCGCGCTCCAATTAAATCATTGTTCACATGCAGAGCGCCGCTACTGTCAGAATATTTATATATAGGCCGGCCCAAATTCTCGGTGTAAACGCACACCGAGTACCGCAATTTGGGCCGGCCTAAAAGTGGTCAGGCGGTGTAAACGGGGTCTTAGTAGTAGTGCAGCATGTACCACAAGAGCCAGAGAGATATAAGAGATGGGGACAGGTCTATAGACACATAAATAGATCATATAGTGAAAGGAAGAGGAGGGAAGGTTTCAGAAATTTTATGCTGGTCTTTGGTCACTGTAAAACCAGAAACATTTGCGGCTTGTAACTTTCACAAATTAGAGCTAAAGACTTTTTTCACAACATGAAATCTTTCACAAATTGCCACTGGCATTGAATGGATTATGTAGACAAAAACTTTTGTGTGCGTTTTACTTTTGTGAATCTTGGCCTCTCGTGATATTCATGAAACATTCGTGCGTGTGAAAATTTGTGGTTTTGCAATACTTGTCTTTTCAAATAATTTAATATGTGTAGTTTTTTTATGTATGGATTATTTTAGTGCTGCATGCACTTTCACATTCATGATGGTTCATTACTTATTGATACCTTAGGTCTGCTACCTGTGTATATAATTTTCTGAAATTTTTGAAGCAATCCATGTCTTTATTGTTTATCTACAAGTAGAATGCATTGCATCTACAGAAGATAAAAAGTTGATTGGATGATTGTATTAGAAATGTTAAGATAATTGTGTATGAAATATGTGCTTTGAATGGTGCATGTATTTCTGTCATTCTAACAGTCCTACTGACAACATTAGTTGTATCAAGTGATTTAAAGGGATGGTACAGTATTGGTGGAGATGAGAATTGGGCTTTTAACTTTTTGCGAGATACCAAGAAAACACTTATGTAGAGTACAGAGCATACCATTTTAAGAGGAATTCTAAGTTTATTTGATGAAAATCAGGTTTGAAATGACTGAAACATCCAAAAACAAAGGAAAACAAAGCGATTGTGATAAAATGTGGGTCGCACACTTTATTAGAATCGCTCTTTTTTGGATATCTCAGCCATTTCAAAAACAATTTTCATCAAATAAATGTTGAATTCCTCATAGAATTACATGCTCTTTCATATTTCATAAGAGGTTTCTCATTATCTCACCAAAAAATATTAGAAACCTGAAATTAGGTCTCAACCAAAACTGTGTGATCCCTTTAAAGCTTTCTGCTTTTAGGCAGTTCCAAAGAAGACACAAATAGGGTTCAAGTGTGTAAAGGAAGCTGTGAAATCCATTTATCATCCCAGGCATGCTTGATATTTGACTACAGAGCTATAAGATATCCATAGGTTGATATAATGGGCGGTTTGCTGTTGATGGCACAGCTATCCTTTAATGCCGGCCACATGTCTGCCTCAGTTTAACAACAGATGAGTCATGCTCGGCTGATGATGTTTGGCCTGAGAAATGCTGTGGATGCAAGTCATACACATTGGGAATTGCTGGTTGACAAGTTTGATGGTGTGCAAGTTGTGGCGAAACCTGAGAGGGAGACTTGTAACCTGAGGATGGACAGAGGAATAAAGGGGAAACAAAAATATGGAGATGGAAATGAAGAACAAATATTCTATGCGTTTACTTCCATCAAGAAACATGAATGTGTGGTAGGTGAAGATGGTGTGAACAGATTGGGCAGACTTTTTGTTTTTCCATCGAGCGGAAGGACTTGGTATTGCTAATAATTACTTAAATGAGTTGTCTGTGTCATGAACTTTGGGTAAACAGCATTTCTTGGACAAACTTCAGAAAGTGATGGATATACAATTTGTAGGAGAAAGGATTGCATGAATGCAAATAGAGATACAAAAAAAAAAAGAAATATGATACTGTACATTTGTAGATAGAGAGGAGGAAGGAATATGTGTTTAATAGCGAGCTATTGTATGAAACAAGTAGAGATATAGAGGTATTATGAATGGTGTTTGTATAAAGTAGGAAGGATGGACTGCTTCACAGTATTAGCTGTCTGACATTTTTGGCAATCACCGAAATGAGAACACACTGATATCATTCTTGTCCAGAGAACAGTGGGGATACAATCAGCAGGAATAGTATTAAATGTGACCAGCTTGCCAAGTGGGATTTGATGAACTACATTGAACCTGAAGCTATTCTCTTCCTCAGGCTCATTGACAGCTTTGCCTCTGCTCTAAATATGTGGTTATTGTTGTTTTGTTGTCGTTGTTGCTATTTTCTCAGGGGGGAGGGGAACATATATTACCAGATGCCTTAACATGATCATGGAGTTTTAGTATTTGATATTAATTATTATCATATTGCATATCTAGAATAGATATTAAATGCACTTTTTTCTAGTTACTAAGAATTGCAGCCATTTCAGAGAATTGGCTCTCTATGCAAGGACATATTTGAGTATCAATTGTACTAGTTAAATTGAAATGTGTAGAATATATTTTATAATGACCACAGATGTGCTTTGCCGGTCCTGCTATCTTCTTCCCATTAAAACTGTATTGTACATATATAGATGGTGATATAAATGATGAAAACAAAGGATTCAATTTAACTACTGTTCTTAAATAGGTCATTCAAAGTATATATGACATGAGCAAGATGGTTTGAATAAACATAGGATACAAGTAATTCAGCTTCTCCTCATACTGCACTGCCCATGGAAAGACACAAACATTTATGAAATTTTCGGTGACAAATATGGGCTTTGTAAAATGCTAGATGATGTGGACTGAAGAAAATGCAAATAACAGCCTTGAGAAAAGGTTAGCTTGGCTTAGTGGCTGACGCCACTCAGCATGGAGAGCAGTGCATGTGTCTGGTCTGATGATAATCACCAACGGCCATCTTATGTGGCCTGATGCACGCACTCAAATGATCTGCCATCCCTGTTATCTGTATTCACATGAGCAAAGAATCTCTATCTCTTCAGAGAGAGAGAAAGGGGGAGGGGAGGGCAAGGACAGAAAGGGAGATAAGGAAAGAATGAAGAGAGTAATACTATATATGCCATATATTTAGCGAGTTTAATTTTTCACGAATCAGGACTTCCCAATAATTTTACGAGTGGTTAAATTTGTGATCATGGAGTATAGTACTGAATGGAGCTATTGTGTGCATGTCACATTCATGTCTTGGTCCGAGTTGATATTTTCGCATGTTGTTAAATTCGTGAATAGCACCCATCTTGCAAAATTTGCAAAAATAAAAACTTTGTGAAATATGTCCCATTTACAGTATAGAAAGAATGCACAGAATCCACAATTGAAATTAAGAGTCTTTTGATATTATTGGAAATATGCAAAAAGGGCTGAAATAATTACTTGCTTGTAATACTGGTGTGTTCATAGTCTCGCTTTTTCTTCAATCATATCACTTCTTTATATTCAAATTTTTTTCTGCTTATACCACTGCCTCTTGGGCAGCAAGAAGTATCTCTTTTTTTTTTCTTTTTTGTTAATTGGCCACCTGTTTGTCCATTCCTCCATTCTTATGACCAGTGTTTAAATGATTTCTGGAAAAAAAAAACCCTCCAAACTCCAAATGCAATACTAGTATCATATGCTGCTGTTATAATCTGTGAACTTCCATCTCCTCAGACAAATGCTGTTGCTTGCCAGGTTTTTGCAAATGCATAACAATGCATACATGCATAGCAAGACATTCAAACCAGGTATAGAAGCATTATAGAATAAAATGGTACAGGACTGGTGGATCTGAAATAACATCTTTAATCATAATTTGAGGTAAAAATTGCATTAAATTTTGTACAGGATGCATGTATTCTTTATGTTTTCATATTTTGTTTTCAGGTATAAAGGTATAAAGATTTGTCAATTACTCAGATTTTTTTTTTCAGTAAAGGGAATCTACAAGACACAATAAACATTGAATGCCTTTGCTTTGATGTAATGTTATTTTGCAACTGACAAAGACCCCGTTTACAGAAGGCCGGGCTTGGCCATGGCCGAGCCCAGCCTTCATATCAAAGTAAACGTGCAAAAGGCCAAATGCGGGGCTAAAATCGCATTTGGCCACGCTCTGGAAGTGGCCGTGGCCACGCCCAAGCCCGGCTTTTTTTCAGTGTAAACGCAAACTGGGCCAATTGCAGTACCAAATTTAGTCTGGCTTCCAGACCCTCTGCCTGTACTATTTCGCTATTCAGGATATTAATGCCCTCAACGTCGAAAACTAAGGTGGTTTTGTCCTGCAGAGGATTTTTCCTTCGGCAAAGGCGGCGACTTCGTCCCCGCCGCGGAGTCCAGTTGGCAAAGGGTCTGGAAACCAGACTGTACCAAATTGCATTTGTTTACAAGCAGAGTGCCACTACGACAAAATATTGAAAGGTTTGAATTAAAAGCCTGGGCCGAGCCCGGCAGTGTAAACGGACAAAATTGCAGGGCTCGGCCCCGCAATTGAGGCTGGGCTCGGCAGTGGCTCGGCCGTGGCTCGGCCCAGCCCCGCATTGTAAATGGGGTCATAGGTACGTACATAGGATAGTTTTACAGTGCATAAATTAAAGATAATTTTTGTACTGTCGATCAGGAGGTCAGGTCAATACCGTGATAAGTATTGGTATCAATCTTTGCTTAAGGTTCACCTTTGCATTTAAGATTGTAAAACACACACACACACATACACACACACACACACACACACACACTAGTTTAATTCTTTTCATCTGCCATGAGTGTGTTGTTGTATTCCAACCTTTTAAATTGCTCCTTCTACGTATACAGTAGTGCAATGATTTATTATAACCCAAGGAAATGAACACTGAAACCAGTTTTCTACTGTAGAGTACTGTATGTACTTTCACTCCCAGACAAGAGTAAACATATGTGAGTGTTATTCATGTCTATTGTACAGGTGTAGTAATATCAGTCTTGTTCATCACTTCATTGGCAGTCTATGCTTGTTCGTGATGGCTTGTTCTTCTCCTCTGCTGTATTTGACATTGTCAGATATCATCAGACATTCAAATAGAGTTACAAGGTCATGGAGATATAGATGATATTCAAGGCAGGGAAAGTGCAGGTGACATTATAAATGTGCAAGATCATATTGTCCAGAATAGTCAGTAACAATGTCCAATCAGCTCATCCCTCATTCCTTGAATTTTGAAAGCATTTTTTTTTAAAGAGCCTTTTTTTTCTTTTAGTTTATACCCCTTCTCTTGTATTTCTCTGCCACCTTTGAATCTTGAAAATCCTTATTTTTGCCACATCCATTTTAATATATATGTACCTCTCTGATTTCATATGGCTTCCTTCATGTGCAGTGTTTGTAACAAGCATTCTTTAAAGTGAGGTCAGCAATTTTGTCTGAGATGACTAGATAGCTGATATCTTGTGTGTATGAATGTTATCACAAAACAGTCTACACATTCCTATACGTATTCTCTTTCATCTAATTGCCGACGTCAGACATTTTTTTTTTCTGTGAGAATGAATGCATGTTGCCCATTGCTAAGGTACAGTCACACCTTGCTTGTTGTGACAATGTATGCCTTTCTGCTCATCATTGATGGTTATTATGATTTAGAATGTTCATGGAGTTGATCAAATTTCAGGGATTTATGAAATTTTCTTTTAAAGTTTCAGAAAAGAAGGATGTGTGTGCACTGTGCTGCTTTCCAATTATGTTGAGTAATGCAACCTGCATAGTGAAGGCACAATCACTGCCCCCTGGCTGAGAGAGGCACACCGATTTCTCTGTTGTATGGGATTCATGTTGCATGTTCAGGTGTCTAAGAGTAGAAAAGGAGGGTGCTTTAGGGCCATTCTCACTTGATGGTTCTGCAAGGATATAATTTGCCAATATTTACCCTTCCGTTCACACTCAATCATAGTAATGCAGTTATTCAGCACTGCTCAAAATCTCACAGTATTGATCACCATGGGCATTTATTGCACACTAGCTCACCCATATGACTCAGTGTGTCCATTCTCAGCTTTCTGCTCTAGTGTGCTGGAATGTGTTAGCAGGACACAGCTACTGTATAAACAAAGTGATGGCTCTCATGTGTCTTTAGATACAGATTATAAACAAGTGGTTAATACTGAAAAATAAAGAAAATCATGAGTTAAACCCTGAGACAGCAACCCCCTCCCCTTTAAATGATGCCACTGCTCTGTTATGACAACTCTGCAGTGATTGGCTACAATGTAACTAGTGTATTTGTGTTTATTGTCATTTTGAAAAAAGAAGTTTAGTGAAGATTTGATGTGCAGGCAAGTGGAAGACTTGGGAGAGATGACATCCTCATTTGCATAAATGTTATTGCAGTCAATTGAATTTAGTCCGCAAAAACTTATTAAAAGTTATTCCATCATTTTGTTGTTTTCGGGGGAAATTTCAATGAAACTTATTCTTATCAGTTTGATATTGCTTACACAATAATTATTGTTAAATGTGGAACAGCATCTTGCTTTAAATGTTCAAGTTTTGAGAAAACAATGAAGCACCAAAGAACTTATGAAATGCCTCTCACCAGAAATCATACAGTTTTATGGCTTCCATGATTAAGTTGTTAAGCAAAGGCAAAAAAAAAAAAAAAAAGGAAAAGGGGAGAGTTTAAGTACTTACATGCTAATTTCACTGCTGTAAACAATTCAAACCTGGTGTTCAGATTTATAAGTGTTACTATTAGCCCTGGATTTTAGTACACAGTCTGCATTTGACCACCCAGCACTCCAGCCATTAAACTGGTCCATCAAAACTGATTATCAGCTCTGGGTAGACGTTCTTGGATGCAAATTACTTTTTTAATGACTCTACCCCAAGTCGTATGCATGATATGTGAGTATTGCATACGGGTAATTCCATGAAGTTGGGGCAGTGTCCATGTAGCATCGTGATATTTGAAAAATACATTTTAGCATAACTCAATATTAATTATGCTATACATTTATTGTTTGTAAGCTTTACATTTGCATTGAGGCCACACATTTTCCTGGAAATTTTGTGCCATTCAGACTCAATTTTGATGAAGTTATTAAACAATATGTAACGGTGTCCTGTAGCATCGTGACGTGTCCATGTAGCATCGTGAAATTTTAACATTTGGTCCTAAGAGACAAATTATGGCAATTAGCTTGACCAAAATTTGATGTAATATGCATATTTACTAGATTAGTCAGATAGCTAAATATCTCAAATTTCCTGTACACAGTTTTAATTTTAAAAGAAAATTACAAAATGTATCACGATGCTACGCAGTGTCCTTTTTTGTTACATTTGGTGGACACCGTGTAGCATAGTGACACATTGTGTAATTTTCTTGTAAAAGTAAAACTGTGGAAAACAGAGTTAAGATATTTAGCTATCTGACTAATCTAGTAATTATGCATATTATATCAAATTTTGGTCAAGCTAATTGCATTAATTTGTCTTTTAGGACCAGATTTTAACTATCACGATGCTACATGGACACGTCACGATGCTACAGGACACCGTTACATTTTTTAAAAATAACTTCATCAAAATTGAGTCTGAATGGCACAAAATTTCCAGGAAAATGTATGGTCTCAATACAAATGTAAAGCCTATAAAGAATATATGTATAGCATAATTAGTATTGAGTTATGCTAAAATGTAACACTTTGTGCCCCAACTTCACGGAATTACCCATACAGGAAGAAAATAATATAAAGCATGCAAAGAAATGCCTTGCTTTAATATTTTGTACATTGGTTAAGTCCGCATAATATGGGTATACAAGTGCTTGATGCCTGGTATATAATGTACTTGAATATAGACAGCAGTAGTGGTGACCCAGCCAGACCTTTAAGGAGCTATCATGCCAGGGAGGACATGAAGTCATCCATATTCCCAGGAGGGAAGCTAAAAGAGAAAATTAACCTTTTCATTTTTTTTTTTTCAAAATGATTTTCAGAATTTGAACCCATTGAGGATGGATTGATTTTGCCACAACACACATTTCCTATAAACACTTGCCCGAGTATATTCAGGACTCGTCCTCAACGGGTTAAGCAGACATGGCAGGATTTTTTTTTTTTGGGGGGGGGGGTGGTAGAGAATGCTGGGATAGTAGAAAAGTACATGTTCTCCTCCAGTGCCCTCATCTTGCAAGATTTTCTTGTTAAAATTGTTAAATCTGCTCAGGATGTGGAAGATATGCACAGACTATAAGAAGATAGAATGAGTTCAATTTCTGCATGAGCGCTGAAGTGAAAACACTTTTGCTTCATCATTTTTGTGAACATTAGAGGTGCTGTGCAAAAGACTTCCACTATCATTGAGAATACTGTCAAAGCGGTTATTTCTGTTCAAGTGTTTTTGCACTGAGCCAAATAAGATGAATTTCATATGTTTTTAATTCTGCGGAATCAAGACATCTAATAATGGTACATGTAGCAAACATGTAACAAACGTGCTAGTCTCTGGTCATGCATTTCGGAAATTTCCACTATCACAGTATTTGGGATTTCCCTCAATTTCCAGTTACTCATTGTGTAAATTTCTTTGTAATTATGCAATATCAATGTTAAGTGATGATGAAACACTATCATACTCCGATTGCATTGGCAATACCTGTTGCTTCATTCATCCATGAAATGTTTCTTGTTTGTTTTTCTGTCAGTAGATAATAATTACTCCTTTCAGTAACTCATCTGGCTTGGGCCAGGCCCGAACTAAGTCGTAAAATTTTGAGTTTATGAATGGGTCAGGCCAAAGTGGCCTGCGCCAAGAGCGGGCTATTTTGGCTCTGCTGAAGCTAGCACCAGGCACGGACCAGGTTCGGGCCTAGTACCGATCGAAGAGTTTATGAATGATAGCAGCGCCAGGCTCGGGCCAAAATTGCTTGCATGGTCAAAGGTCACAATTACCCGGCCGTGCCCTCCACCGGAGCGCGTTCAGTTACCATGGTAGTTATCCCTTACATGGCCGAGTTCGTGAATGGGTCATCGTAAAAGTAGCGCAGCTCTGCTATAGTTACTGAACGCAATTTTTACTGCTTGGTGTGGGCCAAATTAGCTTGGGCCAGGAGCTGGCCAAAAATGCATGAGTTACTGAAAGGGGTAAATGACAATCAGTGGGATATAGGATTTGAGACTGGTGCATTTCAACAGAAGTATAAATACAAAAACTGGAATTTTTAAAGAGTTTATTTTCAAACTATATGGCAAGTTGGGAGGTGATGATATCATCAACTCACTATTTGCATATTCATATTGATTTTTCAAGAACTCTTTGTGAAAATTTGTGAAATTTTTCAAATTCATAACTTCCTTCTGGATGTCATCTAATTCAGATCAAATTTTCATCATTGTGCATATAAAATGTTACTATCTCTTTTCAGACTAAGGTACAGACTTCCCCTTTAAAGAACACTTGCTTGAATCAGGCTTGTTTGCTGCAGTAAGAGAACATGAAACGGGAGAGAGTAGCAGGTCATGTTTTTGCCTTGTGTTACATCATATCAATGTATCCAAAGGTCTGTACCAGCAGGTTGCTATCATGGCCATCCCCATTTTGTAAACAGTTTGTTTTGGCCCTCATTCAAATGACTCATATGCAATTGATAATGCAGAAATGGGTTTTGATGATGTTGACACTGAGATAAAGAGTTGATAGAAAAAACTTTGCCATCAGTGGAACAGATTCAGGTTAAAATCCAGTCCACGGTAAAGTTGACTTTACCAAATACTGTAAAATTAAACAAACAGAGCTGGGGGAAAAAAGATTTAATTGCAGTCAAGCATATTACTGGAAAGCTAAAGCTATGTAATTTCAAGTCTTACATGATTTCTCATAACAGATGTATCAGGCACAACCATATGCAAATCAGATTCACAAGGTAAAGATGTGATGGCCATATAACTCTTCCATTCATTTACACGTAGATGAGTAGAAAGTTTCCCCTATCAACATGAATCGGAACAAATTTTACTGATTATGTTTTGCAAAACATGCTAAGTTTCAGTTTCCATAACTTTTCTTTTTAATTTGTGTGGTTTAATTTTAAATGTGAAATTGTTACTCCATTCTCAATTCAATTCAATTCAATTCTGTTTATATTAGTAGAATAATTTAGTTAAAGTTTGAGGAAGATCAAACAATCGGTTCAAAAGTTACAAATATTTAAAGTTTCAGTACTGCCATCATTGGATGAGAAGACTATTACAGTTTGTGATGTCACATGTGTTGAATGATCAAGAAAATATAAAGAGAGTTCCACAAAATTTCATTTTTTTAAAGGACATATTCCCTCAACTTGTATACTGACATATGTTTGTGTAATATTATTCCCCCTGTTCTCAGAAAGAGGCAAGTCAAGTGCTCTTTTCTCATGTGAGAGAAGTGAAAATATCTTGAATTTTCTTTATATTTCCTTTATATTGTTCTACTCATACGGATATCACAAGCTGTAGTAGTCGTCTCATCCACTGAGTGGCTGCACTGAAACTTCAAAAATGCATTACTTTCAAACAGATTGTCTGATTTTCCTCAAACTTTCACTGATATGTTCTACTAGTATTGCTGCTTTCACTCAAAGGTGAACTTTTGAAGATGATGCAAACACGTATGCTGTGAGTTCCCCCCCCCCCCCCCCCATGCACAGCTATGTGTATGAAAGGCAGTCGACATTGTGGGCACAGCATGTACAACATAGCTAGAAAAAGTATAATATCACAAGTATGCTTATCTGTGATAATGTTTTCATGGAATTTTTCAGGAGGGATGGGGATATATTGTAATTGCCTCTCAAAATAAAAGAAAAATTGTCAAGAGAGATAAAGAAAGAGAGATATGATGTTTTGTATACATTATGGTTATAGGTATGTCTGTAAGCATGCAATTTGATATCAATTTGAGCACAATGATCTCTATCTAGCCCATAAGACTGTAACATAAGTATATTTCTTTAAGAAGTAGTTTCATGTATATTATCTACAGAGACCTACAATATGACTTTGTTTTACATGGTACAGTATTGTACAAAATGTATGTGTATATTGAATACGCTTTACAGTCTGACCTCAGTTATCCAGTCATTTACCTGGATCTCTTTAAAGATTATGTGGGCATCAGCTGGCATACAATTTTCATCACGGTTTCATTCATTTTCATTGCCAAATCTCTTATAATCCTCGAGGACTTTATTTTCCTGTGAATGATGTATCAGTGAAACTTTAGAAAATCTGTAAAATTTGAGCACACAATTTAAAGTTCAGTTGTATTGTTTACTAAGAATAATAGAGATAATGTTATTTGATGCCATGCTAGTATACTGGCAGTGCACTGCAGTGGTGCCATACAGCAGCAATATTCCACTGGTCATAATCTGTCTCATACCTAGTCAATATCAATATTTAGAAATGCACATACTGTTTTATCAAGGATATTTTCCTCACATTTTATTTTATTTCTGTATTTTCGGAATTATAAAACATGACAGTACCATGAAAATAGTCATAGTATTTGCGAATTGATAATAATGTGTATGTCCCCAGCAGAATACTCAGTATGCTGGACAATGCCATATTTGAGCATAATTATCCTTTCTTATTCAGTCAAATCAAAATCTGAATGCCCACCGGCCTGATGTCGCTGATGAACTGAGGTCAGGCGGTTTTATGTGTGCACATGCTTTTACTGCATTCTTTCTTTTGGGATGTGTGATATAATAGGATATCTTTTCACACTTTATTAAAATCATGAGGGAGAGATTCTTAAATTTATGAAAAGATGTGAAATCAGTGCCACTTTACACATAGAGCACACAGTGAAAAGCTGCATACAGGCACATTTCCTTGTCAATCTGTGTCACACACTGCAGCTACACTGTAGGGTAACATGCATCAGGGTACTAAGTAATTATGATAGAAATGTACAGCCCTCTGGCTACCATTACTTGATGGAGTCTATGGCTAGGAGCAGAATTCCACTGATTCTGTTTAGGCATATAAGGTCAGTGCACAGGTAATTATTTTAGTCTTGTCTCCTATGAACGTGATGTATTTCTCTCGTGTAGCATCAATTTGAAATCAGGAAGGTATCAATTTTGTAGACTTCTGATTATTAAGCAACTATTCCAGGCTGTATTTCATATGGCACTAAAAAAAAAAATGCCATTGCTACAACTGACAGCAGCCAATCCTCGTGAGCTTGCAAGGATTTGCTGTAAGTTCAATAATTGATGTAAACAATGAATGCAAACATAAATAATAAACACAAACTATCCCCTTATGGTAGTGTAAACATGTATGTAATTTGTTGTGAATGTTGTATGTGATAAAAGATAGATATTACATGTGTAACTTCAACTCCTCCAAAAAGAGGGCAAACTATTCATGGACAATTTAGGTTAATTTTGCTTATGTTACAGTATAGTGGTATTATATAGAGGAGAGTATTTTGGTGGCCAACAGGAAGGTTTAAAGCAATGGTATGGTTTTGGTTGAAACCTAACTTCAGGCTTCTGACCTTTTTTTGGTAAGATAATGAGAAACTTCTTCATGAAATGTGAAAGATGATGTACTTCCAAGTGGAATTCAACATTTATTTGATGAAAATTGGCTTTGAAATGGCTGAGATATCCAAAACAGAGCAATCCTGATAAAAGGTGGGACCCACTAGGCATCCTTCAGTGTGATCGCTTTGTTTTAGTTTTTTTCTTAATGTCTCAGTCATTCCAAAATCAGTTTTCATCAAATAAACTTCAAATTCCTCTTAGAAATAGTATGCCCTGTACTATTTCATAAGTTGTTTCTTGATATCTCGCAAAAAGTTAAAAGCCAAGTCCTCATCTCCACCAGTACCATACAATCCCTTTAAATAATCAAAGCTCAAGGCATCTCAGTACATGCTGTGACAGAATGTTGTGTGCAAGAGGATGGGCAGATCATGTGATACTGTGCATTGTACAATGACACTCTGCAGCCATCTGTTCAGTTTGGTGGAAACTGCCAGTATGCCGCTGTGGTCAAACTATCATGACAGAGAAAAAAGGAGAGATAGAGAGAGAGAAAGAAGAAGAAAAAAAAAGAAATGGGGGGGGGGGGAGGGGGGAGAAAGAGAGAGTGAGGGATGAGTACTGGGTAGAAGAATGATGGAAAGAAATAACGAAGGGGGGGGGGGCGGAGAACAGAGACAGAGCTAAGGATTAACATAATCAGGGAATATCACTATGTAAGAATAAAGAATGTGTGACTGCTGTTAAATGCAAATATTTTCGCGAGAGTAATTTTTTGCACTCTGCCAAGTAAGATGATTTTTGTGTGTTTTAATTTCATAGAATCAAGACATTACAAAGTGTAATAGACAAATGCAAGCAAAAATATTTGTGTGCTTTTATTTCCACACTATTTTCTGGCTGTGTAAAATACATGAAAATTTCCGCACTGCGAAAATTTCGACTTTAACAGTATATGGGAAATACTGTTGTTAGGTCTACAACGTGAATGCCTCTATATACACGTATGTAGCTGTGAGTGATGAAAACTCTAACTCTCCTTTCAGGAAATCTTCTGCTAAAAGGTGATTCTTTTCCTTTTTTTTTTCTTTTTTTTTTGGAACAGATCTCCTATTCTCCAGTTTGAGTATGAATTTCTCCTGCTCTTGCAATATAAAAATGTGTTTTCCACAACTTGAAATTAGGTTTTCAATGAAAAGAAAAACACCCTAAAGCAGTGAACAGCAGTGCTACGGTATAATTGCATGCATCCCATTAAAAACACTGATGACGACCGTACAGTATGCTACCCTACACTTCGTGCTGCATGGTGCCGTGCACTTCCCACGCATGTAATTTTGCAATCATTTTGTAATTTTCCAATTTGGAAGGTGGTCCAGATAGGAGAATCTCCAGTTTTAGTATAATAGGGTTGGATTCTCTGGGGTGATAATCAGATTATATGAGGTAAGATACCTTTTGATATATAAAGCAAGACAGAAATGTAAATTCCTTTAAGAAATAATTGTGTGTTTTTTTCCAAGGTATGTAGCACAGGTAAAAATCTTAAAATCTAGGAAATGCTAATAGTAGTTGAATGTGTGTAGCTTTTATTACCACGTCATTTCTAAAGCCACACTGACTAATAGTAATATCACTTATCAGATATTCAACGAAAGAATTTCATGAATTTGAATATCAGATATGTAGCAAATTAATATTCTTTTGATCGTACAGATTACACAGCCTCCCCCTTAAAACAAACAAACAACAACAACAACAACAAAGTAATAGAATTGACACTTTCTAGATCCGCACTTCTCTACCTTTTTTTTTTTTTTTTTAACGTGATGCCCACTTCTGCTACTATAAAGTCTTTTGAGAGCCAGTTACATGTGTGGATCAAATACAAAGCTTTTTAGTTTTTATTTCGAGAAGAAAAGACATCGCGCCCCACCTGCGAGAGCTTCAGGACCCACTGGTTGAGAAGCACCGGTCGAGACAGCCATCTGCACTTTATGCCTCTAGCACCCATAAAAACTCATGAAGACAACAGGTTTTCATCGTGTACTACATTGTATCTCCAGTAGCTGTATTACGAGTATCGTACAGGGAATGCTGAATCTTGGAACAAACTTCGGCATCGTGGGAATGGCCTTTCTTTCAAGACTGCAATTTATGAGCCCCATACATGAATATTTGTTGTTTCGTGATTATAAGAATACATTGATCAACATGGCATCTTTGTCACCAGCCATAGTGAAATGTTTGCTAGATGTATGCACATCCATTTGAAATGAAAGAAGAGTGCTCAGAAGTTACATCATGTGTAGTCTTTGTGTGTCTTTTCATTGCACTGAACAATTATATAAGGCTATATGGCACTACGACATAACTTCATTACTTAACTTTGCTTACATCACATGAATATTCATGATAGGGTATTCATGCAACACATGTTGAATACTTATTTAATTGTGTTTGTTCTTTCTTCATTCTTTTCCATGCAGTGATGAGGCAATCAGAGGATCAGAAGAAAGGGGAGGGCAAACACAGAGATGACGGGAAAGTTTCACGGTACTCTGATGACCACGAGTCATGGACCGTCCCCAAACCCCAGGAGCGCTTCAAGCACCATACGTATGAGGAGCCACCTAACGTATCACCACCCATCCGACGGCCGGACAGCCCGGAGAGTTATGTTGGCGAGTCGAGTGATGAGATTAATGGACATTCACCACCGCTGAGCACATCACCCTCGCCTCATCGGCAGCCGTATGGCAGGGACCACCACTCCTCGTCACCAATGTCTTCGGAAAGTGCCGAAGACTACCCACCAACGCATTCCACACAGAACCATCGGCAGCAGACGCCGCAACATGACCGCCGGCCCACTGCTGAGTATGATAACCCGTGGGAATGGAGCACTAGTAATTTGAAGATGGCCAAGATAGGACCAGGTCCTGATGGACTCTTGGACAGCCCACGAGCTCGAAGTCGCTCAGAGCTGCCAACAACTAGCCGCCTGATGCGCACAAGCCCAGAGTCAGACACACGACCTGGTGATGAATATGACCAGCCGTGGGAATGGGCACCACCCTTGAATAGGAAATTTTCCCAGGCGATCACAGGTTGGTCAAGTATTTTTTTGTTTGTAAGGCAGTGCATTGTATTTCGTAAGTCTCGACATCGAGACTACGCATTACTGCGTATGAGAATATAGGAGATCCTGCGCACGTGCACGTGTTCAATTCGTGCGCAGCCGTGTTCTGGAAAGGAGCAGTTACGATCCTGCTCCAGCGTGATCGGGAATTTCTACCCCTTTTTGCCGTTTCTCCGAGATTTCTGTTCCGAATTGCTTAAGAATTGTTACGGAAAATACAAGAATTTAGAAGTCTGTGTGTGATGATAAATATGTTATTGATGTTAATTCTTGTATGAGCTATACTTGTATCATAATCTAAAAGGTAACTGTGGAGCAAGGAAAATACAACTTATATTTTATGCTGTTCAAGGATTTAGAAGTTACATAGCATTTTAAACCTACCTGCTTTACACATTGCGAAGGAATTTTCATCAGTTTCTACTGTGTCTTTTGAACAGCAATGTTATCTTTTTAACTCATGGAAAACTTCTAAAATATCATCAAAGTGTTGATGTGGTGTTGAGAAGAAACTCAGTACCAGCATGTGAAGTGTCTTTGTTGGTGCATGTGAGGTGAGTGCTACATGTAGATGAAAGAGTGCATCTTCATCCTTGGTTTTTGAAGCAGACTGCTGCCATGAAAGGTCAGCTCATCACTTTAGAACAGGTGTTCCATGTAGTACCAGTGCCCTTACTGGCCAGAATAAGGTAGCACAAATTATGTGGAAATACCTGGAGAAGTTTCCTTCATATTGAAAGTTGTCAAGAAAGACTACAAGATATGATATTTTTTATGCCTCCGCCATGAAGTGGTGCCGAAGGCTTTATGTTTTTGGGTTGTCTGTCCTTCCGTCCTTCCGTCCGTCCTTCCGTCCGTCCGTCCGTCCGTCCATCTGTCTGTAATCAACTTTCTGGACAGCATAGCTAAAAAGCCGTTTAAGGTATTATAATGAAACTTGGCGTGTATGAGGGGGTTAAAGGGAAGATAAACCCCAAGAGCAATGTGGATTGAGTGAAAGCAGCAACATTAGTAGAACACATCAGTGAAAGTTTGAAGAAAATCGGACAATCGATGCAAAAGTTATGAATTTTCAAAGTTTTGGTGTTGGAACTGCTGGACGAGGAGACTACTAGAGGTTATGACGTATGAGTGGACAACAATACCAAGAAAATATAAAGAAAATTCTACAAAAATCCATTTTTCATGAAAATTACAAATTCCATCAACTTGATATTGACATATGTTAGGGGTAGCAATTATTCCCCCTGCTATCTGAAAGAGGTTGGTCCATTGCTCTTTCATAATTCTAGAAAAGTGAATTTTTATCGAATTTCCTTTATATTTTCTTTGTATTGTTGTCCACTCATACGTCATATCCTCTCGTAGTCTCCTCATCCAGCGGTTTCAACACCAAAACTTTAAAAATTCATAACTTTTGCATCGATTGTCCGATTTTCCTCAAACTTTCACTGATGTGTTCTAATAATGTTGCTGCTTTCACTCAATCCACATTGCTTTTTGGGTTTACCTTCCCTTTAAGTTGTGCCTATCAACATTTGGGTGCAGATGCTGAAGGTCAGAGGTCAAGGACAAATGCTCAAAATTTAACTATTTCCCCCATATCTGTGCAATACCTGAAAGTATTTTCTTGGAAATTAGTGTATGCATGTACTACCCTACAAAGATTCTTTGGTGATAGTTTGGGGTCATGAGGTCAAAGGTCAAGTGAAAATGTTAAGATTTCACTTTTTTCCTTTATATCTTGGAAATGGTTCAAGGTATACATATCGTCATGGAACACAATACATATGCTATGCATGTACTGACTGACAGTGACTATCTAGGGAATTTTGGGGTCAAAGGTCAAGTTAAAAGGTCATAACTCCGAAATTTCACTTTTTCCCTCATATTTATGCAATGCGTGCAGGATTTTTGTTGAAACTTGGTGTATGCATGTACATTGTATTACCCAATAGATATTCTCTGGGAATGTTTTTGCCAAAAAGGTCAAAAGGTCAAAGATCAAGTGAATGTACTGAATTTCACTTTTTCCATATCTTAGAAGTGGCTCAAGGTATCTTGAAACTTTAAAACAGTGTACATACAGTACCGACAGCGAATTATCTCCACATATTCGCAAATGTTTGCGCATTTTTGTGCATTGCACGCCTATGCATGCATATTCGCGCATCGTAAATTCGCCCTATGCAATGCCCTATGCAATGCCCTATGTAATGCCCTATGTACTATATTTCACTTCTGATATCAAGCGCCAACTATTTCCGAATATTCCCAAATATTCACGAATGTGCGATTTGCGACTATTCGGAAATATTCCCGAATGTTCACGTGGAAAATAATTCGCTGTCGGTACTGTGTATGCATTTATGCATGTTCTGCTTGACAGTGATTCTCTTGGGAATTTAGGGTCAGAAGGTCAAAGGTCAAGGGTAAAGGCTAGGTTAAATATGTTAGCAATTTACTATTTAGTACAGAAATTGCACTTTTTCTCCAAACCTTGAAAATTACTAAATGCATAAACTTATAGAAGGGTCAAAAGTCAAGTAAAAGTCCTCAAATCCCCATGTTTGCTCTCTTAGCATATATAGCCTTTTATCCCATTAAACCTAGTTCAAGGAAAGTGAACATTCAACACATTTGTGATGAGCATGTCATTTTGGTATTTTGCCAATTATGTGAAACTGTCATCACACTTTATCAAGATGACCTATAGACTTAGGAGAATCATGCATTATGGCAGAGGCATACCAGTCGCCATAGCGACATTTCTAGTTTTAATGATGACATTTCACGTGATACCAGAATGTGTGAAAGGTGTGGATATCATAAACCACCAGACAGTGTAAGAATTTGTTGGCATTCATGAAACTTGCATGAGAGAGGTACAATGTATTCCAGAACTTTTGTAGGACTTTTAGAGACAACTTGCAGCTTTTGAAATAAAGTGTCTTAGGTCTTTGATACAGCATTAAGAAAAAAAAAAATAGTGAGAGCAAAAATGCATTTAAGCAAAGATGTAATTGCTGTCATTTTTTTTTTCAGACAAAGAGAAGCACCATGCAGGGCGTGTTTCACCCCTCCCGGATACCCCATCAAAAGGGAACAAGAAGAATATGAAACTGGATATAAAGACAAGACCTCTGGAAACACACGGGGAGTTTGTAGATGCCACCATCCAGCTAAAATCGCAATCGTAAGTATGAAGATTCCAAGAAATTGGAGGGGTTTTAAGCTGACGTAGATATCTCGTAAAGATGTTTTCATTGACAAGTGTTTGACTAATGATGACTTGTGTAGCCATAAGTGTTACTAATGATGATATGGAACTGGGAATCCCACTTTTGCAGGAAGTCAGTACATCTTATGTTTTGATTCTCAAAAGACAAAGTATCACAAAGTGATACAAAGTATCACTTTGTATCACTATCAGTCTCAAAAGACAAAGTATCACTTTGTCAAAAGTGATACAAAGTATCACTTTTGATATATTTGCAGAACACTTTTGAAAGTGGAATTCTTCTGGACTCTGAACAAAATATTTGTTTTCATTTCAGGGTTGACCATATACATCTTGGCATTAGCAAAATTTGTATGAAAATATAATTCAATTTTATGTTATAGATTTTCAAATTTCTTACAGTATATTTCTTTAGTAATTTGAATTTTATAAAAGCTAGTTAAAAACATGACGTTTTGCAAATAATTCTGGATCTCCACTCCCATGTGCAGTGCAAAGCAAATAGCTGCCATTTATCACTCTTTTCTTCACTACTAAGAATTTGCCTCCAAATGGACTGTACAATGCTAGTAGCATATGCTGACCCCAGCTATAATATTTGTTTGTCACAAAAAAAAAAATAATAAATAGAATTCTGAGATGTAATTGATAATCATGTAAATTTGAAATGACAGTTTCCTGCCATCATTTTGTAGATGTACAGTACTCTACATCCTTTGGATCTAGCATGTCCATTAGGAGCACTGTAGTAGAGAAAACAAAAAGACAAACCAAAGTGAAACATTGAAGACTTTGAAACCATAGCAGAAACCAAAATTAGTAACATGTGTTTTCCTCCTACAGTGTTCAGTTATGACGTACGACAAACTCTCTGTAATCTACATTATATCGTATGTGCCTCATGTCTGTGTATTCCCTCTCAAATTAAAAAACCCATCTCCGGACTCAGTACACTTACTTCTTAGTAAGCAAGAAGGAAAAAATTTCACTGGTTTGCCATGGACAAACTCTAGTGTATATGGTGCTATTTTTCTTTTCCTTGAAACCAAACTGAAGATGTTCTTCTTTTGCTTGCTGCAATAAAACTGCATTTGACCCATGCTCTTATTTTGACAGCAGTGTAAGCTTTGGCACACTCATAGCTAAACTGTAACGGAATGGTGATAACAGTTTTGATTATTCCTGTCTGCTGCACATCTTGCCGACAGGGGGGAGTTTGTTGAGGATATGACTTTAGGGCAGATTTACATGTATTTGTGCTCTGTTGCCAAGCATTCAAAAGACCACAATCCACAGCTTGGCTGTGATGACGCATGTGTAGATTACAGACAGATAAAGTAGTTGCAAGCAAAGTGCTGCTCTTGAATGACTTTGATACTATTTCCACTAACTTAAAACAAAGGTGATTTGTAATGAGACTATTCATTGTATTCGTTATCATGGCATGTATAAGAATGCTGAACATTTGAGATTTAATTGGTTGCATTACAGTTTATGTGTTACATGCCTAATTCAGACATGCCTAGTGGTCATGGAAATTGTCTGTTTGTTTGTCCTGGATACAATGTACATGATGGCCTCCATTTCTTTTTTTCCTTCTTTTCCATATTTGAATGTTCAGATAATGCAGCGTACAAAATGAACACCTGGTGAAGTCATTACATATTTTTTTCTTTTCTATTGTGATGATTCTCCACACTTTAAACCTCTCATTAATGTGTACTGTGCTCTACTTCATTTTGAGCAACTGTGTGAAAAAGAAAAACACGAAAAGAAAAAACAACAGATGGTTCCAGGAAATCAATGTATTTAGAAAAAAAAAGTCTCAAAAATTCAATGCTGTCAAGCTTATTGGAAATCAAGGTCATACACTCTGAAAGAACAAATAGATTTTGTTTGAAGGAATCTAAAACTAGCAGTTTGTCCTCGTGAAGAATATTTAGACAATGTCAATCAACATATATGGTTATGAGTAGATGTACACAGTACATCAATTAGCCTTCCTTTTATTGTCACTCTAATTTACTCGTTTTACATTGAATGTCAGATACCACTGCTTCATTGACAGTGGGTGCCAGGTATTGCATTACCAGATTGTCTGTCCATCGTTCATACTGTACCCAGATCTTGTCATGGCTTCATGTTCAGTAGACTTTCTTCTCAGTTTGTGGCCCAGATGACCTTTTTGAGGTGTAGATGCACAGATTACATCAGTTTTGGCAAAACACCTTAAACTTAGAGGTTAAAGGTCAATGAACTATAGTTAAAAATGGCATTTTCAGCAGTTACTTCAGTCTTCAGTTAGCAGTGTTGTAAAATATTATGGTCGGAGAAGGAAAAAAAAAGGCAATTATTTACATAAAATGATACTGCTTAAAGGGCAAGCTCAGAGGTTATATGTTGAAAAAAAGCATAAAAGAAGTAATATAGCTCGGAAGTCCTGTAATAATGTGGTTTAGTAGATAAGGAGACAATTATGTACATGAATATGATAGTGGTGATAGGTCAAAGGCCAAGGCCGATGGTCACTGTACTTTGATTTAAACTACATTTTCTAGCCATAACTTTAGAAATAATGTCCAATAATGGAATATGGCACCAGACCGTAGATATTTCCCGTATTTCGTAAGAACAAGCAGGGGGTAACGATTTTATCTTTTAGTGTAAGTGCTAACCTTCTTCTCGCTGATTTCCCCTTGTGAATGATGTTGAAATCGCCGGCTGTCAGCCATAGGCCTACGTCTCGCGAGCTGATTACTGTATGCGCGCATACACGCCATAAGATACTGCAGTAGCCAGATACGTAAGTTGCTGTTGTCGCGTCGTTTATCAAGCATCTGGTGGTCTCAGGTTATGTGCGTAATACGCTTGAGGACTGCGCGCTGTCCATTTGTTTTGTACAGGATTAGCGCGCACTTTCCTAATTGTCTTTGGTACACGCCCAGCTGGCTGTGTAATATCATGACGTCATATCACGGAATACGGAAATAAGTGGTGGATTTAGCGCATGCGCACAATATGACCTTATCACGTAATACGGGATATATTCAGTGGTTGATTGACCAATGAGATTACAGAATTCACCATCACTAAAAGATAATATTCCTTTTTACCATAATTTGCTTGAAATGAGTGCATAAAAATGACTGAAAGCAAGGTCCAAGGGCTTGAAATTTGCTGAAGAAGGTTGCAGGTCAATCCCAAGGTCAGTAGACACGATTAAGAAATTTGTACGTTAATGGAGATTAAGGGCTACACTTTTGGCAGAATACTAGTATAGTATTTGTGTAAGAAGGCAGAGGCATCCCATTTGAATACATGTGGCACTCAGATTGCTCCAATTTCAGTTTATAGGTTTATTGCTCTATATATCAGGGTAATGTAAATTGTGCAGTGAGGGATCATAAATAGGCCTAAGTCAAGTTTTGTGCATTAGTCATGAGAGTGTGTTTACAAGTATTGTTTCCATGCTTTTTGGGACTGTGAAAAAAATTTTCAGCAATCAAAAGGCAAAGATATTGATACTATGAGTGTACAGGTGCAATATGAAATGATATATATATATATTATAGAAGCTGGGTAAGATGAATGGGGCATAAAGTACTGGCATATATGCATACACATGTAATCATGCAATGGCAGTCAATGAATTTGTCCTGAATATATAGCAGTCACATTACTTCCTTGCATAGAAGCAACCATGACTGACAACTCACTTGCAGGCTGTGCTAATCCATACTTAACTGTGTCCTGTCCTGATTCACAGTTACACATAGACAGGTACAGGTAGAAATTTTGGGAATGAATTACATACCTTGGCTTCACCAAAAAAAAAAAAAAAAAAGGAGAGAGAGAGATAAATGTAATGATGACTATAAACAGATGTAGAACAAGTGCTATTAGATTAGAGTCATCAGTCATACAGTTATCAATCATACAGATTCTGATGTACACTTGTTCATCAGTGGTTCAAAGAGAAATGATGCATAGAGTGAGATTTGACATTTTCATTTCATGCATGCCTGACCATGATCACCTCATTTACAACTAGAGCAATATATGCATGGGTTTAAAGATTAGTACATTATTGGAGTCCTCATTATGTGTGAGGTGCAAATGAATGCTCTGCAGTTACACTCAGTACGAGAAGCAGCTCAGGAGTATGTACAGGACATTGACATATATTATGTTTTTAAACTCAATTCCGCAGTAGGCAGACCATCCTTGCAGGGGGCCCCTGTAGAGTGGGGCACGGTTTGTGATATTGTTTCAGCTCACATGCCTGCAGTGCATGCCACCTTCATGCTGAACATTTACATTCACATTCACGTACCTAATAGTGCCCTGCCTACAAGCTGGCGTATGGAGTTGAGCTAGCCACCTATTGATCATCGAATAATGATAGCAAAGATCTGGAATGGGATGAGGGGTTGTTTTGTGTGTCATTAATTTGCGAGTGTTTAGTGAGTCATGTAGGCCTAGATGGGTGATCTAAACCTGCATGTAAATGGTAGCTATTGAAACTCTGCAGTCTCATGTAAAAGAAAAAAAAAATAGAAAAAGAATACTGGCAGTGCAAGATGGTGTTTATGGCATTCTATGAAAGTGTATACATTTAGAGGAACCTTCTATTCCCTTCATAATCTCAGATACCTTCTGGTATTTGTGTGCCTGTGGTTTGATATAAAACAAGCATTCTTACGATGACTTGGCTTAAAAAAAACCCAACGACAACAACAACACACATATATATGTGGGTCAGAATTTTGAATGGTGTACAATTGAGCCAAAACAACGCAAAATTCAAAAAGTAGGAAATTCTCCAAATCATTTATCTTACCGGAAAGAGTATAACTCAAGCTTTAATTTGAACCCAATTATACTAGGATTTTCCCAGAGGAACAAGTTTTTATTCACTGCAGAAGTTTACCATGTCCAGAGCAGCGAACGTCCATGAGGAGTAGTACTGAACATACATTTGAATACCATTTAACATAGCTTGCAACGATCTGATTCAGTTCAAAATCGTAACGAAATATCTTAAGGGACATGTGTATGTGTTGGCAGAATATTAAGCTTATAGTCGTAACCTGTACGTAATGGTAGACAACTGATGATTTAACCAAATTCGTCATTTCTGTTGAAATATTACTCTTCTGCTAAACACTTTCTCCAATTTTCGCGCATTTTACAGAAACTCAATATTTCGACCTCTTATCAAAGGGATGGTACAGTATTGGTGGAGATGAAAAGTGGGCTTTTAACTTTTTGTGAGATACCAAGAAAACACTAATTTGATGAAAATCGGGTTTGGAATGACTGAAACATCCAAAAACAAAGTAAAATAAAGCGATCGTAATAAAGGGTGGGTCCCACACTCTATTAGAATCGCTCTTTTATGGACATCTCAGCCATTTCAAAACCAATTTTCATCAAATAAGCATTGAATTCCTCATAGAATTACATGCTCTTTCTTATTTCATAAGAGGTTTCTCATTATCTCACCAAAAAAATGTTAGAAACCTGAATTTAGGTCTCAACCAAAACTATACAATCCCTTTAAACTATTCCATACTTTAATCCTTACTCCTAAATAATAAGATACTTTTTAAAGATGTATCTGATCTAGGCAGCCTATTTAACCCAACAAACATAGCATAGTTTTCATCACGGAGGTTCGCATATAGTTCATGGACGTTCGGAACAAACAAGATATTGAACAATGCAGTTCTCTTGAGTTGGAAATGCATTCTATTCACAATAAACAGCGATTTCATGTCGAGAACAAACTCCTCTGCAAAATCCTGTCTCAATTATAAAAGCTTGTTTATCTTCCCATGCTGAGGAATCAAAGAAAACAATTTTCCATCACTCGTAAATGAACGTACAAACGTACGTGTAATCTCAGTGACGTAGTCCATCCTTGAGAACAAATATATTTATCTAAATTTCGTAATCACGAAGTAAAGATTCAGGTCCTAAATTTGTTATCTAAAGTCTACAATGCAAAATTTGCTTATAACGAACATGGTCACAGCTAAAATGTGCTCCATTATCGGAATACAAAGTTTAGCTGGGGAGGGCAAATGAATACGTTTCAATGTGTAAAGGAAGAAATCCCTCTGCGTTTGCTCCTTGTGTTACACACTGTTACCGAGGAGACTTTGTATTATTATATTAGTCAGAAATGATATTAGGTTGATACTCCGAAGTTTCGTCATAACAAGACACAGTAAGTCCATATAACTTGGATGGATGTTTGTTACGTCGATATTATACAATATGGTTCGTTATAACCAACATTTTGTAGTGCGTCATTTCGGAGGCTCGTTATTCATACGGTTTGTCAATCCGAAAATTGATAAAGGTTCGTATAATCATGAAGCTTTTTTATTCGGTAAATGATAGGAATCTCCGAAGGTTAATCGAAAGGTTTGTTAATTGGAACATGAAAAATCAGGTTCAGTGATTTGGTAATATTTTCAAGTAACATTAACTTAATGTACAGTGATATATATCTGTAATTATCAGAAATTTCCTTTCTCGCACCGAACGTCCATGAGCAAAACTTTCAGAACCTATAACAGTGCAAATTGTCTCCAAAACCTCAACAGAAAGAAATTTGAATGCACAGAAATTCCATTTTCTTATAACTTGGTTTTCAGTGTTTAGCTGTTTTTATATAATTAGAGGGGAAACAAGCGCAAAATTGCGAGTAAATTTTGAGCTGTTTGTTCATCATGATCACATACCGCCTGAAACTACTGCTCTAAACTCATTGTTTACTTTGTAAAACTTTATTTGTCGCTATTGGAGCTTAAAGTTTTAAAGAATAAAGGACACTTTCGAGACAAGTTATCCCTATCGGTCGGATTGCATACGTCACGGACGTTTGCTGAAATTGTCACGGACGTTCGTTCTACTACTAGGGTCATGTTCCAGGACGGGTAACTAATCGACAGAGAGTACGTAACCTTCCTAACTCTTCCAAAAATTTGAAAAGGTATTGTCAATGCATATTATATGAAATTTGACATCCTTTCAACATATATATTACTCAAAGGGGGATTAAGAGGTGAATTTTCAGAGAAAATGTTGATTATTTGCTTGGTTTTCGGTGAATCGTATGGTCCAATAACTGCGAACGAGCCCCAGTCCGCTCCAAACATGACATGCAGCTCCTCGGCTAGAGAGCCAAATGTAAAATGTACCTTCGCCATCAAAGCAAGATGGTGCCCCACTCGATAATGTTTTAATCATCACAGACGTTCTTTTTTTTCTCGGAGGTTCGTCTAAAAATGTAATTTCGGTTACCATTTAACAAGGGATGGACAGAAACTCAAAACATACATATTACCATGTGGCTAGATATCAGTTGATTACGACTCAGAACAATATCGCCAATAACGTTTCATTGGCTACGATCTTTATTAGTAAATAGGGGACGCACATCCGTGACAAAAACTGAATGTAATCTTGCATAAAAGAATGTTACGTCCCATGTACAGCCAGCAGATGTACAATTTTTTTCAGGATATGTACATTAGGTGGAATACCAAATTTTCGTATACATTACAGTTGGGACAACAAAGCAGAATTTGCAACAGCGATAGACATAGAAGCATCACGGACGTTCGTCTGTTTAGGACTTTGATATTTCAATTGTTCTCTGTAATTTTATACGTGCTCATAGAGTTCTTATAATTTTGTGGTACATTACCATGATATGTCAGATCCAGAACATGGTCAGATAATAGATGTCACATGTACCTTAAAAAGGCACATCATTGGTTTGAAAAACAGAAATTATTGTGAAAATTGTGTTTTTACCGTATTTTTACGCTTTAAGTCCTTGTCAAATGTAAAACATCAGTCAAAAGTAAACCAACCCATACATTTTTTGAAAGGAAATTTACCGGGCTTTGAGATGACATGAAAGAAACTGGTTTCTGAGATCATCCTGGTGTGTTCTAAGGGAGAGAGTGTCAAAAGGTGCGAAATTTGGCAATTGTACATCGTTCAAAATTCTCACCCATATATATATAAAACATCTGAATATTTTATTATGAATATTAGACATCTTTACTCTGTTAAAGGTAATCATAACAGTAGTTACATCACTCAGCCAGCTAGATTTAATTTCGTTCCCACAAATTTACAGAATTGTCAGTATAAGAACAATGTGTTCATAACAAATTGAAGGTAATCATTGTCCATGATGTGAAAGTTCTCTAAAAATGTCAAAAACCTCTTTAATGCATGATTCAGTTTCAACCCGTGTTTATCATGGATAGTATGTTCCAAATTATACTACTGATGGGCTTACGCAATGTAATATACATGTGATTATCATTTTTCTCCCCCCCCCCCCCACCTTAAAATAGAGATATTACATATTTTTGGTAACAAGAATGGGATGTCATGTAATTTTAGGCTTAAACTACCGGTCATGTTGATCACAAACAGCTTTGACAATGCACAAATAATCCTCATATTTCTAATGAATGTCCATACAATCTATGTGAAATATCGAATTTTTATGCCTCTTCCCCAAAAGGGGTTGTTTACTTCCCTTGGCATTATGACTAATTCTGTATGCCACATTTTCCAGGATAATCTAAGTCCAGGACAAACAGATTTTGAAATATTCTTTCCATAAACCAGATACTGGCTCAAGATCCAGGAAGTTGTAATGGCCTTGATCCTTTGTCAAGTCACTTTATTCTCTTTACTTCCTCCTTTGCTTTTCTCTGTTGCTTCATCTCTCTTGCTCTCCTTTCCTGGTTCTCCTGTCTGGTTTCATTCTCAAGGAAAGTTGTTTTCTTCCTTCCTGGTTTTCTTTGCCAGCATGTGCGCCAACAGCACTTCATGACTGACATAGAATTCATATGTTTCTTGTTTGCCGCTGACAAGTTGATACTGCAAGTTTCATAGCAGCAGTACATGGAGCAAAAGTTACATACACATGTACAGCTGTATGATTAATGATGCTCTGTAAATATAGAACACAATGAGAGAAGAAGTTAGTGTGCAGTGACACTCCAGTCTTTCCTGACAAGCATTTAATTAATTCTGTAGTTGCATGTTCTAATTCACAGTGATTCAAGCTATGTGTGTAATAAGCAGAAACTCTTCTTCGAGGCAGGATGTGAATTGATGCATGACATCTGATACAGGTGTTCTTATTTCTCTGTAGTTGCAGTATGACATTCAAAGCCACTCAGACTCCAAACAGAGAAGACTTGTGCATGCTTGCAATAGAAACTCATCATTAACAATAACATCTGTCATTCCATACATGAAGCAGATCTTAGTCTTCCTCAAGGAGAATTAAGACAATTTTTCTCTCATATGAGGCTAAAATAATTGGATCACTTCCAATCTCGATTCATTCAGCTTGAATCCTCAATCCATTTTGATACTGTGCAGTGCGAGTGGAGAACAATTCATCGTGGGAATGGGTCAAAACTCTTGATTATCTAATTGTTAAGGATTAATCACTGAAAATGCAATGTCTTCAGTTGGAAAGAGGAGTGTAAGGAATGTTAATCTTGAGTATACTCAGCTGGTAGTAATGATTAATGGATGTATACATGTACATGCATCTTGAGATCCTATGAACGATGGTGTTGGAGATCAATTAAACACATTATTTAGTAGAGATGTACAGCTGCCAGCACTAGTATCAACTTGAAATCACTCACTGCAGGTCTTTTATGTCTCTCATGTACAAAAGGAGAATATTGACTTTTGCAGGTACGTAGGCCTCAAATATATTCCATATCTATCTAGTGACTGACAAGAGACTAATGAATGCTTTTTATTAGAGATATAAAAGCTTTAATTACATTACTACTGGCATAGATATCACATGAGAAATCCAGGTTGCAATCTTTTTCAGGTTTCCTGAAACCCCTTTATTGAGAGATCTCATTGAATGTATGTATTTCTTTTGAAAAGCAAGGACCATCCATTCCCACATATTATACCCATTTCCAAAGCACAGTTAGCTACACTGTTCATTTTCTCGAGTATTTCAAGAACAACAACAAAAATAATGATAATAATTAGAAAAATATGATTAAAAATAAGATATGCATCAAAGTTCAATGCCATGTGAACTGTGACTATGAGAATCCAAGCATAGGAAATGTTTGTTGTAAGGACAGCTCTTTTTGTTTATCAATAGAAAAAAAAATTCAAAACTTTGTATTCACAGTCTTAGTAGATATAACACTATGTGAAATCTATTTATTCATACTTAAACTACTACAAGGTAATGCAGACATTTTGTCTTTACACAACTGGGATGTGCCTGATCAGTTGACTAAAAGACAGGAAATTCTAGGATAGTGATAAGCCTTTGCCTCTCCCCATGAATTTGTCAACTTATTCCAATATGTAATTTCATTTCATTTCATTTCATTTTATTGTTTCTGTATGGTACAATATAACAACTATGATCACTTTCAGAAATAAACACATGGTTCATAATAATTCATGGCTGATTTCGCACATGAAAGGTAAGCAAATCATTGTGACAAAGAACAGAGACATAATAATAATTTAAAAAAAGTCAAGGTACCATACAGGAGGATCCCCAGTCAACTGAGCTTAATATTGGGGCCTCATGCACAGAGAAATAGATATTCAACCAACTATCAACTTACTTAACTACAAGAAAAACAAACTATTTCACACAATTAAATAATGGCAAATAGCAGATTAACTTTAATAGACTTATCAATGGCTTTCGAGGACTCGTTTTGCAAACAGGAGTCTTTTAAAGTATTTCACTTTCATTTCTTCGAGAATAATCAAGAATGCGAGCTTTTCACAAGACATATGCCGTTGTAGTGTTAGAAGTTTGTAATTTCTTTATCATATTATGGATTGTGATATGATATGATATTTCATATACATAACATGCACACATGCATTTTTAAATTGTGCAGCAGTGCCTGCTGTATGGTTGTAGTGTATTTGCAAGTTTCTCCTCATTGCATCTCATTTGCTTTGCATTATTTCTTCTCCAATGACTACTCACCAGATGGTACCATGGGAAGCTGTCAAGATCAGACGCAGAGAAGAAGCTGAAGTCATGTAGAGAAGGCAGCTATCTGGTTCGCCAGAGTGAGAGTGCAGCCAGGGACTACTCACTCTCATTAAAGTAAGTACCATGAGGTGGCCAAGCAGCCCCTCCCCTCCCCCCCCCCCCTCCATCTTAAGACACATTCCTACTCAAGCTGCTCTACAAACCACACAGTCAGTGTAGTTGTACATGGCTGTTAATTTTGACCTGTTAATAGTGACACATTGGCATTAATCAACCTGCCAGTCCCATTAACCCGTTGACGACGAGTCCTGAGTATACTCGGGCAGGTGTCTATGGGAAATGCGTGTTGTAGCAAAATTAAACCGTCCTCAATGGGTTAAGGTATTCTTATCAGATTTTTTTTTTCTCCTGGGAAGGCTATCTAAAATTTTGTTAAGAGAGGGAGACACAAAAATAAAATCCAATTGAGCACATTTTGAATTCTTTCATTTTTTTATAAGGAGTCATTTACTAATAGATACCATTTCAAAAATAACAGATGTATGTAAACTGTACTCTGTGGGCAAACAGGTCTGATCAGATGAATGCATAATTAAGTTGCATATTTGTCCCATTTGTTGCCCATGCAGGAGTGCTAAGGGCTTTATGCACATGAAGATCGTCTACAAAGAAGAGGGCTTCATCTTGGGCGAGTTCAGCAAACCATTTCCCAGCATCATGGACATGATTGGCTACTACACCCATCACAAGCTGAACATCAGGGGGGCGGAGCACATGGCGCTTCTCTACCCAGTGAAGGACCAGTTACTATAGGAGGCCCTTTGGCCTTTCTCTCACCCTCCTGCTGATACCGGCCACTCTACATCTCCTCCTTCATTCCTCTCCCCACCATCCCTTACTGGAGCTGTGCTATGGACTAGAGAGTAGATAATGTATTTAATACACAAGTCGTCATTGGAATGCGGGATACAGCTTTGAACTTGCCTCGGGTATAGAGCTCAAGATTTCCGTGCAAGAAGCGTATGCAAATACCCCTTTCCACGAGCTTCTCGTGACAATGAAGTATAGAGGAAGAAGAAAGCTTTCTTAACCCTATCCTAACTGGGGGGGGGGTCAAATTGACCCCCCCCTTGACGTTTCGCGCCATGCTTCCGCAACGCGCAAAGATTTTGCCGCGTCGTTTCATGACTTTTTTCATTCGAGTCTCCCGCATATTTTGAGACCAAATTTGCGACGTCCGAGTACACCGTTCTGAAGTTATGCAATGTTTTGCATATGCATGTCAACCCGAAAAACGCTCAAATTCATGATTTCGTGTGCAAATCCAAGGCAAACTGTGTTTTTTTGTTTAATTGATATAAATTAGATTATTTCAACGTTTAACCATTGAAATAAATCAATTCTAATGTAGATAAGCTTGAAAAAGTGCCTCCAACAAATTTTGGCAAAAAAAACAACAGAAAACAAAAGATCAAAAAACAATGAAATACATAAGAAATTAACAAAACAATAAAAAACAAAAGAAAATGATTTTGATTGCGCTACTTTTTTTACTGGAAAATTGTTTGATGTGTCTTGAGGAACTCTGACACAAAAATTTAATAATCCTTCAGTCTTTTTGATGGAGTTATAGGTGAAAATATGATTTCATGCGTTAATTTGCATAATTAATTTATTAAAAAATATGAAATCAAAATTTTTCTATTGTATGACCATGTAATCTTGTAGTTGACATCCGGCTCTATGTTCAGGCAAAATTTTGCGGCGATCGCGCGATCGGCGGCCGAGATCTGAAGGGGGGGTCAAATTGACCCCCCCCCAGTAAAAACTTGGTCTCAAATAGCCCAGTTAGAATAGGGTTAATGATGTGGAGATTTTCTTCTCTGGATCTCACCATCCATCTTGTGATTAATGGAGCGGGTAGAGATAGGAAGAATTTCAAGGAGAGAGGTAGTTCTGGCATCATGGTTATTGCAAGTGAAGAATATCATGCTGTTCCTCACTATCCATCATTCTGCTTTCTTAAAGGACAGGGTGCACATGATTATAGTACATGAAGGACTGAATGCTGTTGAGTTGTTTTCTCTGAGTGTGACAGGCCCTCATGTCAGTATCCTCACATAGATGTGAAAGCATAATTCAATATCAGCATAGAGACTGTAGACAGAACCAACTTCAAATTTGTGGTGGAAACAGTGAAATGCAATCGTGCAATTTGTGTGCGGGAGACCGGCTTCTCATTTTCCGACAAATGATCGCACACGTACTCACATATTCTCACTCACTCCCCTTCTTTTTTTTTCTGTTTGTTTTGTGGGTTGTTGTTGTTTTTTTTGTGTGTGTGCATCTATTGTTGTTGTTTTTGGTTTTTTTCTCTCTCGTGAAACCACATTTTCTTTGTATATTCATGCCGTGAATGCAATTTTCCCCACTAGTTTGAGTTTCTAAATAGCTGGAGTGGAAGAAGTGCTGCGGATGCTTTGAAAAAGAAAGAAAAGAGAAAAACATTGCCAAGCAGTGGGAGAAACGTTGTGGTGCTGGCCGTAGCTATATTGTAGTAAAGCCCAAATGCAAGCTTCCCTTCCTTTCACTCCAGTTTGGTTTGATGATGGCTTATGATAATGAGTAGAATATAATTAGCAACAATGGAGAACAGGTTTGCATTGAAATGTATGGGCACTTCCTGCATTTTCTTTACTTTCCTCTGGTTAACTAGGTGTCTACTTGTCTTGTTGATGAGGAATAGGGGCCATATTTGGTATATCCTGTTAAGCATATTTAAGTCAGAAAATTTAAATAATCATTTTCTATCAGAGTTAGGGCAAATTACCTAATTGTTGTATAACATCCAACACATCCATACATATATGTTTACAATGTCCTTGCACCCAAACATGCATATGCTCTCAACACAAAAGATTGCTTGTCACATGCATTTATTAAACAGGCCTACACACTTTCTTTTTCACAATGGCATTTGTGTATGCAAGTGTGTTAGGATGCAAACACATACACACAGTATTTCAGATAAAAGCTGGTGTCAGCTCTTGTCTGATTTAGACTAGGTGATTCTCATATTATATATAATGCTATATAGATGAAAAACACATATGAATTTTCCCAACTTAGTATGTTTATAAATGTGTTCATAAATTTTGGTAACATTTTCACTTATGATTTGATTTTTAAAAAAATTGTCATATTTTTAATTGTGATTTTTACTGTCAGCATTAAAAGCCTTTTTTCGTAAGGAAATGTTGTGTGTCAGAAAATTGGCACTTTTCATTTTTTAGCTAACAACTTGTACACATTCTCTCTGCTCTTGCATTATTTTTAGTAAACTTGCAGAACATGCTAGAAACAACAGGTATGATTTTTAAGTACACAGGAATTAAGCTGTATTAAGTTTTAGGATTTGTTAATCAACTGTTGCCTCTTTTATTTGATTGGGACTGGCCTTTTGCTGAGAGCTGAATCTCGAGCCTACCAATTTCAGGCTTGAACATAACCTCTTCTGATGTCAAATTATCCCTCCCCTGTTTCATACTTTGTGTCCCTCTGAGCATTGGACCATCCAACCTCAGTCTCAGGAGAGTCTCATGGTGTTTTTCCCTTTCTTTCTCTGCTTCTCCTAGTAACCCCCCCCCCCCCATCTCCACTGCAGGACAAGTGACACCACTTCTTCCCATCTAAGGGTTGACACTGCTGTACCTTACACATTGCTGAACAATGATGCTTCAAACGAAAGTGAAATTGAAGATGTCAGAATCAGATACATAGCAAAAACTTCATTTGGAATACTCCATGTTGATTGTGACTTTGTAATTCGATAAAACATACATCCTCTCTCAGAAAGGAATATGGTCTCATATAGAATGTTACTGACAGAAAATTGCATCATTCATCAGAGTGTTCATAATGTACCTTATCACATGAATTATCTGTATGGCATAGTTTACATGAGTGGAAATACACACTGTTGTGAAATGTACAAACACAGCAATCAGTGCAGAATTTTGTCCAAATTTGCTTCATGAGTACAACGTGATAAGAACATAGTAAATGCATTCCAAGTTGCAACATCATACAATATGATATCTATAAAATTACTATTTGTATATCTTTGTTCTTTTAGTCAAGTGATACATTAATGTCACACAGATGATTAAGAAACTATCCTAAAGCTGCTTATGTGGTAAAATATATAGTAGTTTCCATTTTACTGATTGATATAGAAAAATTGAAAACAAAATGAAATACAAGTAGGGCATTAAACCATTTGCAAAGTAAATAATATGGGCAGTTGTGATGTAACAGTAGTTCTTAGTCGTAAGTCCCAGTGATTATGATTGCTGTATTAAAGTTAAGTGAGAAAGCTATTTCACTATATATGCTATAACCCATGGCATGAATCACTGGCATGCATACCAACTTGGCTTCTCAATGATGCCATTAGTTTCCCATGATATTCTCTTTCTTGCTATTTCTTTGACCCGTAAGGCCTCATGTGGATGACTGTTGGCTGCACCACATGGAAACATGTATTACACTGAAACAAATGCTGTGATAAAGTTATTCTTTCTGATAAGTCACAGCATAAATCCATGCAACAATGGCTTCCTGTACCATCTTTTAGTTTAGTTCTTTTTCTTCTATTTTTTTTTTAAATCTAACTCTAGCTTAGAAATACCTGCCATCTTTCTTAAAACCCTCAATAAAGATAACTTTTCCCTTTTTGAGAGATTAAAAAATTTGTTTTAATCCTGGAGATGCTATGATTGCATTGAGCACTCATCCTGCTGCTGCATTATTGTCCTTTTGACATGCAAAGTTCCATGAAAAGAAAGAGAGAAAAAACAACAACAGTGGAATGTTGGAAATTTCTACTCTTGGTCTTGAGAACACTTTTTTTTATTTCTTATTTTCTTTTAAATACAAGGAATGCCTAATCACAAGACAGTCTTAAACTGTTTTGGAGTTGCTGTAGGAGTTAACTGAATATGGCCCCATGTTAATCTGCTGTAACCTTGGATCAAATGTTTGGATGTTTTGATACACAGGCTGTCTTTATTTGTTAGGATTATCCCATAGGTGTTCAGACTCCTCTGATGTTCAGCAATAAGGTTGACTACTGTTAAGGCACAAACTCAGATTGGACATCCATTGATATAGCAATGCGATTTTTGGTCGATGTCTTAAAATCCTAATCATTGTGCCTCAGGTTTTAAAATGCATACGCCTATCTGTGCAGCACATCCAGGGGTGTGTGGAGCAATCATTGTTTCTGCTTGCTCTTACAGTGCACATACCGTGTTGGAAATTGTCTCCATTATGAATTTGTTATTGCAAGATATTGAAACAAAATTAGCTTCATAAGATTCCACTGCAATGTGAAAAAAAAAAATCAAGGAATGTGTTGAGCAAAAGTCTATGTTCATTTAGAGGTGATATTTGATTTGTCATGCATTTTAAAACATCAATTAACAGACAGTCAGCTAATCATGGTATCCAGACAGGCCATGTGGAAATACTATTTCCCTCCATGCAATGATTTAATTAATCTCTCAGCTTGTTGGACAAAGAAAATGAGTGAAAGCAGGAATGAACAGCTACGATGTATTAAAGCTGTCAGTACTGCTTAAGTCACCAGGCAGCTTTGCATGCAGAGAATCTTGCTCTTGGCACGGCTTCTTTCTTATTTTTGTTTTTCACTATGTTGTGCTATAGATTGGCATAATTTCTGCTGGTCAGTGCCCTATGTCGAGGAATTCTGTGTGCGACTGCGGGGCTGCAGTTTGCAGACAGTCGTCATGACAAGTGATAGCTTACTACTTCAGTCTTCACAATCGCTCAGGCTGTGAACTCAGCCCCACTTTAGAGTAAAACCTGCCATTCTGCAGACTACTCTTAATGAATTCTATGCAGCCGACATGGATAATTTGTAATGTAGATGCCAGGGAAGTATGTCTTCGGCGCACTTCAGCTTCAGAGATTGACAATTTTTTTTTCTGTCTCCACTGTAGCTCTTCATCGTTTTCTCTATTCCTTCCCCCCCCCCCACCTTCTCCCGAATGATCCCTGTTACATACTAACTGCATAAATCCCTGTCTCAAATCATCACCATCTCAAAATGTGAGGGGAGTGTGTTCTGTCGTGAATTGTATCAGTTTTTACATGGGATACATAGAGAAGGTTGAGATGAAAGTCTTGATTTGATTGTGTGCATTGGTGAGGAATACTTTTTAGTATATGTATATATTTGCTCTTGGTGTGTGTGTTTCTGTGTGTGTGTGTCTGTGTGTGTCTGTGCAAATGGATTATGGCCACTGTCACAATCTTTTGCTTTTAAAGATGGCAAACTAGGGTAGTGGGTAAGGGAAATGAAAAGCAAATATGAGTGCAACAAATGACATATTTGAATGCATATACCATTTTAGAATGAGCACATGATTTTTTAAAGAGAAAAACACAGCAGAACCACAGGCTAAGTAGGAGAACACGGCAATCAACAGAGCAAAGAAAAAAAAAAGCAGTAGTGCACTGCACTGTAAACGTAAGTATAGCCGTGTATGTTCACATGGTTTGGTCAATACTCCTAGCAATAGGTATATACAACTTCACATAAACTTATTAGCGATCATATATATGTAGTGTTTACATTGGCCTAGAAGCCAGAAGAGTGAGTGAATAGAGATTCAGGCTTGTCCATTATGTACACCTTACATAGATTACACAGAGCATGAGATGTGCTAGAGAGGACTTTTATTGTTTGTTGATTTTTTTTTTCTTGTCATTTTCTTTTTTTTTCATAGAGTGAAAGCAATGCATAGAACCTTCAGTTCACATGTTATAGTTTCATAGTAGAACCAAGAAGACATTATTGATGCTGACAAAAGTCAGACTTTCTTTGTCTTTCCAGTCAGATGGATTTGACATTGGTGCAAGTTAGCCCGTTATCTTTAATACTCTTGTGCAATGTACTGGAAATCAACCCAGTCATAAACATCACGTTATGTGTCATGGTGCATGGTTAAGCATTTCATTAAGTGGATTTGCCTGTGTTGATGTCTGTGTTAGGTTTTTGTTTGTGTGAAGATCAGGTGGGCTGATCTGTATTTGTTTCAGTCTCTTAGTTTTATTTATTTGTTTTGTATACATTGTCATGCTTTACCATGTCAGAGAGCCATGATGTGGTGTGTTTGTACTGTTCTTAATTTGCTTTTATCACACACAAAAAATGTTCAGCATTTTTTAGAGTGATCTGTGTTTACTTCAACATGATTTATTTGGAGTTTCATCAAGTTGTGCAGTAATTTGTACCATACAAATGCTCTACAGATCTAATTTTTGTAATGCTCTTTCAGTTTATGGATGTACATAGACCTTCATCAATGTTATTTCCCTGTTATTTTTTTTTTTTCTGTGATGCTCCATGTTTGCATTCATTGAATTCTTGTTCACTTCTTGTAAGAGAAGCGACAGCTCTTACTTTAAATTTCTTGTGATGCATTGCATTTTGAATGATTTACAGCCATATACTTTTGAGTTAAGTGTTTCAGGGAATATCTTTGCATCTTGGCAGGTAGTTACACATGGGAAAAAAAATTCTGTTGTAGCTAATTCTTGCAATATTATTGCATTCTGGATATTTCATTTCCCATGAAATTTCACAGCCCTATATTTCCTTAATACTAAAGGTATCGATACCGATAGTGTAAGAGACTTTGACCAGTTTATATATCTCCCTTTACTTCAGACACTGTCGGCCAGTGGTTGCAAGATTTTAAAAATATCTGTATTAGGAGTATACTCATCCATTATGAGTTTTAACAAATTAGTTTTGATATTAATGCTAGACTTCTACATGCAGAAATTAGATATGAGTGTAGGTTGTGAATTCTCCCATTAGGCAATGGTGCTGATGAGTGTGGATGCTAGCTGGTATTTTGATTCAACAGAATTGAGAACACTTGTGTTTGCCTTTCATCAAAGATAGTGTTGTTTCTTTTTGATGGAGATTGTTTGATACAGTGTTGGCGGTGTTGATAGCCACATCCCATAATTACATACAGTTGAACCTCTCGTATCCGGACAAGTCGGGACCGGGGCTCGTCCGGATAAGGGATTTGGCCGGATACGGGAGACTCAATGCTTTATACATGTAGAGTCTACATATACATACACATGTACACTGTACTGATGTAGCCCATTGTAGTACCACATGTAGTCATGTGTATACTGCAACCTTTTCATTGTTACACACAGTAACAGACCCCAAAATAGAGGTTCGTGTTTGCAAGAATGAAATCATTTTCTTTTATAAATTCTTGGGATGATTTACCTAAATAATTATTAAGAAATGTATCCGTTGGGAATCCCCCTTTCCTCCCGTAATTATTAAAAAAAGATTAAAAAATCACGGCGAGATTGCGTCCGGATAATAGAGAGATCCGGATAAAGGGAGGCCGGATAATAGAGGTTCAACTGTATAAGAAAGACTTTATTATGTTCTAGGGAGTCACATCTTCCCTTCTTGGGTTAGGTCTGCTGGTTGCAAAATCTGCTTAATATGAATCATTTTCATGGCTGAATGCACACCATTTTATAAAAATATTGCAACACATGTACTTCATCTTTTCTATTCTGCCTGATATCTGATCATGAAATCAAAAGATGAAAAGAAAATGGTCTAAGGTGTTAATGAAATATTATTATTATTATTTTTTTTTTTTTTTTTTTTTTTTTTGAGGCTCATTTTGAGGCTCATTGGGTGCACGGCTTCAATTTAGAAACCTGCCACAGACACATTATTAAATTAATTTCAGTTCAGTTGAGTCAGAAGCTTTCGCTCAGTAGAGAAGTATTGACTGGTGCAGTATCAAAACCAACTGTCCTTGCGTCGAAACTGGAACTAATTGGACGTACAGTATTTGTAGCTGTGTATCTTGGCACACACAAATACTGTATAGCATGATGACTGTAGAGGTGAGCTGATGTAGAGCCTAAAGTCAGTGTCCATGAGTTGGATTCCTAGATTCACAGGGAAGATAAAATTTCTTCAGAGAGCCATGCATGCGACCAGTTCTACTGAAATGCCAGGCCTATCATCAATGCTGTCAAAACCATGTCATATTTTGGATTGCTCTTCTGTATGTAGGAAGGCCTGCCCCAATTTAGGCACATGCATATTGACTTTTGGTGGTCATTATGTACCAAGAATATATTTATATATTTTCCCCTTTTCGGTTAGCCTGTTGGTAGTCACCCTTTGTTTAGCTCTAATTTCTCACTGCTGAATATTCCTCACATATAGTGTTTAGGCTGTAAGCTCTTCTTGGCATAGCCAAAGTCAGTTCGACCTTTGGATCGTAATTTACTATGATGGTTTGATCAAATTTAGGACAAGCATTTATGTCTTTTGAGGAGATATTTTGGATGCATATTATATCAGGGAATACTGGTAGGTTGCTGTCACAATTGTTAAAAAAAAAATAAACAAAAATCCATACTGACATTTGCATATATGTGAAATCTTTACCCAATTACAAAGTTTTACCGTTTGCCATGTTTCCTGTGTTGTTTCTTTGTCGGTCAGTCATCAGTGGGTTGCTATATTATGTTCTTTATTATAGTTGGGCCCATAGGTTGGTAGCAGATGCTACCAGAGTATCATTTTATCAGAGCACGGTATGAAGAAAGGAATTGGCCCAAATTAGTTATGAGATTTGATAGGTTCACTTCTTTACCTCACTGAGCGATACTTGCAAATCTTGTAGAGATAATTGCTTGTCGGATATTCTATTTGTTTTGTCTTTTGTATGATCTGGTGCTCTTTTAAATTTGTCAGATTTATGATACCAAAAAGAAAATCATGGACATGTAAAATTACTGTCTTGAGTTAAATGCCTTATGTTTACTCCTGTTTGATTATCAGTTGTATTTAAAGTGGACTTTTGTTCTGTGCTTTGTGGTACATATTGCAGTAGGCTAAATAACACAACTTGTAGAGTAATTCGTTATTGATGAACAAATCCTGCATGTACACTGTAGCTGTGGCCATGTGGGTAAACACAGAATAAATTTAGTGGTGTAATGTTGATTTTTTAGGGCTTCTGGATAAGCTCACATCTTATGTTTGCAATGATCTAATGCACAGTACATGCCTTTATGATGTAATGTTGGGAGAGGGGGCTGTAATGTATGGTTGCAAAACTGTGTTGTGGATTCCACTAGATGTTTGTTTCTCATTCAGTATTACTCAATATTACTGTTGTGTGTTTTTTGGTATTTTTCAATTGTGATCTTGTAAACAATTCATGTAGCATTTTATTCAAGACATTGTTCTAGATGCATCACTGACTGTAAATTATCATGTTCCAAGTTCTGTGAAGTGGTGATATTGAAAAAACAAACAGCAGATGGCAAGGGAAAATATCAAGAAACAGCCACCAACATAAGCATCAAAACAATTTGAGCTGTTAATGCTGTGATGTACAGAGGGTAACGATGAAGCCTGAATGTGGCAAATATTTCACATTCTGGATATTTCTTTCAAATTGATACAGCCAGTCCTCTTTAAATCTGGTATATTTCAACATAAATGATGATGTATGTGTGATTTTGGACTAGCAGTGATCACTATTGCCATCATTTCTATGCTGTTTTCCTTTCCAAAACCTGGTTGTATGAAACTCCTGTAGGACCGTGTGTAATTTCAGTAAACATATACCATACAGACAATAGATATTTTCTCCATAAATCTTTAACTGTTGAGTTGGAAGTACTTTATATCCATACTGAATATGAAGTTTCAACGAAAAAAAAAAACAAACAAACAGTGTTACTTCTTTCTTGAACAGATTGGTTAAACTGTTCATATGGCAGCAGGCATAACCAATAAAGCTGTATATAGTTTGAACAGATGTGTCAGGAAGGGGAAAAAAGTTTGACATTGCTGTTGTTATATGTAGAGCACATTTGCAATAAGTGGGCATGCTAATAATGTTGGTGAGTTATTCAGAGTGAACCAGTCATATTATGAACACAAAATTTTGTATATGTAAAGATGTATGACTTACTAAGCTGAAAAAAATTGACCTTCATCTCTGTATCTTGAATGTGAAATTTTGTTCGCTCACATCGTTTTTTTGTTATAAATTCATCCAAGCATATGAGATATTGTCATGAAAAGGAAAAAAAAACCTACACACAATGTGTATTTTTGTGTAATACAGTTACCAGAATATATATCAAATGACATCTGTAAAAAAAGTTCTAAACTATATATAGAAAAAAATATGAGATATTGTGTGGTGTTCTGTCTATTAATAACTATGTTATGACTTGTTGACAGCCAAGACTTGGTGGATTTCTCTCTCTTTCTTTTTTTCTTTTTTGTTACGTCAACAATTAAACAACTCTGCTGTGAGAAAACAAGCTGTTTGACAATGCTGGTTGCATGTTTGTTATGTTCTAAGATCATGTAACACACCAAGAACAAACAGCAAGATAAAAATAGTGAGATATCATGGGAAATGAGCCTGGGGAGAAAGAGTTTAGACGCAAGAAACCGAGCAGATAGTCGAAAGGAAGGCATGGAAGAGAAAAGAGAAAGATGTGGAGATAGAAGAAGGAATGGAAAGTGGAGACATATGGAGAAAAGACAGAAAAAAAAAACAAGAGACAAATAGAAAAGGGAGAGATGTGGGAAAAAAAAAAAAAAAAAACCTCTTAGGCCCGAATTCACGAAGGTGGTACAATTGAAACCATGGTTTAAACTATGGACAATTTGTATGGAGGGCCAAGTGTCGCATGGCCTATTTGGTTATGAAATCAGTAATTTCGTCGACGAAATGTCATTCCGTCAACGAAAGACCGATTTTGTTATGAAATAGGCCATGTGACACTTGGCGCTCCATACAAATTGTCCATAGTTTAAACCATGGTTTCAATTGTACCACATTCGTGAATTCGGGCCAAAGGAGCAGACAGGATGAGAAAAGACAAGGAAAAAGTTACAGATGGATGGTGGAGAGGGAGAGACTCGCATACAAAATTATACTGTAATGTATACGCTGTTATTTTCGCGTATAGATATTTTCACCACCGAGGACATCGTGGACATTTCCGCATGTTTTCGCAAATTGACACAGAAGCCATCATATGTGCACTATTACTCTAGCACATGGTGACATTTTCGTGCATTGTTAAATTCACAGTCCAACAGAAATTTGTGAAATTCACAAAAATAACAGCTTATACAGTGGTGTATATTGGATGGTAGTGAATGGGGTCTCGGGGAATATTGCATGAATCGAAGATGAGGGTACTATTACCTGGTATTCCATGAAATAAAGCATCCAGTGTAATCATTATTATCTATAACCAGCTAGAGAAGGTATAAGCTGTAAAGAGTACCATACTTCTACTACACTTTGAAGTTGACTCTGCACTGTAAAAAGGAGTGACTTGCACTTGTAGCAAGAGATTGCATGCTTGTTATGAGAGTTTGCGCACCTGGCACCATGAAGCAAGCATTCTTGCAATGGACGAGACAAAATACGGTGCATTTTTGCATGGCCACTGATAATGGTGACCTATCAGGACTTGTGATATTTAATACCTGATAATGCGTTTCATTGAATACACTTGATATTGCGTATGAAGATCGAGCCAACAAGGATGCTTACATTTTTAATGTCCAGCTAAGATGTCCTATATATAGATAATAACGACAGATTAAAAGGATGGTATAGTTTTGGTTGAGATGGGGATTCAGGTTTTACATTTTTGTGAGATAATTAGAAACAACTTCAATTAAATATTAACAAAGAGCATACAATTCTGAGATGAATTTAAAGTTTATTTGAAGAAAATTGGTTTTGAAATGGCAGAGTATTCCGAAAACAAAGCAAAATAATAAAGTGATCCTAATGAAAGGTGTGGGACCCACCTTTTATTAGATCACTATGATCACTTTGTTTTTGGAATCTTGGCCATTTCAAAACTGATTTTCTTCAAATAAACTATAAATCCTCTTAGAATTGTATACTCTTTAATATTTCAAAGAAGTGGTTTCTAATTATCTCACAAAAAGTTAAAAATCTGTATCCCCATCTCAACCAAAACTTTACCATCCCTTTAAAATGTAGGAAGGGGGATAGCAGAATGAGCCCGGCCCTGCCATCCCCTTCTATCTTCATTTAATGCTATGTTTAATATGGTGCAGCTTTTATCAAACAGGATAGAAGAGAAGCCTACTACAAATGTACCAGCAGGATTTATATTACACCTACATAGATTCAAGCTATCTGATTGCTCATCAGGTAGCATGCAGTTAAAAGCATCATTGCATGCTGTCGCTGCTTAGCCATGCAATTTTTGTCGAGCAAAAATGCATATTGCAAAGCTGACATCACCAATGCACATTGACTCCCGTGATTGACTTGTCGCTGCTTAGCCATGCAATTTTTGTCGAGCAAAAATGCATATTGCAAAGCTGACATCACCAATGCACATTGACTCCCGTGATTGACTTGTCGCTGTTTGCACCATTACACACCTCTGACATCACAATAAACATACCTTTGCCACATGCCCTCAATCAGATACAAGCCCGCACTGAGTCACTCATTTTACCGTCAATAACTTCAACTGATACCTTTCACGTACGACTAACTTTACTTTATCACCAACTTGCTTTTCATAAAAGAATGGAGTACACCATTTCAGTTCTAAATTCAAGAATTAGTGAGGAACACATCTGTTGATGTCCGAGGTATTGTATTAAACAAAACTGACTCAATACATTCTGCCCCCAAATGATTTTGCCACTGTCAAAATGAAAGATAATACACATGCCCTATTAATACTGTGACTTGCAGAGCCACGTGTTCAAGAAGGCATTTTAGACATACAGGGTCATGCATGGTTCATAGAGGAGTAATTCAGGTGCAAGTATCCCATGAAAAATAATACTGTTGAATGAATGGGGGAGTATATTATTCATGGAACTGATATATTGTACATTGAACTTTCGTTTTAATAAGTAAGGGTTCTGATAATATGGGTGTGGTCTGATGTATGCTCTTGCCTTCCCTTTGCTAAGTTAAGATTAGTTCCATAATTGGTGTTACTATGTTGCACTTATGTTATGTTACACCTACATGGTATATGTTGAAAGAAATACCCCTGGGAAATAGAAAAAGACAAAAAAAAAAACAAACCCAAATACTATCTCTAGTTTTCAAAGCAAAAAGATGGGTGATCCGAATCTATGGGGAAAGCAAGAAAAAAAAATGATGTTGCCTACCCTGACTTCATAGTCCGCCAATTTCTGTCAATATTTCTTTGTGGCCACAAATACACAGTAAGTAGAGAACACAATATAAAGCATGAACATACATTTACGATCAAACGATAAAAAATTTATTCATGAACTGACCTTTTTCTTCTGCATAACACTTGATCATACTTTTTTGTTTCTAAAAACATGGATTATGAAGAATGACAATCATACTGATTATCCAGGGGAAAAAACAATAACTAAAACAATGGCTAGAATTATCATGTGATAGTTTTTAAATGCTGCAATGTGATATCACAACCCTTCGCAGGCAAGTGATTTCACATACACACAAAGAAATAATAATGCAACAATCAACGATTAACAAGTGATCAGCTGCTCATTCAATACGAAATATCGACGAAATATCTGACAAAACGCTTCATGAAATGCCCCCCAGGACTACCTCTTACAATGGACCATGCTCTTACTAAAGAGCTGGAGACTGAATACACAATGAAAGCCAACATTGTCAAGCATTTTTCAAATTCTACATTTCAAAGCATTATAAGCAATGACACATTTGACAGTCTCATGAAAATTATTCAGGAAATTTTTTTGGCAATTCAAAGTAAAAACACTAACCCACTCGTAAATGCCTACACTAATTATCGCCTCAATTGCATCTATTATCGTTCCTCATATCAGCAATTTCTTCTTTCCCCTAATATATACGTACATCTTAATCGGCAAAGAATTGACTTTTATGTCACTTCAGATAAATGCTGACCTAAACCAACGCTTAACACTGGAGCTGGTCCAATGGTCCCAAACCGGCAAAAATCACTGTCGGGCCAGTAATTGCCAAATTAGCGGTCTGACATAACTGGTAAAAAAGAAAAAAGGAGAAAACATTGTCGGGGAATTCAAAAAAGAAAAGAGAAAGGTAGGTATCTACTGGTATGACAGGGATAGGTTGGACCAGTAGGATAAATTGGTTAGTGTGAAGCCCTGCCTACATCCACATGTAATTCCTCACTGCACATCAATAAAACAGCAATTGACTATGAGGCTAGAATGACATAGATTGCAACATACCATGCATCTCTGTCAAGACATTCCTTAATACTGAAATGATTAGAACATGATTATCTTCAATAGCTGCATTCTCAACCATTCATACTTCTCTTTTTAACTGTGCAACTATGACCCCGTTTACAGTGCGGGGCTGGTGCAGGACAAAACCACCTTAAACTATACTAGTTTTCCACGTTGAGGGGGTTAATATCGTGAATAGCGAAATAGTACGGGCAGAGGGTCTGGAAGCCAGACTAAAATTGGCCGCGCATTTGGCCCAGTTTGCGTTTACACCAAGAAGAGGCCGGGCTCGGCCGCGGCTCGGCCGCGGCCGAGACCACCTCCAGAGCGAGGCCAAATGCGAGGCCAAGTTTGGTCTCGCATTTGGCCTTTTGCGCGTTTACACTGAAGCGGGGCTGGGCTCGGCCGCGGCCGAGCCTCGCACTGTAAACGGGGTCTATGTCAACTGGTATAATATACTGAGCACAATAAATCAGTCTAAAACAGTACTTCAGATTTTGGGAAGTCAAGAAACACAATTTGAGATGTCAGAAAATCAGGTTCTTCCTTTTTTAACCCGTTGAGGATGAGTCCCGAGTATACTTGGGCAAACATCTATGGGAAATGCATGCTGACGCAAAATCACACCTTCAATGGGTTAACATGTGCCTTTTAGGATGATAAATGCCTACAAGAATGACATAGAGTTAGAAGTAAGACATTGACTAGAGGATGGCCCATACAACAAACTTCCTGGCATGATCTACCGGCTCACAGACAAACATATATAGATTTTCACAAAGTTCTGTATGTTACAAATCTTCTTACGTTCTATGGCTTACACAATGAAGAGCTCATAGCCCAAGTCTAAAATGCAAGACTAACACTGTACACATCCATGCTGGAAGTCACCAATGTACACATGTTATTCTTGGGAAGCAGATGACTTAATCATGTATACAACAGTTTATTTTTCTCATATTAATGTGATATCCATGATTATTTCCAAAAGGAAGTCTTATGTTGAAAGAAGCAACATCAATATCTTTCTCTTATGCCTCAACACTTGCTTCAAAGAGCTTTATCAAACACATGAGTGATATGTAAAAACAAATACCAGGTAGAGCTTGCACATTTCCAAAATATACAGATATTACACTACAATCTACCTCTGAATGCTCATGATCCATCAACAAATGTAGTGATATCACATTTCAAACTGATGATCTACATAAGGAGATGCAGCATACTGTAACAGAAAGGAGAAAAAGCAAAAAAAAAAAAAAAAAAACACCCCGATATAAATACCTTGGAGACTTCAAAGCGAAGAGCTCCTCTTGAAGTTTGCATCCACCGTTTACAGTACTGGACTGAGTCAAACTGGAGTACTTTAAAAGTCGTTACACAATAAATCATATGTCCATACATACAGTGTATGGTAGAAACACAATTTATATCGCCAATGTTGACAGCCTTTGGCAGAAGTTGATACACAAAACACGTTTGTGACTGGCTTGTAGTGTCAAAGGGCTGTCTCTCAACACACATGCTTGCAAAGCAAACATCCCTTTACACGAACAAGCATTTTAGTTACTAGTAATCCCACTGTATGTGGGACAAATGCCTAGCTACAAAATGGGGAACCCCCAGAAAACCCTCGGAAGCTGTGTTTCACGTAAGAACTCTACTTTAGATTACAGCACATCGTACCATGAGACTTGGATGTTACTACCAATCCAAACAAAACATAATGGACAAATTAAAACCAAAAAATTTTCTTTGGCTTTCAATTATCTTTGGTGACCAACCACAATGATATCACTTCTTCTTCTTTTTTTTTTTTTTTTTTTTTGTAAGGCATAAGAGAGAAGGTGGTTACAAATCTCTATCTGTCTCACCAAAAATCACTCCACTTACTTTCATAGCAGTGCTACTGAAATGTGACACCTATTTTGAAGTCATTTCACTTTTACCAAATATATACATAGTATATCTCTTGCCATATCTGACCTTTCTTGATGATGTACTGTATATGCCATATATAGCGAATCTAAATTTTCGGGTATTGGGACTTCCCAACCATTTCGCGAGTGGTTAAATTCGCAATCATGGAATGAATTACTGAATGGAGAAATGCATATACACATATGCACATCACATTCATGTATCGAAAAAGTCAAAACAGTCAAAAAAATTTGTGTGTCTTTAAATTCGCAAACAGCACCTGACTCGCGAAATTCGTGAAAATCTTCTATTACGATGATGTACTTGTATCTTCAGTCTGTTTGCTGTGATGTACAATTGTAAAGCGCCTTGAGCATTTAATCAAAGTGGAGAACGGCGCTATAGAAATTGTATGTATTATTATTATTATTAAATAAAAATCTCAAGAAATATTTAGCATATACAATATTCAAACATCTAATATTCCTGCTGAAATTTTCTGAGAAGAAGAGCAATGGCATATTCAATGAAATATTTACAATTAAATCATAATTAAACTCATGCAATCACTGCACACAAATCACTTACACAAATATGATTCCTGAAAATTCAAGATGACACTAAGCAACACATAATTCAATGACAACCAGTGAACACTGCACAATACTTTGCATTCATATGCATCCTATTTCAAATGTTCTGCTACAACTGCACATCAAACACAGCAACTTAGGGCGCGTTCATGCGAATTTCGTAGCCAGAATCACAAACATGAATCATGATTCAAAACGGCGTTTCAAATCCCGATCTCTGCGGAAGAGCGTTCATGCGGGCTTTCGCAACGCTGATTCTGGCTCAGCTCATCCATTGCCATTGCGCAGCGCACTGCGCAGTTTGACCTTGTCTCTTCTGCAACTCGAGCCTGACCTCCTGTTAAATCCTTCTACCAACTGATCAGTCAGTTTATTGTATGCCTTTCCGTTTTATTTCGGTGAATACCTTCCAATAACCTGTGGCATTCAGGCTCTGCCCACAGATTGAGGAAAAATCTTAATTCTTCGTCGTTTTCCTTGGTAGACACAGCTGCAGCCATTACTATTATCGACTCAATCGGAGAGTAATTACATGTATTATTATGTATTATTAATAAATAGCTAGCTAGATACTATAGGATAGAATCGGTGTATGGCGTTGATGTAAACAAACTAGTGCAGGTATGGTACCGAAACACACGATTCACAAGACGTACACAAGCACGCGAACAGAACTAGAAGCTGTGGGATACCCCGTGAGACACGCATGCGCATAATGACGTCATAGAATCATGATTGAAATCACGGTTGCGTTCATGCAGTTTTTGCGATTGTGATTCTGGCAGAATCATGATTCAAAACGCTCTTTTTTCCGCGTTTCAGATCGGCGTTTTGAAATGCGTTTCAATCGCATGAACGCAACGCAACTAAACACGTTTAGCGACTAATCGCGTTTAGAAACGCAATTCTAGTTTCGCATGAACGCAGCCTTAATCTACCTACGAACTATCTAAATTGAGGCTAACATCATGCTTCATGGTCTAATGTAAACCGATTACACAATTTCAGCTTATTATCAATTTCATAATTTGCTTTCGTGTGATCTCCCTGTCTTGTTCATAAAAGATTCTTTATCTAAATCTACTGATTTCAGTTCCTACACATCATTTCAAGTACTCATGCACTGCATTTACCACTTCTTTCTTTCCATTATATGATTGCTGTTTGCATTTTTCTGTTTGGAAATGTACAATACTTTCCAAGTCAATATTCAACTCAATACTTAATGATCTATTCATACATGTGCTATTTTATATGCAAAGTATCTGTACAGCACGACATTTGGAATCACCATAAAAGAGGTATAGTACTGGTTCAAACTTTGCAAACATGATCATACCAAAGTAGCTAGAAGACATATAAGCATACCATGTCAGTATAACTTAAGTTGAGACAAGGATGTTAACACAACAATCAAATATCTCATGAGCACAAGATTGTACACTGAAAAATGACTGCAGAGTAATAATCCATAGCAAATGTACACCCTGCTGGTTTCTCTCAGAATTATTAATCACAGCAAATCTATACTCAGTCTATGGCTACTGTATGACACTGTATTTGGGGTGGCCTATCCCATTTGGCATGCTAATCACTATTTTAGACATAAAAGCTTACCTATATCCCTCATCTGTCACTTTTCCAATCAAAGATGTCTGACAAGTACTGACACTACACAGAGACAGACAAACAAGGAATAAAGTATACAAGATCTACTGAGTAGTAGGCAACAATGAGGTTTTAGTTCATGAGTCTAATATTCTGCTGCACACTTACTGAAGAGGGAAATAGTCCATTGGTTTGTAAGCTTTGCCACAAATGAGGAATAACTACAATCCTCAAGTTTCTAGGTTTGCTGGAAAATAGTGGCCCTTTTATGGCCACTCTGAATTCCACTCAAAGCTAATGATGTTACCTAGTCACACACAAATGGCAAAGCTAGCACCGACTTGTTCCACATGCAAAGCAAAATAACTCGTGCTGAAATGGCAGCAAACAAATCTTCAGAAAGACAGGGAAAAGACAGACTACCCACAGGTCAGGCAGACTTGAGGTTGACATTGGCAGATAATGTAGGGGGAGGTATAAGATTCTTATCATCTATACAGAGCTTCACGTTCAATTGTTAGTACTGGATGGTGTCACAGACAGTTTTATGCCTCGGTGGCTTTCTCTCTGGACATCAGAAGCATCAAATGACACTGCACAGCAGCTGAAGGTAAAGAGCTATGAAAATAGTGGGGTAAGTAGTCCCGGAAGTTGTCATTTATTATCTCAAGAGTAAGAGAGAAAAGAGTCACATGAGATTTATTGGAAAGCTGTAGTTTCTTGATTTTTTTTTTTTTTTCAATTGCAAAGAAAATAACATCACCTGAGAATCAGAAGGGCTTAATCACAAATTTTGGGGGTATTGATTATTGGTATCACCTTGTAGAGCTCGGTCTCCTTTACATTAAGGTGTCATTTCATATCATTTTCATTTTCAGTAATATGCTAAAAATAACACCACAAGGGTGCTATTTCACCTGATGTTCGGACCAATGCTTATAAATCTACCCACTTCTGATTGAATACACTTTTTATATCATGAAAATCGATTATTCAATTTTTATTTATGCTCAAATCTTAGAACACAATAGCCCTCTCCTGGTTGTCAGTTGACGATAACAACCATCATTTGGTATTTAATATGATTAAAAATGTTTGAGTAAGATCCTTATTTTTTCAATACATAACAGCTCACGAATTGTTACTTGAACGAGTTCAAGTCAACCAATTAGAACATGTAATGAAGCCCCTAACAAACATTCTTTTTTTTTTTCCTTTACTACAATATTCTACACATTCTAAACTGTGTATTCTATCTATCAAATTCCCCAAAGTGAGCACAAATAGCTTGGTGAATACTGTCTATAAAGATAATATTAAAAAAACTACTGTCCCACCGTGGACCTGTGCCAATCTATTTATCCTTGTAATGAGAGATGCTCTTCCTGCCAGCAATCCTCTCCACTGGCTTGGACTGGAAGTACTCTGGCCAGGTCAAGCAGCGCCAGGCAATCAGCTGCGGTACAAGGAGAAGAGCCAGGTTGACTCCCCAGAAGATGGGCAAGCCATTCGATGGCACTCGGTAGATGTACGGCGTGCGGCTGTGCAGCGATGCCCCAATGTGAGAGAACTGGCCCTGCAGATGAGATGGACCAGAAATTGTCTTGCTTCAGCTACATCTTGGCCCCATTTCCTAAAAAAGTTGCTATGATATATATATCATATTTCTCAACATATTTCTCAAATTTGTAGTACTGTTACGTTTTATTTAAGAAATATTGCTAGAATCAGGAGATTTATTGATCAATCTGCATGTCATAACGCAGTGCGTTCTTTAGTTCTATCCCGTATAGATTATTGTAAGGGGCTTCTCTCTTCCATTCCTTCAACTCAATTGGATCGTGTGCAGCGACTTCAAAATTGGGCAGCCCGATTAGTGTTTCAGGTTTCTAGGGACTACCCATCTCAGCCACTTCTGAAGTCGTTGCACTGGCATCCTTTGAAGTAACGGATAATTTTCAAACTAGTTTTGTTTGTCTATAAAATCCTCAACAATCAAGCTCCGAAATACCTAGATGCCTGTTTGACTTTATATACACCTACTAGAAATTTGAGGTCATCTAGTGATCCGCTTCGTCTCACATACTCTGTTACTCGCACCTTAGCCGGTGATAGGACATTTACTGTGTCTGCTTCAAAGCACTGGAACAATTTACCACTTACCGTTGGACAGTCTCCATCAGTCAGTGTTTTCAAAAAAGCCTTGAAAACACATCTTTTTAGTAGTAACTAGTTCGTAGCTGTAACATTTATCCAATTACACATACTGTCGTACATGCTTTGAATTGATGGTAAGCGCTTTGGGCCTTGTGGGAAAAGCGCACTATAAATAATAGTAATAATAATAATATGATAGCAACTCTAGCTGTAGTGGCAAATGTCATAGTAACGACAAGATTATCCAGCTTCCTGATTGGCTGTTGATATTGGAAGTTGCTATTCGAACAAGACATGCTATCTAAACATCTTTTATGAAATGGGGCCCTGATGTTACCTCTACGTATCAAGTATTGACTTGTATGTGAACTACAGAAGGCACCCTCATTGTATAATGTGTCACTACAGTGCACTCCCGTTATAACAAACAAAAGTAAAAAATTCAGGCCGCAAAATTATCCATTCTATGTTTTTTAATGTTTATTTGTTCAGCTAAAACAAAATTTTGATATAACGAAAGAAAAATGCTGGTCCCGAGGACTTTGTTATAATGGGAGTCTACTGTGTAAGGCTGTAGTAACCAAACTGGCATCAATACTGGAACTCACCATAAGATTTGGCCTTGCTTTAGGTTAGACAAACCAACTGGGGTAACACAATGAGGTAGTCTTTCTTCAAGATCACTTTGATATAGGAATGGAGATGATTACTTAGTTCCTGTCACTAACAGTTATAATGTAGATTAACAAATTGCCCTTCATCAATATGAATAAGCAGCGACTATTCAGTGTTTTAGTAGGAGCCATTATAAAAGAAAAGATCATGGGTTTTCAAGGTGAGAGTATAAAAAGTGACTGACATTAAACTAAAAATGGCCTGCCAGTACAAATGATTGGCAGAAAGCAAAGGACTTACAACTTACAATGGACAGCACAAACATACCTCCCCCCCCCCCACACACACATACATACTTTTACATACATACATACATACATACATACATACAAATCACTATGGTTCAACTTGGTCTTTGGGTCACTTGAGCTGAATAGCTGTGCAACTCAAATTCATGTCATGGGTGACCTTTATACATGTTTCATCAAACTGTCAGCTGTACATGATCTTCCAGAATATTTCTATCGTAACACAAGAAAAACAAACAAACAAACAAACAAACAAACAAGATGCTGGAATTTAATAACAAAAAAAAGTCAGTGTGACTGTACCTGAGCAAAGGCACCAGCAGTGATCAAGGACCAGTCAGGCATCCACGTACAGCCAGGTTTCAAGAAGCCATAGATTGCACACACAAAGTATGGTACGAAATAGAACCAGTACACGAGTGCCTACAGTGAGAACAAAGAAATTTAGCCACAGAAATTTAGTGTCTGTAATTTGAGAAAACAATCTAAAGATGCTGATGCTGCAATGCACAGACTGTGATATTTATGTGGGTAAATTGCCAACTTACATAGCTACAACAAATATTATCGCTGCTCTACCAGGAAATGACTTTGTCAATATCTATTAAAAACAAACAAAACTTCAGCAAATACATGAGATAGACAGTCGCCAAACTCATAACCAGAGCTTTGTATTTATCTTAATATAGAATAAGACTCAAAACCAGCAAGCATCAAAGCGCTCTCAATGTTTGAAACTTGCTCTCACATATGAAAACGCAAATATACAATTGGGGTGAAACCCTGACTGCATCACAAGAAATGGAAGTTCTGCAAGGTTCTGCTTATGATCATCACACAACAAGACTTTCTTGAGGTCAAATAAAAATTTGTTTCACTGAACTCAAAGAAGCATACATATACTGCAAACAGCAAAGAGCATATATTTCCTGGGTATGACCTTTCCTTAATTATGAATTGTAATACAATTTTGTGAGTGGTTGGATATGCGACCAAGAAGCAGTGATGAGATAAGATTTTTTCTTTTTTTTTTCTGAAGCAAAGCAGTGATTTCCCAAATCAAGAGGTACATCACATACATGTTACAGGAGGCAACATTTTCATGCATTGTAAATTTCGCCAGTACAGAAGTGTCAGATCATGTAAATTTGCAACAATAAAAACACTGCAAAATATACCACATATAGATTATATGCAGTATATTTTGCAGTGTTTTATAACACAGCACATCCTTTAAAGCTCTCCCCTTTATATCACATTCCTGTTGGAAGTCTCTATGAAACCTTCAGGGTCACAATATCTACATCACATGACCTGTTGGTTGATCAGGTGAAAGAAAGTGTGTATGCCTGTAAGAGACAATGCCGGTACAGATCAATATTGCTTAAACAAATAAACAAACAGTATGACTTCCTTTCTGATCACATGACAATCTCCTGTCAGGCTTCAGTTAGCCAACTGAACTGACACTTGCAACATGACACATGGAGACTCTGCCATCACATGATGAACATTCTCTCCTGCAATACTCTTCAAGACCGGTGGGGCATCACGTTGTGTGTGATCGTATGACTGTTGTGCAGTGTTTTGTTTTGTTTTGTTTTGTTGTTGCTGTTGTTGATGGATTTTTTATTTCATGCCTGAGAGTAATTCATCAGAAAGATGCGTATGTGTTTTGGCTAGTGTGCTAGTGACCGGTCTCAGACAGGCCACTGGCCACAGGCCACAGCAATAATTCAATTTGAATGATCTTAACCCTAATCCCACCGGTTTTTTTGAGGGACTTGAAACCACCGGGGGGGCTTTTTGGCCCCCCCTTCAGATCTCGGTAGTAGATCGTGCGATCCTCGCGAAAATTTGCAGTAAGGCAGAGGCCAATGTAATCTACAAGACTGTATAGTTAGATTTTTCAAATTTTAATTTATGTATTTAATATTAATTAATTTATGCTAATTTATGCAAAAATAAATTTTTGCCTATAAATAAAAAAATAAAGCTCCAAGACTTCTAATTTTTGGTGAACATATTCTTTTCAATATCTTCAACAGTAACATTGAAGTGAAAATTCGGCTTCATAATTATTTCTCCTGTATTTTATTGTTTAGTGAATTTCTTATGTATTTCTTTGCTTTTAACTTTTTGTTTGTGTTGTTTTTTCGTCAAAATTTGTCGCAGAAACTTTTTAAAGCATATTCAGGCTAAAATAAATCATTATCAGCCATTGAAAGAAAAAAATTTTTATTTTTATACGAATTAATTGCAAAAACAAAATTTACATTGGATTTGTACACAAAATCATGTTTTTGAGCAATTTTGGGGTCAACAAATTTTTTTCAAAGGGGCGTGGCTTCAAAACGGTGTGCCCGGGGGTGACAAATTTGGTCTCAAAAGTTGCGCGATACTTGAAAGAAAAAAGTCATAAAATGTCGCGGCAAGAGCTTTACGCGTTGCGGAATAATCACGCGAAACGTCGAGGGGGGGAATAGGGTTAATGTCATCTTTAAAAAAGAGAAATTCAGTGAAAACTTGTATGCAAGTCAATGGGAGTCTTGCAGGAAATGACATCATCACTTCCCCTAGTTTGGTTGTATATCAATTGTTGCTGCTGACATCACTGTTTCCTTTTAAATGTGTAAAACATTAAAATTCCTACGACTTTAATATTTTTGCACTGATATTGATATGATGTACATCATTTTGTTTGTTTGATTTTACTCTACAGTTCGACCTCGATTATCCAGCCTCCTTTTATCCGGAAATGTCTATTATCCGGACGCGTTCACGTAGTGAAGGACTTTTTTTTTTTCCATCCAAAAATTGAGAAAAAACAGTGACTTTCATGGATCTATTTCACTAATTTCATAAGATGTGCATGATAGGTTTCTCAATATCTAATGAGGTAAAACATGTATGATTTTCACATAAAGATATACTTTATTTTTGTGAAGATGGGACTACAATTTTGCGTAGGCTAGCATAGATTACACCACGTTGCAGGGTACGCTACCTGCCTAGCTGCCAGTGCACTGGGACGGCAGCTTGGACGGCAGCTATATAATATACATTAACATTGTGTCTCCCATATCCGGCCAATTTGCTTATCCGGATGAGCGCCGGTCCCGACATGGCCGGATAATCGAGGCCGAACTGTATTTATCAAGCCAACTTTATGAAGTTGCATTGGAGAGTCTTCCCCTCTGGCAGGATCTGGTTAGTGCCATGCTGATAGGAGGTTCCCGTTTTCTTTGTCGCCTTGGTACAGTCTTCATGTTTTTGTAATCGTGTATTAATTTTGACAAGTTGTTTTTGGTTGTAGATTTGAAATTGTTTTGGGTACATATGATTACAGAGAAATCAAATAGATATAGAGTGTATGTATACATAACAGTTGTGCTATAGACGATGTGATGTAAAGCAATGTAAAACAACTAAATTATTCATATGAACACTACACAAATGTAATTATTGTATTGTATCGTCATCTTGTATAGGCATGAATGAAGCTTTACGTTGGTTGGCTTCACTTAATTCGATACACTTCCAGAATACAGTTAACTTTTGGGCCCAATGGAACCATATTCAACTGTGCTCTACAAAGCTATGAAAAAAGACCTCGAAGAAGAGTCTGTTGTTCACATCACATTATGAGACAAGATTTTCTCAGGGTTATAATGCCATATTACTCAACATAATTGAGTATGCCTAGCCTACTGAAATAAGTGACTGAAATCTAACTGAAATCCAACTACTTGGAATGTGACTGTTGAGCAGAGGGGTGTGATGATGATGATGAGGCTCTATTGAAGTATATTGACTCTCTCTTTATAGCGCCAAAGAGAAAAAGGGATTCGATACTTCATAGCAACCACTGAGATGGGATCACATGATTGTCCTGAAAGTTGGTGTCCAGCACATTCTTTTTCTGATTATCTTAAAGGTGCATGGTCCCGGTGTTTTAGTCAAATGCGTACGCGGGCGCACGGCGCAAGTTTCCTATAGAGACCTACGCTATTGACTCCTCTTTAGCGCTACGCTTCGGCCCACTTCCCCGAGTCCAAAGAAGTCCGATCCACTGTAGTCAGTGGTCCGATCACAGTTCGGCTCATGGTTCGGCTGAGGAGGATGACAGCTTTAGCAAACTTCTTTTGTGATGTCATAATAAGAAGCACATATGCACGCACCCTGGCATTACTACAGACTGCGCAATGCGCAGTGAAGACAACGAAGGCAACGTTACTTAGCAACACCTACGCACTTTACTCTTGATGACAGCTCAACTTCGGTAATCTTCGTATCAATGCTAACGGTGATCGGCAGTATCATCAACAGCGCCCTCTACACTACCAGGACTATGCCCCTTTAAAGTATCAATGTTGTAAACTGCTGTTATATATTTAGAGGGATTAATGCAGATTTTAACATGCCTAAGATTTGACTACTATAAAAGTGGAAATTTTCGTGCATTTTGCGCAAAGAGAAACTAGAGCGAAGATAATCCGCGAATATTTTTGTTTGGCATATGTTCCAGTAGTTAATGTCTTGATTCTGCAGAATTAAAAACATGTGAAACTCTTCTTACCAAGCCGAGCGCAAAAAATTAGTCACAAGAAAATATCCACTTTTACAGTACTGTGAAGCAAGAAATATTTATGGCATGAAATTTTCACGAGCTGGAGCCAATGGCCTTTTTATCAGCATGAAATTTTCATGAACTGTCACTGCTTTTACTGCATTTAGTGTAGACAAGAACTTTCACATGCATTCTAATTTTGCTATCTCAGCTTTCATGAAATTTGTGAAATTCAAATGCATGCGAAAATTTATGGAACAAGTGGAGGAACCCAGCCTCAACAGGAAGGGTGACCTCAATTTCAACCTTTCACATGACTTGGACTGGGCGATCCGAGAGATTCCGAGCCGTCTTTCACACACTCGAAGCGCATCAGTGCATGAAATTCCTGCACGACTTCATGGTTTGGCTTGGTTGCTTCAAAAGGTTATTCCTGTAATTTACATATTCAGCTTATATGTTGACTGCCATTATGCATAATGCCATGGTGATCAAAGTTAGAATAACCCATTTTCCTGCAAAAAAGTAGAACCAAAGTTTACACGATCACTTTCCGATATGACATGATTGGCAAGATTTTGGTCCCAGCAACAAACTTTGTTTCGTTTTCTTTGATTCATTTAAAGTGTCTGATCGATAATTCAAAATGCAAATTCTTAATTGTCATTAACACTGTGTTTGCTTTCAGAAACTTAAAAATATAAAGAATTCAACTGATATTGTCCAAATGTCTTATACTACCTGCGCAAACACGATTTCAGATCATGTATGGTATTCCTGAAATCCGTTTTATTTATAAAACTTTTTATTACAGCATTTCATTCTCAAAAGTTTTATTAGTTTCTGCGTAATTTGTGCAAAGTAGATCAGTCTCTTTCAAATTTGTGATACACCTTCGAAACAAATCTTTAGGATGTCTTTTTCTTGCGACAGGATATAGTAACTTTGCCTTCATAGACACTGGTTACCTGACATCACCACCAATGTTGTCTACCATGTTGTTTCTGTGTCTTTATAGTGAGCAAATTCAGAACTTTCCAGTTAACAGTGTAGAAGTTATCTTTATTAGATATATACAGTCGCAAAGCAAGAAGTGAATGGTAAGTCTTGTAATCTCATGTCAGGCTGCCATAACAATATGAAAGTCATGGAAATTTTTGTTTGTTTGTTTGTTTGTTTGTTTGTGTGTTTTTTTTTCTGATGTTGATGTTGTTCTTCCTTTAGCATTTAGATATTCACAGAGGAGTCTTTTCTGTGTTCTTTTTTTTTTCCCATGCCCTCTCCATCTCATACCTGAATCATTGGGTAGAGCACAGGATCTTGGTAGTACGGTTCCACATTCTTTAGGTAGCTATTAGCTATGGATGCTGGGCTGTCAAGTGCTACCTGTGAAATAAGAATGAATACAGTTCTATGTTATCAGAGGACAGAAGCAGAGACAAAGATCTCCTACACATGTCTACTGTCAGCAATCCACTGGAGAATGCACATGAGGCCAATGGTAGGTAAATACCTTTGCTATGTTGAACAGCAATTAGTAAGCCAAGCCATAATTACCTACCATACGCTGATGTCCAGTTTGCATCGTGTTGATAGTGCTACAACACTATTAGTTTATTTTAAAAAATTAAAAAAATACTATACCATTGTGCACACATCAAACAAATGATGACATGTGATGAGCGTTACTTTGATCAAAATAATCTGGTCTTATTTTCAAGATGATACTACAATAGCCAAATGGTTGGTACAATCTGCTACAGAGTTGCTCACTTTGAAAGCAGTTTTACTGCTGTTATGTACTCTCCATATCATTTTCTTACTATCTATGGTGGAGAGGTTGAGAACCATAATCATTATCAGGAAGTCTTGATAACAGAAGATTAGTCAAGCTTATGCTTCCATGTGTTTGACAAGGATGTACAAATGGGCAGCCTAAATGAGCATTACTCCTTTACAAAATCTTCCAATTTAAACAAGAAAAATGATGTCATTATTATTATTTTTTTTTTTTATATGCTATTTATTTCAATCTCCCTAGTTTGACAGTTCTTTATACTATCACTTCACACAAAGCATCAGAAGGAGAGTTGTTGGGCTGGGAGACAACACAAAAGTGTGAAAAGGGATGATTTTGGTTTCTAACTTAGAAAATTAGAAGTAGAAAGCTACCTTTGCAGATTGATTACTGATCTACCAATATGTTTGGCTAAAAAAAAAAATAAAAAAAAGGTCATAGATCTACAATCTTACTGCCATCCGTAGAAAAGACACCAAGATAGCAAACAGAAAGAAGACAATGAAGACAAGGTCCATTGGACGCTTCCAGATGCTGCATTTGTGAGCTGCCTCAACCTGCAAACAGACACAAGGTTTGCAATGATTAAACCTTGGGGCTTGGTCACACAGCCCAAAAGTTGCGTAAATGCATGAATCGCGCATGAAATTTAGTTGTGCGTGCTTGTTCGTCGAGAATTTTCGCTGATTTATGCGATGAAAATTCACGATGAATTGCGCAAGAACTACGGAAAGATCACGCAAAAATCACTAACAAACCACGCTCTTTCAGTGCATAGGCACGCAAAGGCCCCAAATAGGGCGAATACGTGGTTGTGCGCGACGACTGAGGTCCAAGGAAAACTACGCATAATCTGAGCATTATCACTAATGAAGTGCGTATGAATCGCGCATGAACACGATAGCGGCAACATTTTTGCGAACGATCACTGATATTCCATACATATTTCGCGCATTGTCCGCGTGCAAACTACGCAAAAATTACGTAAAACAGCGCAATACTGCGCAAATTCTTACGTGAAGCCGAGTTTTGAGCTGCTCAAAACCTGGAATTGCCTAAGGCGCCGATCTGACGCACATCGGCGGACAACTACGAAGGTTCCACGTCAGGCATACTCATGAAATGCGCAAATCGCGCATGTAGGCCGAAAGGCTTGAATTTCTTGCGTGATGCAGGCGTTTACGTGACTTTAGGGCTGTGTGACCGGGCCTGTAGATTTAGAGAGCTTTCAAGCGATATAATAAAATCATTTGTAATTGTGTTTCTTAACTTTATCTAAAAATGTATTAAGAGTAACTGAGTGTTCACACATCTCTAAATGTGCTTTGAAAATTGCATTTGGAGAAACACATGTCAAGCTGTAATCAGATTCACAAACAATTCAATTACTCCATTTGGTTGAAATATATTCAGAAACATATTTACAAGCAAGTTTGTCCATGTGAGAGCTCTCTTAAACAGTAATATCAAAGTGTGATTGACAGACTGAGCTTATCATGATTCACATACCAGTGTCCTACATCACGCTCTACACTTACTGCCATCATCAATTATTTTGCTTGTTCAATGGAATACTTAATTACGATTTTGTGGAATTAAAGACATGCAAAATTCATCTTACTCATCCAAGAGCAGGGTTCCACTTTTACAGTAACTTTAATAAGTACCAAACATTGTTTTGACGGTACACTGGGTGTGACATTCTGCATCTGAAATCCTCACATAACCATGCAAATTTCAAACAAATCCAGCAGACACAGGGCAAAATAAGGAAAATATCAAAGCACCTTGGAATATCTCATCAGTCAGGTAATGAAACTCTCTAAACTTACATTGTCTGTCCCCCCTTTTTTTTTAACAATTCTACCAACAAGATGTCTATTATGTGCGTGGTTGTTGTTGTTGTTTTTTTTTTGTGTGTGTGTGTTTTGTTTTGTTTTGTTTTTTCCTGGAAGAAACTTACATCTCTGTCTTCCGGCTCTTTTCTGGAGCTGAGACACTTCCAGGCAACCAGGATGGGGAAGAGCACATAGGGGATGTTGAGGAAGTACGATGCCTTGACATTGGAGCCGTATTTTCCTGCCACATTGCCTGGCATGAAGACTATCATGCTGTTTAGAATGGAGCCTGCCCAGTACAGCCCGACTTCCCTGTAGTCCTGTCTGTCCAGTATCATTGTAAGAACAGATTCAAAATAATAGGAAGTTAAGTAAAGTAGATATGAATTTAGTGCACAACTGTTTCCTGTTGGACAAATTAAACAAAAAGGATTATATTTCAGACAGCTGCTTGATTCACTGACAATGGAAAGTCTGCAAGTAAACTGTACAGACAGAGGAACCCATATAAAACAGTTACGGGTCTGTGACATAAGTTTTTGTATGACATCTTTTTAGGCTTCCTTTTCCTTCTCAAATACACCTTTGATACTATCTGACTCTAAAAGACTGATTTTGATTTATACCCATATGGATGTTATACCATCAACTTTGAAAACGAAATCTTTTGAAAATGCTGATATTGTCGGTATCATGGCATCACCTTCCAATAAATCCCATGCATGTAGAAAGTCACGAACAGCAGTTTGGTATCAAAATACTTTCAAGAATGTAATATATATGGCATTCCATCATTAAACACGCCACATGATCCAATAACTACCATCAAATTTCACCCTGAATGATTCTCCATGAAACATGATATTTCATGCAAAAGATAAATATGGCTGCAGCCGTTGGGACTCTGTCTTCAGTACCTGTTGTTCTGATGAACAACAACCTCTGTGCAGAGCTGATGATGCGGGGTCTGAAGCATACCAGGGCAATTACCCCCCTCCCAAATACTGGTTAGTGATACAGTAAGGTTAGAGTAAAGATTAGGGTCAGGGTTAGGTTCAGGGTTAGAGTTTGGGTAGGGTTAGGATAAGGTTCAGGATTAGGATTAGGGTTAGGGTCAGGGGAAGGGTCCGGGGTAATTGCCCTAGACCTGAAGAGTAAGGATATGCATACCGGTACTTACCCCCACACGATAGCTGTTACCATCATGAGATACATGCAGTAATGACCCGATCCATCCCAGTAGTTGATCATTGTACCATGGGCTGTGTTCAAGTATGGTTCTCCCTGCAGAGTGTTTCAACAGTGGATGAGAAACAAAAATCTTTATTAGTGACATGATATACAACATGGTTTTCACATTGCACACTATCAAAAATGTGTCTTACTGCCAAGTGTTGCTGTCCTCATAAAGCTCATTGCAATGAATTTTACATGGTAAGTCTGAACACACATACTACAACAATACAAAATATTGGTACATAAATGCATTTAGCTACAATAAGTATACTAGAGATGCACACTTCTGGAGATGCAGCATCTGTTGCTACCTACAATAGCTTCATGTACAGGAAATGGATACAAACAGTATCATATCATAATGTGGCACAGGGAATGACTGATTGTCACTGAACAGATGAAAATGTAGAGTTAGTATTTGAAGTTATTTTGTCTGATGGTGGAATTGCTTTTTTTTTAAGGAATGTCAATAAAAAGCGTACAATGATGATATCTTCAAAATTCTGTAGAGTCAACTTCCATTATGAGTGACCATTATTATAAGACAATGTAAGTCAGGGTATTCTACTCTACAGAACAGAAGAAGATTTAAGGCTATGTCTGTGCAGGTGTATAATTTAGTGCATTGTGAACACTATAACCTCTGGGAGAATTTCGTTCTAATCGTATCAAGCAAAACTTGACCTCTTGTACTCTGAGAGGACAGAAGACATTACTCATTATTTGCTAAGTGTGTGTGTGTGTGTGTGTGTGTGTGAGACAGACAGACAGACAGAGACAGAGTAATACAATATAATGACAAACCAAAATGCACTAAAGTTTTATTGATATAAACAACCAACACTGATGCAAATGATAATGTCTTTCTTTCTGATTTCATGAGAAACAAGAAAATTTTGTGAAAACATGGTAAAGTATATAATTCTTTTCTTTTTCTTTAATTGGTCCAATTGTGTTGAAAATTTTTGTCATTCTATTATAACAATGTAGCTTTTACTCTCTATCAACTCCTAACTTCATTAACAAGCCAAGTTCATGTTAATGGTCAAACTACATGTAAATGTTCACAACGGGACATTCACATTTTCATGCAAGCAGCGTACTGTAATTAACTCTGCCTGTTATTGGCAGGCAGGGTTGTAAACCTTCTTTTACCTTGTTGCTTAAAAATACATCTTTTACCAGAATCACGAGGATAAAGAAACCAAAACTGAGTGATGTCCAAAAAACTCAGTAGGCACATGATGAGCTAAAGCCAACTTACACATGTGTGTTTACACTGCACTTTGAACTTTGCTTTCTTATCTGCTTTGTGATCAAATTTTAGCTGCTTGACACACAATTTATTTCAGTCAATGATTCACCGGAAACTCTGAACTTTGAACACCTAATAGTACTACTTGGACACTGTTGCTCCCTTCATTAACATTTTGTAAATTGCAGGTTGATCTTACCTCTTTCAGATACGCTGCCATGAATTTCTCAATTATGCCATCAAGCTCCATAGCCAACACTATGTCAATCACACTGGTGAAAGCAAATACTGCAAACACTGTAAAGATAACAATCACACAAGAAAGCATTATATAATGACCACAAAATGAATCAAATCATTTCTTGATAGGTGAAGTGATGTATGATTTGAAATAAAATCACATAAAGGGAATGACTCCATAATACAACCCCATTAGACTTTTAAATGCTTTTTAAAAAAAGTGTTACATTTACATGTACAGAAATGTACACTTTGAACTTATTCTATAGTAATTGTCTTCAAACTTCAAATGTCAACCAGCTCTACAAGTCTATTATCACTGATAATGAAGACATTTTGACTGCTCAATACGGCTAAAAATAGAAATACACAACCGACTAATCACTTTATGGTTCTACTGTCATTTGGGACATATTTCACATCATGCAGTCTGCGGATACATGCTGAACTAGCAAGCTTTGAATATTGCTTCTAAAGATTGTTTTAGTAATATTCATTGTTGTTTATATGATGAAAGATGCATATATTAAAAGGTCATGCAGTGCATATAATCAGCTGACAGGAATTAAAGGGATGGTATAGTATTGGTGGAGATGAGAATTGGGCTTTTAACTTTTTGCGAGATACCAAGAAAACACTTATGAAATAGTACAGAGCATACCTCTTTCAGAGGAATTCCAAGTTTATTTGATGAAAATCGGGTTTGGAATGACTGAAACATCCAAAAACAAAGTAAAACAAAGCTCGGTCTCCAAATCTCTGTCATTTATCAACCAATTGTAACCAAACTTAGTCTTTTGGTGTCTTATTATGTATTCTACATTGTAGTACAAGGATGCATGGTCAAATTATGATTATATTTGTTGTTACTCTTTATTATTTTATCTAATTAATGGAAACTGGATTTTTTTTTTTCCAAGGAATTCTTTTTCTTCAGTTTTCATGTTTATAGAGAAAACATAAACAAATATGGTATGTTTGTACATGTACAAATATTGTGAATGTAATTCAAGATACATTTAGCTTAGTCAAATGCACTGAAATATTATATACTTTTATCTATAATTGTTCTTAATAATGCAATTTGCAAATATGCTACTTTTGTCCAAAGTCCTGAACTTTCACACTTTCTAAAATTTTATCACATCAGGGCAAAATCTTATTCAAGATTATGTACTTTTTTGTTTGTAACAAAGTATTTCTTTCTTTTTTGATGTTTTGTTTTTCAGTGTTTTGTCATAGCTAGAATAGTTTCCGACAGCCAAAAGGGAAGTTGATTACATGTATCGGAGGAAAAACAGCAACAAAAAAAAAAGAAAAAAAGAAAAATCTTCTGAGAACATTTCTATTATAAAAATGTAAAACCTAGCCTGATCAGATGCCATGCTTTGCACAGCGCAACTTCTGTGTATGTACAGGAACAGGGCTGTGTAGGGGTCTATACATGCAGTTTTCATAGTAGATTTATCTAAAAGCAATAAACTGTTCCAGGGTATGTACAATGTACGTACAACTTGTACATCCAGGTCCAGGATTATTCGTGCCACACAAAAATTTCTGAAACCTCAATCTATTTTGGGACGTTGGTCATGAATAATACAAGGAAATGAGTCTAGGATATACATGTATGGTAGATGGGGTCTACATCATGTGCTAACTGCTACATCTCCAAAACCAGACCCCTGATTTTCACAAACAAGGTGTTAAAATGTGTGTTTTGAGATTTTTTTTTGCATCGACAAATTATTGCAAAAAAAACAAAAATGATGTGCTCCTTGTGATGTGATTTGTTGAGAATATGTGTTCTTGATATCAATTAGATACAATGTCCGGCTACAGTAGATACCTCAGCTCTAACGTTAGATAGACCCGTTTCTTGATACTTTCAACCTAGATTAACACAGTAACACTACAGACTACAGACTAAACTAGGAAAGCACTCCTAGAGTGCAGACCTCTGCCAAGCAGCTCATTTACAATTTCCATGCATGCATGCATGCTGAATACATGTATTGCCAAATTTCCCAATTCTATAGAAGCCTTTTGTTTAAATGTCACCAGCTTCAAGATAGGCGGCACCTCACCAGAGCAGAGTAATCATTTTAGAGTGTGTATGAAAACCTCAAATACGCACAGCTTGAACCCCTAAGACCATTGACCCTACGTACCTTCAAAAATATATTTTTTAATCCTTCCAAAATCCGTAAAAATCCCTGGATCACTACCAAACTTGAATCATCTGCTCCTTGTGTCATTATCAACTTTTCCTGAAATTTTCATTCAAATCCATACAAGTCTTTGAGTTATTTTGCAAACAGACAAACCAACGCCGATGATGACTTAACCTCCTCCTTCCATGACAGATGTACATGTACATGTACTTGACAGTAATAAAGTCCTAGACAAGTTACAAGACTACAACGTAGCTCTGTAGCAGCAGTGCACAGTGGGCCAGGATGAGCTCACCCCTCAGTTATATTCCATGGTTTCTTTTGCCCAAACTTGGAATTTGGGGGGTAATTTGGGGTGCAGAATTGACTGAACATAATTTCAAACTCATATGACATCATTGTGATGCTGACTTGGCTACCAAAAAGTCTGTCTGTAGGTTCTAAATGATGAATTAAGCAATGCAATTCGTTGTCTGTTGATGTATTTCTTTGAAGGTTGATGTGAGACTGATTTATGTTTATCACATTCACTGACACTGTAATAATATGCTATCAATGAATCATAGATGTTGAATAAACTTTTGGGTTTCGTTTTTAAAAGGAAAAGAATTCATGGTGAAAGTTCCACATTTACACAAGTATGGGAAAATAATATTGTTGTCCATGTAAATTAGAATTTATAAATCAAAAGTTTATGACATAACTTGTCATAAGCTGTACCGTTGGGCAAATTTCTTCATTCTATTCTAGCAGAACATATAGAGTCTAAAGCCTGATAAAACCAATCTTTGACAATATAAAGATCCTATTACTGTTAGGTTTCTATTCCTTTTGACAAAAATTGAGTTTTAAGCAAAACAAATAGGAGTCTAGGGGCCTAATGGTAGAAAGAATTTTTTCTTCTCATCATGGAGAGTGGATGTCTGTGTGTACAATAACAAACAAAAAAACACAGTGCGAACTTGCAACCATTTATATATCAGATGTGAGATGGATGAGAAGTGAAGAGGAGACCTCATGAGCACTGCGGGGAGGGAGCCTCATTTTTGAGGACCCCAGACGTGCTCATGAGGGGGAGAGTGTCTTGTGAGATGGAGCCCCACTCGTGAGTGGATTTCCTGGACTGATACTTGGTACTTGGTTGAGATCCTCCTGAATACTCCCACTGGAGTTTTAACTGGAGGCACCGGAGGGTGGACGTTTAAAAAACAATTATTCCATTAAGTAACATCTCTTTAAATTTAACTGAATCAGTTCGTGTGATTTCGGAAGAAGGAAGTTCATTTAATTGTGCGGGGAAAGAATGAGTTCCTGTGTGGACCTCCAGTCTGGAGGATGGTACTTCGAACTATCCGTGTCTACTTCTAATGAGCTTGGGTTTAGTATGTGATAAATACTGTAAAACAAGATAGGCTCTATATTCGCAGCATGAAAATTTAGCGAATTGGAGCCAACGGCCTCCTCGCAGCATTAAATTTTCGCAACTTGCCATGGCCATCCAATGCATATTGTGTAGTGTCTAGCCTCTGGGCAAAAAAAAATCATGTGCATTTTAATTTTGCGAATGCTGCGGCTTGCAAAATTCGCGAAATTAAAATGCATGCGAACATTCCTTGTTTTACAGTAATCAATATCAAATCAATTATTTAAGTTTTTAACATTTTGTGAAAGCAAGTCAGACAATGTGCTTCTCGTCTTGCTTGTAACTGTAGTGACTTCCATCAAAGAGAGTTCAGAATTTGAGTGACGCTAGATTCTCTGTTGTAAGTGTTGGTGACAAAACATTCATGAAGCTTGTCTCTGGATTCTTTCAATAAACGAAATATTTTTGTCAGTGTAAGGATCCCATCATGTGGCAACAGCGTATTCCAAGTGTGGTCTAACTATTAAGGACATTTAAGGTAAAGTAGATCTAACGTTATAACTTTTCCTCGACAGTAGGCCTAACGTTAGTAACAAAAGTTTTAGATGAACAATAATCGATAATGATGAAAATTATACGCCGGAGGATATTTTTTGATATAGAAATTAACATTAGAATCTTTTTTATCCCCATTTTTTACAATTTTAGCAGAGGTAAATTACATATGGCGGTGCTGAAGTTAGAAGCCTAAATAAAATAATTTAGCCCCCTAAAACCCAGGATTGCCCTGCATGCACTCTTCTTACCATAAAAGAATGGGTCGGTGATTTTCTGCGTCCCTCGAGAAAGCCGCACGATCAAGTAGCTGAGCAGCGCGATAAGGCCAAGAATCGCGTAACCCACGGTTAAGACCGTCCCCTCTCCCCGCGACTCGAGAACGTAATTGGCGGTGTATGTGACAGGGATTGCCGTCAGTGAAAGAGCGAAAACACTCGTCGCCGTTGACATTTTTGCGGAGAGAAATTCACTTACACATGCAATCAAATCAAAATAAAGGGTTCGGTTGATTGCAAACCTGTTGCGCGATCCGTTTCAAAAGTTTGCATTTGACGCCAAATCTAAGAATTACATGAGGTGTTATTCACTTCTTCAATCTCAAGTCGGACTTCAATGAATCGCGCGATCGGTCGTTATTGCAAATTGTCGGTAATACGCCCTCTACGGGCGTTTGACATTTTTGTGAAACCGAAGATCCTACCGAGCTTCATGTTGCCAAGCCGACGGCTTTCAAGCACTTATTTCGTTTAAAGGTATGCGAACTCAGTTTTTTTCTTGTTTGAAATGTGCAAAATTACTTCAGCATCTTTGCTCAATGAGTGTTTTATGTACCGTTTGATCCGCGTTGAATAGCATGATATGATATGGTTTTCATTTATTTTCATCGCTTTTCAGGTATACCTTCGTCATTGTCCCACATACTCTATTTTGTGTTTGGTAGTCACATACTGTCGGCAAAACTTACAAGAAGTTAATTTGCTATAACAGTTAGGGTCTAGACCCTACAAGCAATCATAAGGTCCCAGGTACCAAATACCACCAACTATTATTAGGTGTGCCGTAATTTCCCCGATGCAACATCGCGCCAATAATAAATAATGAGGTACGCTGCGGCACATTTTCAATGGCCCTGAGCTGTAACAGTTATAAGTACGTGCATCAACATCAAATGACTGCATAGATAGCTAGCACCCATCCAATATCTGATTCTGAATATCTGAAGTCTGGCCAGGCCAGGGAGCGGTCGCATTCTGGTCTAACATTAACATAACAATTCAGTGTTGCATTACATATCATACTATCATAGCGATATATTATTGGATTTTCTGAAATTTTGTGATCACCGATGTATTTATTAATTTAACAAAACAGACATTGTCACTTGTGACAAAAGTAGTTTTTCATATAATAGTAGGGCCTAGGCCTATTGTTCTAGATAAGATTTTGCATGAATTATTTTAGTTGAATAGATATTGCAGAAGATTAAAGCTATTATATTTTCGGAGGATGGAGGGCATCATGCCCCCCTGTCGAATTTCTTTTTTCTGTACTTCCTATAGTATTATACGCCTTGAAATTAAATTTCAAAACAAAATTCCATGATTTTTTTCTTTGATCCTTCTCACATCATATTTTGATAGCAAATTAATCCCTATCAGACGCGGTAAGAGTGTAACACATGCTGCTTAGATTTTGCAGTTGCTACATACAACTCTGTATACACTGTAAACTTTTGGACAAAATTATCAGAAACTTTCCCAAATTAATATGTGCGAAATACCTTCCAGAAATTATCATAACTTTCTCAAGTAATGTAAAACAAATACCACACACATACACTCTCTCACACAAAGATTTCACATGGTTCACGAAAAATGTGACTTTGATGCATGAATTTTTACACACACAGACACACTCACAAACACACACACACCCTCTCATACATAGACATACACTTATACACAGTTTTTTGCTGCTCTCTAAAGAGCAATCTTACATGTATTATTCTTCTTACATGGGAGAACTTGGTTGAAAAATAATCATGCTCACATTTCTAGAAGATTTTGGTGGAAAAAACAAAAAATAAGTAAGTTATGTGAAAACAAAAAATCCAAAGAAAAAAAAAATGATATACCAATTTTACCCAGTCAAATTGATCAGGATGTCATTAAAAATATTTGTAATCATAATCACATTTACCGGAGCATTATTTTTTTGAAATTTGTAAAATTGCAACAAAAAAAAAAGAAAAAAAATCAAAGAAATACATAAGGAATTTGGAAAACAATAAAATACTTTGAAAATAAAACCTACACCTATTATATTTCTTTGAAGAATCAATAAGGAAGTTATAAAAGACAATTTAACAAAAAATGCTATTCCTAAAGCTTTATTCAGTGAGAATTATCCAAAGCTATTATTTCTTGCATAAATTAACATAAATTAATTCATATGAAATATGAGAAAAGGCCTTTCATAGATTCAGCCATACTGCTTTGTAGATTATTTCATCCTCTACTGTAGCAAACTTTGGGGGCAATTGGGCGATCCACGGCTGAGATCTTGGGGGTGGCATAATGCTCCAAATATTTTCTCACCAGGACACTGTAACTCCTATAAACTCCGGTTTATGTCACCATACTACACAATCCCAGTGTATGAGTCTTCAGACCCTCTCTCTCTTCAGACCCTCCTCACAGAGGAAAACAAAAAGCTCTCCATCTCTTGAAGTATACTGTACAATCTTTATTCAGTCATGTATAAGTAAGAGATAACTTTTTATATCTTTGCTTTGAGATCAGTCATGGTATTGTGGCCAGTACATGTAGTTTTATTGCCATTATGGCAATGAAAATACAGTGTACATTGTTAGCTACATGTATGATAGCTAACAATGTACACTGTACTCTTACTCAATTGCAGGTTGTTGAGGACATGAACATCACTATTTCTTCAATTTGCTTTGAGATCAGTCATGGTATTTTGGCCAGTAGTTTTATTGCCATAACTAACAACGTAGCCTACACTGTACTTTTACTATAATGCAGGTTGTTTAGGACATGAACATCACTGTTTACTCTGGCATGTTTTGACAACTGAATTAGATTAGACAGCTACTTTTCTAGAGTGGATTTGGATGTCTGACTGTCTGATTGTCTTCCCCCCCCCCCCCTCTCTTTTTTTTTCTGTCTAACTCCTTGCTCTCCCTCTATACATGTATGTCTCCCCTCTCCCCTTGTCTCCCTCTCTCTGTCTCTGTCTCTCTTTGCTTGTCAACCCTGCCCCCCTCCTCCCAACTTCCCCATCCCCCTTGTCTTCCTCTCTGACTGGACAGGAAACACCTATGCTAAAGATGGAACAGTTAGAATTGTGAAAAAAAAAAAATCAGAGCTTTATCAGCCCATCACCTTCTTGGTCAGCAGTGACAGGAAAATGGGTCACGGGGCAAGCACCAGCGTGAAGAGAGTTTCCCTGGCACAGAAGAAATCCCGCGTGGAAAGAGAGGAGGAGGAGGAGGAAGAGGAGGATTCCAGGCCGATGTAAGATTTCATTTTCATATTGTTGGCCCTTTTGCACATGGGGGTTTCATGCAACATTAACCTGTACTTACTGAAGATAGTGGTAAATTTCTATTTGTGATTGTAAATTGATTTGCCAAGTAGGGTGGTGCAGGGATAATATGAACCAGGCAAAGAAACAATTATACTTTTGTGTGCCTACCCCCCCCCCACACACACACACAAACACACATACACACACACACACACACACACACACAATATGCACACATGTAAGAGTAGTAACAGGCAGTTCAACGATTTCCCAGAGATGTCCACTGATGGTTAAAGAGGTCACATGGTTAAAATTGGACTATACATGTCGAGTAAATAACTATGCTAAGATATTTAATACAATACTTTCTGTTTTTCAAGGACTGTTCATAAAGTCAATTGGGTAAACTTTGTAAATCAAGACAAATAATAGATATATGGTACACATCTTCATGTCAATTGTATGTCATAGACTGCAATAATTTTTGTTACTTGCTTGGTTGTTCAAGTTTCTTAATCCCAAACTTGATTTTAATCATGATTATGGTCTTTCATTTGTGCTTTGGTGAAAAGAATCCTATTGTTCACACAGTTAGAGATTTATTGATTCAAGCAGCAAGTACATTGATTCACTTCAGACAAATGCACTTTTTGTTTTTCTCTCTAGATGGACAAGATCAAATTCAGATGGATGCATCGTAGAGAGTCTTAACACAAGCAAAACCAAGGTATACTTCTATTGTGTGCCATTGTGTTTCTCTGTGTGTCTGTCATTCTATATCTCTTTCTTATATGCTGTCTGTTAATAATGGAAATGTAAACATATTTTTAGGGAATTTCAGGCATATCAGTATATACATCTGCTTATCATGGGCAAATACCTGCTCCTGATAATGTAATGAGAGAGAATATATCCACCCAGAAGTCTGTTCTCTGTTTGTTGTGGATGTTCTCCCTGTTGAAAGTATCAGCACAAGGTTTGCCATAAATGCTCTTATTTGTTCCAGTGCATGCAAATCAGATTCATTTTTTGCAGAGTATTGCTACAAGTTACTAAAGGGGTGGTATAGTATTGGTTGAGGTGAGGATTGAGCGTAAAACTTTTTTTTGCAAAATACTTAGAAACCACTTTATGAAATGTAAATAAGCATACAACTCTAGAGATATCCAAACTTTATTTGATGAAAATCAGTTTTGAAATGGCTGAGATATCCAAAAAACAAATAAAGCAAAGCAATCCTAATGAAAGGTGGGTTCCACCTATCGCTTTGTGTGGGCTATCTCGGCCATTTCAAAGCCACTTTTCATCAAGTAAACTTTGAATTCCTTTTTGAATTATATGCTCTTTCATATCTCATATCAGGTTTCTCATTATTTCAACCACAAAAAAATCATCATCAAAAAATATTAATCTGAAGCCCGTCTCAACTTAACCTGTACTATTCCTTTAAGGTTTATTACAATTCAAGAATGCACTACTGGTCCTTGATCAAACCTTGATTGTGTTCATTATTGCCACCTTTTTCAATAGCTGGATCTTCTGGAACAGCAGATTACAGAGTTCAAAGAGCTATTCAGGCAAGCAGAACTTAAATATGAGGAGGAGCATGAGAGAGCCAAGACTCTTGAAAAGCAGGTTAGTCTGTCAGATAAATGTGTATCAAATATATAATATATATATATACTGTAAAACATGATATATTAGCGGCATGAAATTTTCACGATTTGGAGCCGACGCTCTTTGTCATGGCATGAAATTTTTGCAAATTGCCACCGGCGTTCAATGCATATGGTGTAGACAAGAACTTTCGCAGGCATTTTAATTTCGCGAATCTTGGTGTTCGTGAAATTTGCAAAATTAAAATGCACGCGAACATTCCTCATTTTACTGTATACAATGTAGTTTTTAACAAACACCAGATGTGTACAATCAATATGTTTTGATATGGAGTATGGAAAAAACTGCACACAGAGAAAGTAATTGAAATAGTATTCTCATTTGAAGCTGTGTTTTGAGTGAACACATACATTAGATCACTAAATGAATTATTACTCCTCAACAGTCACAAATTATAGTCTGAGGATATAATTTTCAGTTGCAATCCATCATGTCATGGTGTCCATGTTATTATAATGCATTCTTTCTGTATCTCATTACATTTTAAGCAATTTTTTAAGAGACAAAAGTACAATTGTACATGTTGCAATAATGTTTTCACATTATGTCATAGGTCTTGACAGTATACCATTCATGGCTCAAAATAAGATTTTTTATTGGAAACTCATTGCGCCTTCAAGGTGTTATCTCAGGATTTGTAGAGCAGGGTGATCTGCTCATTTTTTTAGCCATGAAGGTTTGATAAGTCATGGGTATATCATTATTCATAACATTTTTATGACTAACTTTATTGATTTAAGGAATTACTGCTAATATCTAGTATATGGAATCATACTCAAACATTTCCTTAAGTGTTGACAGCTGATCTGTAAGTAAAGGAATATCTTAATTCAATGGGGATGAATTTAACAAGGACAAAAGCAGTAAAAACAAGATGTAGAACTTCATTTGATTTCACTCCAATGACTGCATCCCTGAAATACTTTTCATAGCTTATTGAACTATATATCTCATACAGATATTGAACTAGTGTTAAAGAACTATTTATGTAGATACTTTAGACAAAGAGTCTTGTGGTCATGCTTTCTGGCCTATTAATTTGCTAGGTATTGAATCAAATCAGTGCAATGTGTAACAATGATTGTGATTTGGTTCTGCAGCTGGCTGAAGTGGAAGGAACCAACTTTGAGTTGACGGATCAGATCTCAGACCTAGAGGGACAGCTGGAATCCCTTCAGGGAAATTCTGGGTCAGAGGTTAATGACCAACTGGAACAGGAGTTGACCCGCAGCAATCAGGTCTGTCAAACTTGCCTGTGAAAATTTTGATGCATGCATTCATTAAAGTGCCATTACACTCCATCTTCAAGTTGGATTCAATTAAAAGAATGAAATCAAATGAACAGGGGGTCATCAGATGGGACGTATACATGTATTATGTATTAAATATAAATTAAATATGGAAGTTAGCTAATTTTAAAGTTTTTGCATGCTTTCACTGAACAGTGATGTTAGATACAACCATGACGTAGATGGTGTGATTATGCCGTCACCTCACAAGTCTTCATGAGAACCAAAGCAAAACTCTTAACCAGTATTCTTGCAAACAGATGCATGCTTCAGCAAAACTGAGACTAAAATCAAGTGATGTTTTCATTTCTCATTGAAACTAGTGAAAGTAACCTTAGGGGAAGCAAACTTTTGTTGGCAGCTAGCCACTAACAGATGACACTGTATTGAGACTGATGTGGGGCATGCAAAAGATCGCTGTATTTTGAGATAATAGTTCACAGGGTGAAACCATACAACATATTCTAAGTTTGTAGAGGATATATCTCAAAAATTAATTTCAAGCTTATTACTGTGGTAACTTTTCTTTTCTGTTCATAGGGATGTTGTTTATGTCATCGTTTCTTCATTATTTGTTCCACAATGTGTTTTTCTTTTGATACAAAATTCAAGTGGCAGCTTCTTTCATCTGTACAATTTATTTCTTTTGACAACCTATATATATTCACAAGATTTGATGGATACCTTGAACTTTTGCTTTTGTTGACAATTGTTTTTCTCCTTCAAACAATACTTGATTTTTATTTGTAGTTACACCTGAAACACGTATATTTAGTTTGCAAGAATGTTTGCAAGTTTGCAAGAACGTTTCAGATTATACTGATCAATGCAATTCATTTTATTCCCAACCACAGTACAATTATTCATAGTTGTGAATGTTTCTTCAAAAATACAGATTTTTACATTAAAATTTATGCATTAATATGAAAATGATTTACTGCATCATTTGTTCATGCATACTCAAAGCTGATATCAATATTCCATTACTTTCCCCATACGTTCAACATTTATTAGTATATTCAATAACTTAATGCTAACTGCTCTATGGAATTCTGAATTAGATTTGTTTTACAAGCTGAAGTTTGAATCTTGCAACAAGGCATTTACATTGTAAGATAGACTATACCACAATTATTGCCAATCAGTATAACACTAACTCTACAAAAACACACACACAAAAAAACAACAACACACACATACACACGCAACAACAAGACATACACACGCAACAACAACAAAGGAAAAATAGGGACATTGTTTGGTTTATGTGTTTGTCATTATTGTGTTTTGTCAGGAGTTTCATTATTTTGTTTTAGGGTGGTGTGTTTTTTTTTTAGTGTGTGTGTGTGTGTGTTTGTGTGTTTATTTGTTTATTTGTTTCTTTGTCTTTGCTGTAAAAATTCTCATTCACCATTCATTTTGCAGGAAGTGGAAAAGCTGGAAATGCAAGTGAAAATACTAGAGGAACAGATGACCTCTATGGTATGTTTATGTTCTATACAAAATAATCTTATCTGTACTTTTCTAGTATTTCTTGAAGTAACCTTTTAAGCATATTCCGTGAAAGAGATAAAGGCAATCACTTTATTTCACTCCTGATCCAGCCTTTCATGTAGTAACATGCGAGCGAAGCGAGCCCAGCTGAGCACCACAGCACGAGGGCCTTTTGAGATATGCTTCACACATTATTATTCATGTCAAATGAACCCTTCTGAATATTCATATTAATGGGTTCCGGTCGACCAATGGAATGGCGCACTCCCTACATCCTCTGTCTTGGTGTTGTCATGCCTGTTTGCATGCATCACTGACCACCCGTGGAGGTCTGTGGTAAGCATTCGCTGTATTCAAATCGGGCTCGGGCAGACAGACACACTGATTGGTCGACTTTTGCTCCCAAAATCGGGGAGCAAAAGTCAGTAATTCAAAGGGCTAGCAAAAGGATGCGAAGCAGATCTCAAAAGCCCTCACGCTACCCCTTTCAGCTGGGCTCTCTTCACCATACAGCAAGAGGGCCTTGACAAAAGGCTACTCCTGATCAAGAAATCTGTTCATACTAACATGTAACTTTGAACATGAAAATGTATTTCTACACGATGATAAGTGTTACTAAGTCTTAGTGGTCACCTATTTTCGCGTGGTAAAACCATCCAGTGTGTACTCATATTTATATGACTTATATGTGGAAAATTTGAAAAAATGTTGCCTTAATACAATTAATACCATAAGGTGGGGGAAAGTGATTGAGTGATACAACTCAGCTATGGCATTAAAAGGTAAAATATGCAATAGAACTAGCTCAAAACTTTGGGTACTTTGCCACAAATATAAATTATATTATCTTTCCATGTGAGTTGTGAATCAACAAATACACACACACACACACACACACACAAAAAAGATGTGCATTTCTTACTTTGTTGATTCCATGACCACTGATTTTCTAATGTAAATGATCAATTACTTTATCTTCAGCGCTCCAAGTTCCGTAAGAAAGTGAGGGCAGCCAACATGGAGGTGACAGAGGCGAAGCAGGAATCCTCGCTGAAAATTTACCGTCTGAAGGATGAGATGAAACAACTGGAAGAGGAGAACCTGAAACTGACTGGTATGTTGCAGAGATTTCCTTCGGTGATGTTAGGTTAATTCAATTTTGTGCGTAGTGAGTTTCATTTGCAGCCATTCCCTTGAATCTAAGATCAAAAGAAAGTGAAAACAAAAGCCAAATGTAGATGATGCTAACTGCAGACAAATGTGTTTGCCATTAGCTCACAAAAGATGTGTAGGACATTAGAAGTGCACAAGCAGCATTGCATCTATTTGCTGTCTGAACATGTCTGGTTGTAGTGCATGATGTAGTAAAAACATCCACTTTGGTAATATTTTCTTCACTACATTGACTTAAGTAGTTTTTACAAATATGTATTTCATTCTTTTCATCTCTCCTGTTCACTCATATTATGTGTCTAATTGGTTCTCTCTCTCTCTCTCTCTAATGAGAATCCTTGTCTTCAGAACAGAGTCATTCACTACTTTTTTCTTTTTTTCTATATTTGTTATTTCTTTGTGTGTCCACTTACTGAACTTTTGATAATGACATACTTGGTCTCGTGGTGTGTCGTATAGTAATTGTTGCTTATTCTAGCTGAATTTATAAGATACAGATGTAGATATAAGGGTACCATGAGTAAATGTGTAGTTGTGTTATTGGAGTATGTCAATAAAACAGAAACATAGATACATTCATGTGATGACCTTTTAACTTCTGACACCCACAGAACGACTAGAACGTGCCAATGCTGGATCTTCCCCATCAGCTGAATCTGGCAAGTTGCATCCAGGACGAGACCAGCCTGTGACAGAGGATTCCCGCATGATGGTCATTTTGGAGCTTTCTGGCAAGGTGTCCAGCCAAGAGGATCACATCCAGGAGCTCACAGCACTCGTTGAAGAGAAGGACAAACTGCTGAAGGACCTGTCTGACCAACTTGCCCAGCACAGGCCCCCCAGTCGACCCCTGAGTGAGATGCACACCAGCAGGCCTCCCAGTGGGTCATCCAACCGCCCACTCAGCGGGAAGACCTCAAGGCAGAGAAGTAGCGGGTCGAGTGCCAAGTCCAGCAGTAATCAGGATGGTCAATTAAATGCTCACAGGAGAGCAGACCCTCTGGATAGCGATGGTGGCGAGGAGACATTCAGGAGCTCAGAAACAGATGTGACTGATTACAGGAGAGAGGAACATCAGGGACGATTTAAGAGGAAGTCAGAGCATGATGGAAGAGAGGGGCGGAGTAATGCAGAGGATGATGGCAAGACCCCTGCTGGCAGGGGGCACAGCTCTTCAGAGGAGAGAAGAAAAAGTGGTAGTCGAAAAAGCAAAGACAGGGTCAGGACAAATAGTAAAGACAGAAAGGATCCTAATAAGAGAATAGGGGGCCAGGGAGGAGAAGTTGATGCAGAGAGTATAGGTCCTGTCTACAGAGACCAGGAGCAGGTACATGCAATGGGACCGAAATCCAGCAGTCCCATTTCAGGATCAGATCAGCGCTCAAACTCAAGGGTCTCTAATACATCCATGTCTTCAAGGAGCACTAAAAGAGCGAACTCTGCCGGCAGTGAAGACTCAGCATTCCATGAAAATGGGGAGGGAACGAAGAGTGCTCCTTCCAGCGCAGGCTCGAGCAGGCTTCGCCGACGATTAAAATCGTCTCAGCAACGGGCAGCCTCAGTAGATACCCTGCACAGCCAATGTGTGGATTTCCCAAAGCCACCTTCCAGGACCAGTGCAAATTTGTACGAGCAGGACTCAGGTCTTGATGACAGTTGTACAAATCAAGCTTCCAAGCAGATCTCAAATCCTTCAGACCAAGACCTGGATAACTTGCTGCAGGAGCTGATGAGAGAGAGTCCCGTGGATGCTGTTCAGGATATCAAGGAGAAGAGAGTTCACAAGTTTGGTATCTCTGAGGATAAGATAAGGAGTCTGGTATCAGATGATGCTTCATAACCTATCCCAGTGGATGTAGACATCACTGAGCCTGAAATCTATGTGTTGTCACTCACTCTACCCAGAGCAAGTGTAGAATGACATGTGAGTAACAAAAATGTCATACAGATGCACGATTATAACAAAAGACATGGCTGCAAGATAGAAAACAAAGTTGAATCTTCCTTTTTGAGATAGTATAGCAGAAAGGTTGTCTTCAGTCTGATCCATAAAATATCCAGTCCATTAATGTATGTTGTTGGCATCGTGTCTACCCGAAAGAGGTTAGATTTAGTGCATTACTGTAGAAGTGGATGTTTTCACATAAGTAATTTTTTGCACTCATCGGGATAAGATGAGATTTGCAAGTTTTTTAATTTTGCAGAATCAAGACATGAACTACTGGAACATATAGCAAGGAAGAATATTTACATGCTTTTATTTTGCACTGGTTTTTGGTTGTGCAAAATATGTGATAATTTCAACACATGAATATTTCCACTTGTACAGTATCCATACTGCTCCTCCAAGTACCAAGAGTATTTCTTTTTCAACAGTCCAGCACTATCACACATATTGTGTGCTTTTTATGTCGACATACAAATTGTAACCGCATCAGTATGTTCCATTTTGTTTATTGTTTGCCTTTAATTGGACTATTCTACAGATTTTATAAGATTGTTAATGTTTGAACAGTCATGCCTGAATTTGATACTTGTCTATGGAAGTACATAGTTGGAAATTCTGTGTAGTATGTTATACACAAGCAAGATGAATATTGAGCACTTCATACTTTTGAGAAAGAGAAAACTTCATTGCACAAAGCATGAAAAAGTCCTGCTGTTTTTCATAAGTACGTTTCCCCAAACAATTTTAGATATTTGAGGAATATTGAAGGAATTGTATGCATACACAACTGAAATTTAGAATATTTTTCTGTTCTTTTTTTTTTTCCAAGGGCATGTCATGAGAAACAATAAAACTCACATCCCTGTAAATCTCAAAGAGGGGAAAAATAGCTTTTCCTGCAAAATTAATAGGAATTCTTTTTCTTTTAATTTCTTTAGCAATCATTGTGTTCCAAATATTGCACATTCTGAAAGTGACAATACCATATAAGATGAGACCTTGTGCACTATATCATGTGAGTATTGAGATTAAAAATACAATTTGTACTACATCCCTGGAGTGTACAGTATATATTTACTTGCTGCCAATGTCTTCATGAGGATCTGGTAGTCGTTATGAGAAGCAAAGTGGTTAGGGCTCCATCTTGTGTTCATAGAGGCAAGAATCATCCCCAGTGAAATGTTAACATGACACTGTAGTGCCTCACAGACAGATTACAGTCTCAGTGCATGAAGTACATCATGACAGTTGCAATACACCCACCATCTCATATTTTAACCCACTGAAGACGGACTGATTTTGCTATAACACGCATTTCCCATAGACACCTGCCCAAGTATTCTCGGGACTCGTCTTCAGTGGATTAAAAGAGGAAGAGTTTCATGAGAACAGTTGTATTAAAGGCTAGATTGTGAGCTCTCAATCACATCCAAAAACATTGATTTAAATGTGACCCTTTCAATATCCAGAGTTCAGATATTTTACTCTGTCGAGAATTCACAGTAATCACAGTGATCAGAAAGCAAACTAACAGAAACACATGATCATCTCTAGTTCTGCCATTTTGTGTCAGAGGAAATTGTCCTAATGCCAGCTGTTAATTCTGTTGTAATTGGTTTGGATATGATATCAAAAGTGTTGCTAATAGTGTGGTAGATTGATTCTTGTTCCATTGCAGAAGTCCAAACCGAACATTATCAGGCAATGGACCACGCACACCATTGGGTTGTTCGTAAGAAACCCTTCGAATGTGTGAGAGGTTGAAACATGAAATTCTCACTAAATTTCCATCTCGGAATCCTCATGTTGGAATGCTCTATTGTTGGGTTGTATTTGCTTTAACTCAGTGCTGAAAGTGGCATTATGCCAATCATAGAATGGTAGTTCATGTAATAAACACCATAAAGAACATTTCACACACACCTATACAAGTGGGACATCTATTATCCCCCCCCCCCCAATTTGGTTTTGCAATGCTGATGCTTTTGTTTCATTAGAATAATTGCAGAGAGAATGTATAGCAGAGAAAATGTATTAAGGTGGTCACACACACACACACACACACACACACACATGCACACACGCATACACACACGCACACCTGGCTTTAATCCTGCATACTTGAAGAGAATGAAGACTACTAGTGCTAGCTACAAATAGATTCTTGGCAAAATATATAATGTTGAAATAAGCATTGAAATTCACCTTTTTACATAATATATTACGTATACAGTAGTAACAGTAGTCACACTAATCACAATGTTGAAATAAGCCTTGAAATTCACGTGTTTGAGTAATATATTACATATAGCAACAGACTAGTCACACTAATCTTTCTCGCTAACAATTTGGGCACGTGCATGAAATCGTATTTTTCTCTGAAATTCATGTTTGTCCTTTCACCATTACTTTGCCTCTCCATCTCACATCAAAGTCACTTATGGAGAGCGTCTGACTTTGATTTACTCTGTCTTTACCTCGCATTCTTGTCTTTTTTTTTTTCAAGGAAAGTGTTGATTCTTACAAGGGGGGGGGGGGGGGGTTTCATACGATCCCGTGCATTTCATTGCTATTCATTCGTACATAGCGCCATCTTTGGTCGACCATTCGGAAGCTCTGAACTCTGTGTACGACCATGTTTTGGCATTTATGACGGCAAAGCTACCAGACAGTAACAAAGTTACGTATGCATTGGAATCTGTCCAGATATGCATGCACCTTTTCCAAATGTCATCTTCGTTTAGATGTAGCAAACAAAATAACACTTCTATTACAATGTGAACAATCTTGCAAGACTAGTTCTCCCAGATATTATAATCTACTCCAGCATAGACAATTATCGATACAGATTATTGAAGTTAACATAATTCCTGAACGACCGATGTTTCGAAACGGTAGCCATATTCATGAAAAAAAAGTCTCGTTTGTTAAGAATCACAGATCGCGCAACTCAGAATGTTCGTTTACAAATCAATAGACTTCATTTTGCATATTCGATGTTGTATAAACTTTATGTCCCAGATTTCTCCCAATGTATTTAGGAAGGAGTCCCGGGGCAATTCATCAAGTCTTAGCAGGTTGCTATGATTTGTATCTTGCCCGTTAGCCGCTCATCGCCAATATCCTATCGAAAACAAACAAACGAAAGAGCAAACAAACAAACACACAAGTAAACAATTAAACAAAAACAAAACCAACTCAACAAAAACACAGCAAAGCTATTCTACATTATTGTTTGAGGTGTGTCCGTGTGTTGATTGATGAAATATACAATGTGTCTTATAATTGCGGTCTGACTGTGGTTTTGAATAACCTATAAATTCTTACAAGGAAGGGAAGCATGGATTCCACTGGTGTTTTGTTTTTCATTTGTTTTTAATCTTTAATTTGTTGTTTACTACACGTCATCGGGCAACCTTTCATTTACAAATCTGTAGCAGTATTATACATCGCACTTGCAATCACAAACATTGCAACAGCCATCCACGGGGTGATATCAGCTAGTTTGTGTTTTGTTTGTTTGGTTTTGTCTGTCAGTGTGCGATGTAGGGTCCGTGGTCTGCATGGGAAGCGTTCCAATCACAAATGGAATCAAAGTGCCACAATTAACAAAGCAGAAGATTCTTCCCTTATGTACAAAGTCCGCTGAGGCCGTACGTTTGCGTGGTATATAATATGCCAGCGCCGTATACTGAGTGCAGAACGAAAGTTGCTCGTTGATATTCAGTGAACTCTTTCATCTTATGGACCTGTTGCCAAAAAGGCAAATCATTAAAACAAAACATTAAAAACAAACAAAGAGAGATCAGAATAGACCAGCAAGCAAGTAAGCAAGAATGCAAACGGTCGTTCTGTTATCGACATGCAGTTTTACCTCGAACAATCTCCTGCGTTATTTTACGATGACAATGTTTGGGTTCACTTTCTGTGTGCTAAGCCTAAAGTCTCGCACCGTAGGCCTTGATACAAACATGATTTGTCCTATAAATTTGTAACCTTTCTTCACCGGGCAGCATGGTGATAGGTATAGATAGCGAAATTATACAATTGATTCTATTTGAAATCCTTCGATGGAAGTGAATTCCAACTTCTGCTGTTCTGTAGAAGTCGGACCAGAAATCTCGTCAACATTATTCTCGGACAGAAAGAGAATGCACGCTTTGTGCTTATCGCAGTACAAAATGACTTCTCTGGGTTTTTTTCTTCCCGTCTCTTTATTTTTCCCTCTATTCAATTCTGTTCTGTTCTATTCTATTCTGCTCTATTCTATTCTATTCTAATCTATTCCATTCTATTCTATTCTATTCTGTTCTATTCTATTCTATTCTATCTATTCCATCTATTCTATTCTAATATTTTCTATCCTATCCTATTCTATTCTATTGTATTGTATTCTATTCTATTCTATTCTATTCTATTCTATTCTATTCTATCTATTCTATCTATTCCATCTATTCTATTCTAATATTTTCTATCCTATCCTATCCTATTCTATTCTATTCTATTCTATTCTATTCTATTCTATTCTATTCTATTCTATTCTATTCTATTCTATTCCGTTCTACTTTAGTCTATTAATTCATTTCTATTCTATTTGCTTTCTCCATACATATCTATTCTATTCTATTCTATTCCATTCTATTCTATTCTATTCTATTCTATTCTATTCTATTCTATTCTATTCTATTCTATTCTATTCTATTCTATTCTATTCTATTCTATTCTATTCTATCTATTCTATCTATTCCATCTATTCTATTCTAATATTTTCTATCCTATTCTATTCTATTCTATTCTATTCTATTCTATTCCGTTCTACTTTAGTCTATTTTATTCATTTCTATTCTATTTGCTTTCTCCATACATATCTATCTTTATAATCTATCTATCTCTCATCTTTGACTTAACTGTTCATGAATGATTTATGAAAATGTATCATAGTAAAGTAGGATTCATGTAAACGTATCATGATAGTAAAGTAGTATTTATTACAAATAACCATATACGTACACGTATGTTTTCTGACGCATGAAAGGAGGATGATTATTATGATTATGAGGATAATGATTTATTTACCAAGTCGGATATGCAAAACACGTGTAAAAGTCGAAACATCAAATACATGTATAACACAAAATGAGATTAAACAAGCTGAACACATGCAGTTTGCAAGTGTGGAAAGTGAAAATGACGCAATTGCTAATCGAGATTAGTATCCTTTGAAATTATTGATTTACGTCTTAAAATTTCAAACGTAAAAATATGTCAAGTGTGTATACCAGTATCATTAAGACGGAACAGTAAACATCCCGCGAGATACATGTATACATTATTCATAAGACTTTCTAGCTCAAGAAATGCGAATGTACATAATGTAGTCAAGGTCATATAAGTCATATAAGGTTCTGCATACACAAAGACGTTTACTCATTATTATGAAAGTGGTTTCTTCTTACGGCAGTGCACAGAAGTGCACAGAAAGTAAATACATTTTTGTTTACGTTATGAAATGTTAAATTGTTGAAGTTTTACTCCATCAGATTTTAGTGATCAACATAAACTAAAAAGTTGAATATGTCGATAATCTATAGTTTTTAGATTATTTATAATATGATATGATACAATGATATGAAATTATCTATTCCTGTTTGGAGTATACGAAATTTAATGCAATGTGTATACTCCATTAATTTGTTCATGTAATAATTCCTTGTCAAATTCAAATTTCTAGCTCTATACTGGTGAAATGATAATAGATTTATCAAATCTGCGCAAAAATCGGATAGAAAGGATCAAAACTAAGACAACATCAGAAAGAAACAGAAATTTCAAGCTTCTATCTTTAGTGTGCTGCCAAATCGAGAATCAGGAAAATTAAGGAGTAATGATGCTATTGTGAATTCTGTAACTGTAACAAACACTTCTGAACAACAAAGGGCTCAAATAACTTCTTTTTCTTTACACTATACCGTATACTTTATGATAACACAAACAACATGCAGCATAAACCACAGAAATGCGGTTTGTGATGGGACTCGACCGTGGAGTTAACATTCTCTCTGCAGAAATCAATTTTGCCGCCTCCTCTCCCTCCAACCGCAAACTTTGACAAGCGTCTCTTGTATACACCTTGCTGATCTACAAATAATAAGCACACGGATGGATTCATGCATTCGTAAAAATACCGAGATTTCTATTGGCACGTATTTGTTGAAAATTCGTGCATACTGGACGGATTTACCAACTAGAGCTTCCGCCGTTCTTAGGAATAACTATTAACGCAAATGATGACTGCAAATAAGGTGTCAAACTTCTCTCGCTGATGGGATTAATGACTTCTGATCATAATTATTGAGATGTGCCCTGTTCATTAAGTAGAATATTCGTATTGCAAGAGAGCTTACGGAGTATAATGACAATGTAAAGTAGACGCCCTTCATCCAGAAATTGTCCTCATTGAGGCAGTATATTTGTTTTCCTTTTATGCTAAAAATATCTCATTTTTATTCAAAAGCTTTCATACAACAATCCTATACACACAACAGTATACACTGTGTTACATTACTTTAGTGCTTGGTGTCACGGTACAAAGGCGGTTTTTTTTTTTTTTTTTTTTTTTTTTTTTTTTGTATTGCTCTCTTGGCCAGAGGAGGGTACCTGCATGTACCAAATACATTAAAGTTTTATGATAACATTGTTATTCTAAGTTATTAGATGTTGTAAAGCAATATAAAAATCCACCCCTACCACGATATAGGCGCTGGAAAGAAAAGAAACAAAATAGAACCATAATTGTTACCAATATCAGGATAAATATCATTCAAATAATAACAATTCTTAAAAGGTGCTAAATTGTCAAAATAAATTAAATCTAATTAAATTGTCTATACAATCTTGAGTTTGCCCATTAAAGATAAAAGTCGCGACTTTTGATTATACACATGCAGTGCAGAGAGAAGGGAAGCTGAGGTCGATACCAGGCCAACTCTGAACTCGGTACAATCCCGGGCCAACTTGGCACAGCCCGACAATAGAAACTCATTCTCCGGTGCGACATCCTCATAGGGAACTTCGAGCTCAGTCAGTCAATCTAGAATACCGGCAAGTATGATAACAAGCTCGAACTGTCTATTATACTCTATTTGATGGACCTTCTTCTAATATAAAATAGAACAATCCATCTGTATCAATTGTGTCTGTGTATCTTTGTTGTTCAGGATTGAAACATTGTGATGTCATGTAAATTCATTCAGTAATAATTATGAAATACTTTTCTTATTTGTTTATTTTGTAGTTCATGCAATTTTTGATTTAAGATGTAGCCGACACAATTTGTGACTGTGCATCACAAAACGCGCCCCTTTTTTGTTTCTTTTGTTTTAACAAAAAAATAAAAGGGGGCGCGCCCGGTGCGCTTCTCCCCCCCCCCCCCCCCCCCCCGATCCGCCACTGAAGGATGATGGTAAAGCTTTGAAAGTATGTATTAATCATGGATAGAATGTGTTAATAGAGCATGCTCAATTTCAGCTTAATCTCATGATAATTGCTGTGTTGTTAAACATCTTGTTTTTGTTCCATTCATTGCACAGTAAGGATGACTTGGTAAGATTTAGTGCTTGAATGGACCCTATACTTCGATACTTCTTTTCCCAGTACACATTTTCCCCATCAGAGTGTGGCTTTCTTGCAAGTATTTAGATTAGATTAGGCGATTCCGTTTGAATTGAGTTACACATCATTTTAAAGCTTAAAGACCGCTCTTTCACAATCTGCCCTTAACTAAAGATTCATGTCTGGCGATGTTTTGCTGGTTTGTGATGCAGAGTCACATGAATATGCACCACTCACACATACCCACACGTACGCACCCACAGGTATATATAAATATGAATGCGTATCTATCAAATTATCTTTACATTACGTAATGTGTACTTTGTATAAAAAATATGATAGCATACTTTCGTTAAATGAATTTCCTGTGGTTTTCCCTGTTGAAAATTCGTGCAGACTGGACAGATTTATCAACTATAGTGCATGCTTCTTCCGCTCTTTTAACTATTAATGCAAATGATGACTGTAATTAAGGTATCAGACTTCTCTCGCTTATGGGAGTATTACTTTTGATCATAATGATGTGCGCTGTTCATTAAGCAGAATATTTATATTGCAAGAGAGATTATTGAGTATAATGACAATGTATAAAAAGTATGATACCATACTTCTGTCAATATTTCGTTAAATGAATTTCCTGTGGTTTCGTGCAGGTTTACTGAAATCCTGCTAAATTGTTTGGCCGAGGACCATATTGTATATGGTGTCGCAAGTACTGAAAACAATTAAACACGGATTTGTGCGAACACAGAATCAACTAATGTGAACCTTCAGAAACATATTGGTTTGCCATCTAACCTGTTACGAAACACAAACAAAAATATATTTAGCAAGTTATTATGTCCGTTGAGAGATATACACAACGGTTCACTATAGCCTTGTATGATATATGTTGCCATGCTAATGCAGGTTATCAGAGCGTTTGTATAAAGGATATCATGCCATTGATTGAATCATTTGTTGGTTGAATGTACTTTCATGAATAAAAAAAAAGAATAAGGAGGGGGAAGAAGAGGAGAAAAAGAAGAGGAAGAAGAGAAGGAGAGATAGAAAGAGTAATGGAGGAGGTTAAGTAGGTGGGTTGCACAACAAATCACGACACCGATATAAAGATCGTGTCTACGAGTTATGATTGAGAAATGAAAGATTTGCATGATAAAACATCTAAAACTTTGCGAGTCTGCCATTCAGAACTCGTCGCTCAGACCTGCCCAGGTACGGTCTAACCCCTCACTCAATCTTAGTGATAGTAAACTGTGTTAAGTTGTTTTCCTCCTGCTCACGAAGGATAAGACACGAATTTCATCATAAAAAAAAGAGCCAAAAACAATGTCACATGTGCACTTCGTAATGCATGACACGCACCCATCTAACACAGATCTCGCTCTGGTAAATGGTCGTGAGAAAAGACAAAGGGTTACAGTGGTAATTGATAAAATGCATGAGAGTCATCGAATTGATTTGGAAGATTGGATTACAATACAGGTTTATAATGCAGCCGTGTAATCGCTGTATATGTCGCGTTTGGGTACAGGGAATAGAAAAAGAGAGAGAGGGAGGGAGAAAAAAGGACTGTAAGCAGCGCTACGTGATTAAATGTTTTGTTGGATAGGTTGATAACTAATGGAGAAAAAAGGAAAAACACCGGCCAGAGCAGCAACATTAACTATACTGTATAACAGAGAAAAATGCTTACATTCACAGCTATACACAATCACACACTCACTCGCATACATTCATGTATGTGAGTATCTATCTATCTATCTATCTATCTGCATATATATATATATATATATATATATATATATATATATATATATATATATATATATATATATATATATATATATATATATCATATATCACATATCATATATCAGGCTCAACATATACCATTGGCCAAAAAGTGGTGTCGCACCACCAAATTTATCTTTTGGTGGCCCGATTGGGCAACTCAGATTCAAAATGGATTTTTAATAAAAATGTTTTAGGCCACTACGAATCTTTCTTTTTTTTTTTTTTTATTTCAAAATTTCAAAATTTCTAGAACGGGCCACCAGACAAACAAGTTAGAGTTATCCTGTAATTGCAAAAATTTAGCAGAATATAAAGTTCAATGCGGCAGTTCACACTTTACTTATACCTGATAATATATACATATGATTCTGGTTTTTACTACGATTTTGTAAAGACTGGTTGCAAATAGATTTATGTTTTGGGGTCGTACATCTATATGAAAACAAGCATCATTGCGCTGTCTGAATCTTGTCTGAATTTGTATATCACTGTTATCATTTTTTTTTTTTTTTGTCATCGATCGATAAGAATGACAAAATGATTATTTATGCATTTTTATACACGTATTTATGGGTAAAAAGACTCGGACATTTTTGTATTTTTAACAGCATAAAGAACAAACAAAATAGATAACCAAAAAAAGAAAAACTCACACAAAACACACTTACATGTAAGTTTCATGTAAAAAAAAAACCAAACAAACAAAGACAAAATGTGGATATTCCTGTACATAGATTTGCACTGCTCCTTTCGCCCCCGTCCAGTAAAGCAAAAAAAAAAATATTTAAAAAAATGATACAAAGAAGTGAAGTTTCAAAGAATTTCTTTAAGCAGATAGTGACCTTCTGTAACTCACTTATCTACAAAAGGAGAATGAATAAAAACAAACTCTGCTTTCTCATTCTATCAAAAACTAGCTATCCAGGTAAGGCTGTAATATAGTATGTTATACTGCATAAAGTCAATACTAGTGTAGAATTCAATAAATGAAGAGAAACCATTTACATTCCATCATGTATTATGTATTGATACTTGGTATCTCGCGGGAACACTACAGTGCCTTTTCAGCGGATTTTGGTTGACAGTTTACACACAAAAAAAGTGTAAATAAACTGTTGGCTTATATAATTATTGTGTTACTGGGGGACATTGTCAATAACATTTATTTCAGACCATTCTTAAAGGGACTGTACAGTACTGGTTGAGGTGAGGATTCAGGTTTTATAACAGTTTTGATGAGATAATGAGAAACCTCTTATGAAATATGAAAGAGTATGTAATTTCAAGAAGGATTCAACGTTTATTTGATGAAAATTGGCCTTGAACTGGCTGAGATATAAAAAAAAAAGCGATCCTAATAAAATTGACAGGCCACGGCTTTTATTAGGATCTCTTTGTTTTACCTTGTTTTTAGATATCTCAGTCATTTCAAAACCGATTTTCATGAAATAAACTTTTGATTTCCCTTAGAATTGTATATATGCTCTATAACATTTCACAGAGTAGTTTCTAAATATCTCACAAGCTGAATCCTCCCCTCAACCAGAACTGTACAGTCCCTTTAATTTGTCCAAAACATACCATTATTATGTTAATGCAAAGACAATGAAAACAAAAAGTCCATTTCCTGACTATTGATTATGAATGCAATAGCACATCGAGCAGTTTCAATGGCATATTTATCGATTATTCGTATATTTTCATCCTTTTTTTTTTAACGATTATTCCTTTTTTAGCAGAAAGTGACATTGGATGACAGAGCTTAGAAATCTTGAAAATATCGAATTATTTTTCAGGGCTCAACACTTCCGTAACACAATGACACATTTTCGACATGAATCAAACAGTTTTTCAATTAAAAAAGATGGAATCAGACATATGATACTGTTTGGTTGAGTAGACATGTACTTCACCTTCTTGAAATGCATCTGCCTCTCGTCTATGTATTATTGAGGTGTAAGACTTCCAATTGCGGCCAGTGTTGATGGGGTGTGTGTAATGCGTGTGTTGTCTATTTTTTTTTTCTCAGTGCAGCAAACAGTTAATGGTAAAAGCTCTAATTAAGGTCTGAACTCTTCTGTGAATGTGTAGAACTGTGTGGTTTCTTCTCCTGTGTCTTTCCCCTTCTTCTTTTTTTAATCTCCCTTTCTCTCTCCCAATCTCTCTCATTTTGTCACGGTGGTGGTCGTTCTTCTTACGATACCGTCTGTGACGTGCGTGTCCAGTCGTCTCGTTTCCCATCACTCCTTGATTGCGATGGTCTCACCCACGTACATACTAAACAAATTGAATAAAGGCAGCAAACACATCCCAGCAATGCCCGTCCCCGATGTAGCCTATACAGATTCTACCGAGGTTGCTTCCTCATAGGCCTACCATGTTTTCCATGAGAGAACCCGTACACCTATAACGCTGGGCGTTTATTTCAGCTCTCCTAGATATCTATCATAGCTTATAGATTATTTAATTTATCCCTATTAGAATGCTATTTTCTTTTTTCTGAAATTACTTTAAAAAAAATGAAAGTATTTGAATGAAAGTATTGTCCCATGTTCATTGTGTCACTGCCGGCAACCATGCAGGGATAGCTTGCTGGCAGTGTCGCTGCCCGGAAAGCAGTAGATGACAGGTTCAAGTCCCACTGATTCCCTTTTTTCCCGACATGTTTGTTAATTTGCAGCATTTCCGATCTTAACAAATATAAATTTGTAGGGGGAGACAAATTGAATAAACTCCCACTTGTACTCTTCTTTTTCTTTTTTTTTTCTTTTTTGCCTAAATGCAAATGTATAAAGCCTTAAGGTTCTCGTGTCATTTGTATATAACTTGGAGTATAGGTTTATGGACGCCACTCTAAGAAGTGGACATTCTACCAAGTAAGTGAATTTATCATATGTTTTTTTTTTTCTAGTTCTGTCGGTTATGACTGTATTCTAATTTATCAGATTTAACATTTGCGCGGTTTGATGCGAGACTGGCCAAATTTTGCTAGGGTCGTACATAAGGATACCACGAATGTTATATGTGTAGATTTATAGCTATACTGATATGATTATGATTTAGGATATACACAAGCATGTAAACCATTCAAAAAGCAATGGTTTCAGTTCAGGATAAATTTAGACCCTACACCACGGTTACAGCTAACTAACCATGACTATAACTGGGCTGTGATACAAGGGACCTTTTTGGAACAATGTAACCTGTCAATGAACTTGTTGTGCACTTATTATGACGCTCAACGCGTTATTTTCTATTTCTCCCAGTTGTACGTGCTTGACACAAACCCGTCTTTGGCGAGGCTTGAAGGACGCATTGACTTATGATATACAATGTTATCAGTTATTATCATCAGTAACAAAGGGAGACAAGAGATACTACTTTAATAATGAGGGGGGAAAATATCTGCCGAAACGCGGATGACCTGAAAAGCGCACGTGCCGCGGAAAATCCATTTATGACAGTAACCGCAAATAGAGAGTGAAATGTATTGTACTCGAACGTGCAAACGTGTCCAGTAACGTTTGGGTAATTATGTATTGTTTGGTTCTCACAAAGATTAGATTTCGTTGTCAACAGGCTTTGTGGAGGTACCCCTTCTCGCTCATCCCTCGTCATGCTAACCGACTCCAATGACATCATCATATATAGATATTTAGGAGAAAACGTCTTTTGTACAGATCATTATAGTTTCCTGCTTGGGTGTAACATTAGATTATCTGCAACCGCTACATCGTGAGAAATCATAAAACGATATTGCTATTCCATCTTCATCAAACGTATCAAAGCCAATCTAGTATCCGTGTGAATGACACAGATAGCATTCACATTGTTTCAAGTAAGTTCGATCAGAATTTCATTCCCTTTGATCGAGCAGTCAGTGTGCTCCCTGATTTTAGGTTTTTGCAATTGGAGCCGTCTTTTTCTTTACAGTATAATAATTACAGCACATTTCATGCATCTTTTCTGTAAGAAATCTATGAAGATGATCATCATTGAAGAATGGACTTGATCATCATTACAATCATCATCGAATACAGATTTAGCCTCATTCTCCCAATTCATTGCCTCCGGATGTTGTTGGGTGTTTTTATCTGGTGCACGTCACGAGACCGACACCCACGAGTCATACAGCCCACGAGTCATACAGCCCATGAGATATACAGCTCACGAGTCATACAGCCCATTAGTTCGACACTAAGCTAACAAGGCCCACGAGACCTACACATTAAGCCCACAGTGTTGTATCTGTCGAACTCGTGGGCTGTTTTCACCTAGTGTCGAACTCATGGGTTGTATGACTCGTGAGCTGTATGACTCATGGACCTGCTTTCAATGTCGAACTTGTGGTCTGTATGACTCGTGGGTGTCGGTCTAGTGGGATGACCCGTTTTTTATCATAGTGTGCCATTTTTAGATGATGAAGTGTCAAAAACTGTCGAAATTCTGATCTCAGCCTCAATCACTCATTCAAAACAGACAAAATGGCAATCTTATACTACTCTCCAAACTTTAATATTGACGTTTACATGACATATAAAACAACTTGAACCATTAAAACTTTTTTTGTTTTCAATGATGCGGCAACTATTACACCCCATACTATATACTTTTACAACGCCATCATCATTTCATTAATTTTAAGATTAAAAAGAAAAAAATAAATTAAATAAAGACTTGTGAAGACAAATGTAAACTTATGAACTCACATGAAAACATCACCTCATCCTGTGAGGGTGTTCCAGGTGACTGCCAACGCTATCATCAATCTCAGAAATCTATTTCGTTTACTTCCCATCCGATTTTTTTGCTTCGTATCATTTTTCTACTATTCTTTCTTTTCTTTTGGTTCTTTACTCTTTGAGAGTCAACTGCATGGAGGGTATGTGACCAAAATTCAAACGAACAAACAAATCAACGCACTTTCATGGGGTGTGCGTTACAAAAAGAGGGAATGAAACACATTTGATGTATAATTTTGCTTTTTATGAAATGGTTTGGCGATTGTTTTATCTTTTATTTTGTTCCCCTTTCGTTATTATCTCCATTGTTAGCTTTCCAAAGACAGAGAAAGTGGAGAGAAATTGTGTTCTAAGAACTCAGCACCTTTTATATGCTAATAACAAAATACTGACAGTTGTTATAATAAATTGGGTATCAGTTATAAAAGCTAGATGTCATGCACGCTATATACCAAGGTGTTCCGATGCCTTGGAAAGCAACATCAAAGACTGTGACCCAAAATATTTAATCACACTGGGCAATATTCAGTGAACAATACAAATATGACTACAGGAAAGCTTCGCAGGCAATATAGCAAGTAATCTAAATCAATTTCATTTCATTTATTTTTCTATTTCCATGTTATACAAAATCAACACAAAATAACAGTGATATACGAATTGTACAAAAACGTGAAATGGCATGAAGCAAATATAAATACATACATTAAATAGATATCAAACAATTATAGTAAAGTAATAGTGCATAGCTCTGCGCCTCCACAAGAAAGGTTGCCGGGACAGTAATGCTCCAGAGAAGCTGGCCTAAGCGTCTTCTCGTTCATCAACGATGGAGGATCAACTATCCAATGATAGGAAACATGAAAAAATTAGAATGCTATCTTCTTAGGTGTAGTGTTTAAAAAAAGAGAAATAAAACAACGAAAGTAACGACTATTAGTCACCTTTGATTTTCTTCATAACATTTCTTCAACGCACGATTTACGTCTAGGGAGATAACAGGTTCTTAACGTCCCGAGTATACTCGAGCAAGCGTCTATGGGAAATGCGTGTTGTAGCAAAATTAAACCGTCCTCAACGGGTTAAGTTGCACCCTATATAACGTTATAGTGTTAAGGCATTTCCTTTCGCTTATTCGTGATTTTCACAACTTGGGAAAATGAATACTTGTTTCCGTGTATGGAATGAGCGAGACCTTTGTTTTTCTCAACTCATTATTCATTACATCAGTTTGATGACTGGAGTTGAAATAATTGATACGAGATAGTATTCATGAAATCGAACTTTGATATTGTTCTAGACTAAATTGGGAATTGTCTCGAAGAAATCAGGACTTTTGGTAAAAGACGTTGCCACTGTATGACGAATTTATCACTCTTGAAAATATCTTGAAATAGGGCCTATCCATGTAACTTGAAATTTGTTGACTGATGTTAGAACACTTTGCATAAAGGGGAAGTTTTACTGTATAACATTGTTGCATTTTTGTGCAAAATTTTGATAAATGGGTGAACTGTTTTCATGTCTTCGTGAAGATGTAATGAAACTCAGATATTCTCTGTCGAGGCATCTGCACCAGTGACGTTGTTAGTGACGTCAATGATATTTGTGACACGAAATGATCGATATCATAACTGCAATAGCTAGGAAATACCATATTACATGAAATGTACAATCATCTTCTTTTCGTTTTTGTTTTTGTTTTTTGTTTTTTGTCAGGCGTGGTCTACGTTTTATCAGACGATATCATGTTCAAACAGGTTTAGAATCAAGAATGAAATACTTTTCTTAGGCTGGAAAGCCAGGTCACAATTCTGATTGAAAATTCCGTTCCTATTCTAGGGTTGCTCGTATCAGGTATACTACGGTCTTAATTCGGACTCTCTCGCAAAGGCAGCGAGGTGGAAGTGGAGAGCTGAGGCACAATAATTTAGAAGCATAATACCCTGCTAAGTATTCAATGTCGGCTCACTTGACCAGTCATTTTAATGTTCAGGATACCTACAATTACATCAGCGTCTGATAAGATGGAATGCATCATGTACGCGTTCACTTTGCATAGCTGGAAGCTGGAAATGCAACAGTGAATCGACAATGTCTTCGAACATCCGCGGCGACGGATAGACGCTATAGGATATTGCAGAACCCGGCGAAGTTTACCGAGGCCCCTTCACTAGTCTTCGCTAGACCCTGGGTGAGCCAATCAGTCGGAAATGTGGCGTAACAAGCTGATATTAGTTATTTTCATGCACTAGATTTGCTCTAAGGAGATGGGGCGACTACAGGATTCAGAAAAGTTTGACATTTTGAGCGCCATGCATTGTAAGAACACCAAGACGTTATGCGTTATAGGAGGTGTGGCCTCACACAACTTTCAAGGACAGTGGAAATGAAATGACGAATCTAAAGCATTTCGGGTAAACACTTTAAGCGTTTTGGAACAAGGAAAACTGATTTCGAAGGCAACTGATTGCCTTATTACAATCAGTTCTTTTTAAAGTATGAATTGCTCATGACTGTTGCTGTATATTTTTTTTCTTTGTTCCGCAACCAAGGGACTATCAGACAGTTAAACGCTGATACCGTGCGGATAAACAATACATTACAATCAACTTTTATTTAAGATTCATGTCAAATACATTTGCAAAGGACTTTGACACGAAGTCGTTAATCGACAAATGCTTATCATTCAATACATTCGAGTCGGACGCATTGGCTATCCCTGCGATTTCATAAGCATAGTATTCAGAGGTTAAAAATCTAGGCTAATGCAAATAAACTGACTTAAAAAAGGACAAAGTAAACAAAAATGATTGTGTTGAACAGTATATAAGAGCAATGTCAAAATTGTTGTGGAGGCAGGTATAAGGCTTCTTCGTTACTCAATATAAGATATCATCCTATGTAACATATGATTTTACAATTTATTTGTCATATCTAGATGTGTCGCATTTTACCTCGCCTGCATTCTCTTTTCTTTCTATTTTTCTTTTTTTTTTGGGGGGGGGGGGTGGTGGGGAGGGCAGTCGGAACACGCTCTTTGACCAGTTAGAGATGATGAACTATAAATTCTTTTTCTTTTCTTAAACTGACCACTTACTGATTGTGTCAACGAAGTATGTCATATACTATTTGGAAGCGTCATTCATTAGAAAATACTTCCCCATAGGTATTGGAAACCCTGTCTAAGTTTTCAACATTATTGTGTGCATGTACGCCTGTCTTGTTTTGTACTGAATTTAATTTGATTGATCTGATTTGATTTGATTTGATTTGATTTGATTTGATTTGATTTGATTTGATTTGATTTGATTTGATTAATTTCCCAATGAGAATGTCCACTGTAAAGGAAGCGATCCTTGAAACATACAAATCCGGTTACTCAATATGAAATTATTGTCATTCAATTGTCCACTTTTCTAACGAAGTGCTACACGAACGAACGGTAACAAGACTGCTTCCCGAATACAAACCCTGTATGAATGATGAAGTGGTATTATAGCATAAAAGAAAACTATGATTTCGTTTACCACGTTTTTACAAGACAGGATAGGCGAAAACGGGCTGATCCAATGGTACATATTGGTTAATATTTTGCTGTAGTATTTGGTGAAGGAAAAATAAATCTATAGTGATGAGTGACATAACAAGAATACTCGTGATATAGGAAGCCGATCACAGCAAAATAAGGAAGCCCCTAAGCCAATTAGCGATATTTTCATGGTCATTGACAGTACGTCAGCAGTAATGGGGAAATCTTACGAAAACGAAATGAAACCTTAATTTTGTATGTTACATATACGAAGAAAACTTGAGCTTGTGTTTACTTCTTTCTATGATAATTCCCCGTCAATAATTCCTTTCACCTCATCTCCCCAGCGCAGCTACCATAGAACATCCGTTACATAATACCTTATAGCAGTATGCCGTCTGCAGTTACGACCGTCATGACGCAAACATGGTACAAATATGTAACAACTGCACTACTGATGGGGATGCTTCTTTAATCAGTTGTGTAAGTTACTAAATTCAAACAAATATAGGGAAATTGACCAGAAATTTATAACATGAATGAATATGAGCTTATTCATTCTTTGCTCGCTTTCATTCTGTTGCCTAATTTCCTACATTCAATTTGTAAGAGTTTTCCGCGTATCCACCATGTTTTTGTTGAGTTGAATTTGATTTGTGCTTTCTATTTTAGTTTTTTTTACATAAACTTAACTTTTTAATTTCAAGCAATTTCATGTGCTTTAACATCAGTGATATTTATATGTTTTGAAATGTATTTGCCATTTGGGACCACTTTATTCACAACAATATTTTTCAACAAAAAAGTAGACAGATTTAACTACACTGGATTGAAACTTTGTAATGACAACCTATATATCACCAGTGGTATTTATATATTATTTTATTCAGTCTTCTTTAAAAACAGGGTAGTCTTTTCAGAGCCAAAAGGCCTGCTTTTAAAAAGAGCCTTGTTAACATAAATATAACAATATGTTATATTTATAACAATGGTATGGAATATTGTGTAAAGGAAAAGATACTTGAGTATTACTTTTTCATAACTTTCCAAGAAGTTGCAACACGTAATGATATGTGACGTCATGCAATGAAAATCAACCGACATGACGAGGGCAACATTAATTGTCATCATTGAGGGGGTATGTAGGTAAAATATCAGAGACGGACAGCTGGACTTGACAACCATTTCACCACCCGAGTTGGTAAAACACACAGAAAATTGGATAAAATGAAAAACATTTGTGTCAACAGGAGCGAGAGGCATAATCGAGGTGGGCGCGATAATGATAATCAAGCTGAAAAATGACAAAAGCAACGATTCTTTTATTGATATTAATGGTAAAGATGATGGTTGCTATAATGTGAAAACAGTGAGATAATGTTGATGATAATGATAACGGTGATGACAGCGATGATAAATAATGTTCCTGCCGGCGCAGTTGGCGGTGATGGCGAAATTACGACGGATATCCGGGGTCCGTTAGGTATGGTGACTGTACACTATTTGCCCAAACGACTACGGGTGATCAACGCGTCTCCACACAGTGAGTTGACTTTAACGTTGTTTGGGTGATGGTCCGTGGGAAAGGAATTAGGATTTTAGATGGGAGGGAGCAATGATTGGCTCAGTAAAAAATCCTCTTCTCAGTTGATTAAGGGGCCAGTTTTCAGTTTTGTTCCATTGATCTATATTGATGTGTGAATACGACAATTCAGTGTTGCTTGTGGTATCGTAACCCCCCCCCCCAATGTTTTGTTTTTGTTTTTGTTTTGTTTTTTAATGTCGTCAAGTGCTGATTGGCTAGTGGCCGTCATGAAAAAGTTTCTTTCACCTAATATATGATAATCTTACACTCTTGTAACTGAAGTCATGCGAGAGTTCGGAAAGTAACAGAACAAACAACTGATAACAAAGCAATAGCGTCCTCCATTCTGCGAAGAAAATTTCTGTTTGAAATGCAGGCTGAGAAATGCATAGACTTGTAGGCATGAAAAGTGATTAAATCCATAAGGAGCTGTCTACCGAGTGCAGCAAACAAACTACCCCCCCCCCCCTCCCCCGCGACCCCACTTTCACGAGGAGGCCCCAGGTTGAATTCGTACCGATGTGCGGGTATAACCCGCTAGCTGCTGGCCGAGGATCATGGCGAAGGAGATCCGACATGCAAACCAAATATCCTCTCTTCATACCTGGTAAAGCAACATAGAGGGCAAATTCAGATTGGCAAACATTTTCCAAAAAAGATCCCACGATTGGTAATGAAAATGTCAGCTTCAACTCATGTCTGCCTAATCAGCCGTGGTCGCCAGTCTTGATCGAAGTTGCCCGTCTCTCGAGCCCTGTCACTGTTTATTTCGTGACGGGGACGGGACGGCCTATATCCGCGCTACGCTGGCATGGCTTTTTCGGCGGCTGGCCTTGCTGGTGTAGCTGCTTGCCGCTCTCATCAACCGCGTCAGTATATTCATACATACCAAGAAGGAAATAAGAGAGAAAACAGATAGTAAAAGTGAAAGATGCGCAGAGAAAGAGAGGGTGAACGAATAAGGACGGAAATCATACGTTTGACGGGCCTCTCCAAATTCAACATCAATTTGTGTCATTTAGCTCCCAGAATATTAAAACTGAAGTGGATAAAACCACACAAAAAGGTCATTGAATTAGAAAGTGACTACAAATAATGCTGGCAGAGAGATGGAACCTGATACCAAGAAAGTGGGGAAAGATTTGTCATGGACATGTTGAATGGAAGGGAAATGAAGTTTGGAGATTGAACAGCGTCGATATCTTACGATAGGCTCCATGGGTTCATGAGTGATATAGAAAGAAAAAAAAAACTGATTTCAAATAATCACCAACTTACAATGACAGGTCTTGTTTTACCCACGGAGAAAGAAGAAAAAATCGCAAGCCCGCTCTGGTGAGTGGACCATGCATTTCAGAGTGATCTATCACAATAACATCATCATGTCACTCACACGATTATACTCTCTAACATTCATCGTGTGATTTGGGTGCCGACACCGAACTCTGATGTCTTTGATCGTGTCTCACATACATCATGAAACTTATAGGACTGTCATACTAAGATTCTGGGCTCCGTGTTCACTATACAAATCCCGTAGAGAGTGATTCCAACAAATAGTAACAAAAACTCTGAAAAAGAAGTCGTAAGCAGCTTCTAGTTATCCGTACAGCCTGCAGATAGGACGATGGTATTGGCGGCCTGAGGCCTATACGCCAGGACTGGCCGTACACTATCCACTGAAGGCTGAGGAGTGCGCAGCGAGCCTCACCAAATATGCTACAGAGCAGTAGAAAGTTTTAGTCACCCACTCTCGTCATGTACAACTTTATGATAATTGCGTTGACTTCCGTATATTCATCGCATATTAATTTTTGTTCGTTTTTATTCGTTTGTTTACTTGTTTCATTTGTGAGTCCGTTCTCATAGAATATTTGGTTGTACTCTGAGCCGTTTGCGACTGCGGTAAATGATGTGATAACGCCCACAAATAAGAACTCTGGTCTCCACGAGATCTTTCATGATTCCTTTTCATTCATACGTTTTATTGTATTTCTTTATGACTCTACGAGATACATTGTAACGTTTTATCAGGCCACTTACACTTCGTACAATCAAGATGAGTTACCGGGACTAGCTAAAAATATTATAATACCATGTTACTCCTATGAAAAATGACCTTTATACTGCGGGAACATGTTGTCATGAGCACCCTAAAGTGAAAGTGGTACTCTACCACCTATTTGAGGTACTTTTCAACCCACAGCAATAATTGTAAGGTACGTAAATACACTGTTGCAGTTTATTGTGATAATCATGATAAATTTGTTCAACAAAATGAAGACACACACGTGTAGAAATCATTTTGCAAACGTTGAACATGAAGACCACAATATTCAAAGTTGCCACGCCCTATGAAAGTATACAGCACTAGCTCTGAATCTTTTTAGAGGGCTTGAATCAAGAAATCATCATAGAAAAACCTCATTTACAACTCAGACACTTTTAAAGTTTAATGAGCACTGCACACACACATACACTCACACACACACACGCATACAATGTATAATGAGAGATAAAAAATTAAAGAGAGGGGGAGAGGGAGAGAGAGAGAGAGAGAGAGAGACATTCAAGAAGATTCATGTGTTTTTTATCTATGCCCTCGCAAAGTGTAGTGTGCGCACGTGCATGTAGTAAGGCAATCACTGTTAGAAGTATGAAAAGAAGACGAAGAAAGAATCAAGGAAAGGAAAAAGAAAAGAAAAAAGAGAGAGCCGGAGCAGAGAAAGTGAGGGGGGTAACGGGGGTGGCTTAAGCCACGATACTTAACGGATTATGCCGTGCTCGGTGTACCAATTCCGGGGCCTACTGATATAGTTCACTACCCTGCCAGCAAGTTCGCAATATCCTTTAGTTTTTCTCAACTGTCTACCTATCTTGAACATGCCCGTCTTCAAATTGCCAAAGGGAGGCAGAAAAGAGAAGGGGAAAAAGTCGCGGTGTACATCTGCATACTAGTCGGCTGTTATATTATACTTGTGCAGTCTCGCTTATTAGGTAACATTTGCTCATATATACGCTCGTCCTGTGTATTTTTTATCTCTTCGACTAAGACGTATTCTCATTTTTTCTGATTTATGTCAGTTCATATTGCAGAGCGATATGACAGCATAGTGCAACAAACAGCCACACATGGAATAACTCCTACATACGGTGAGTGGTGGCGGATTCATAGTACCCGTTACATTTGGCATTTTCGTGCACTAATCTCTGAAGGTGGGTTTTATTTGGCTCGGGCGTATGTTTGTACTCAAAGTGTCTTTAGGGGCATGGAAAAGGAAAACATGAAAAGGGGAAAGGAGCGAGAGAAGGGGATCGGAGAACGCGATATGGGAAGAAAGCTATCAAAAATTACCGCTCAGGAAGGATAGTGGAGGCCGCAATTTGCCGCCATATCTCCAGTTTGTGCAACGCAAAGTCAGGCCGGTATGCACGCCACGTCAGCAAAAAAAGGACGAAAGAGATGAAGCGAGACCGGTAAAAATATACAGGCGGCGCTACCAAAATAACGACTGTCTTTTTTGCAGTGTGGATATTGGCCTGCCGATGGGAGATCGCGGTACGGAGGGAAGAAGGGTGGCGGATTTAGCCGCTACTCCGGCTTGATGAAATTACGTGGTAATATTGGTCATATTCGTGTACTATGAGTTTAATGTCAAAAGTTGACATATTCGACGCATTTCGTCGCCGATGCTGTTGATGTTGTTTATACCATCCACTATGACACCATGCTCTTTTCCTATTGTACATGCGCAGCATGTGTAATGAAACAAAACTTTTTTGCTCTCTCTCTCTCTCTCTCTTTCACGCACTGACCTTGGATGTCATTTCATAAAACCAATATCGACCCCTCGCACTCTTTATTCACTCGACATGTCGGAAGATCTCCGATTTTGAATGCTTGTGGGGAAATCTTCAAACTACGACTTGTGAAGATGACATGGGCTACAATATTGAGAGCGATGATTCCTAAATCTTTGCTAGAACACCCAGATCTGCTTGGTGACAATTGACAATATAGCTCTGCTTTGAATTGCCTTTTGTCTGCTAGTGATTCGGTAAATCACCCTATTCTGACTTAATGTCGACCCACATTCAAGATTGGAATACCCGCGCTCTACTCTTAGGCCTTTGACCAATGGAGATATAATCTAAACAAGTCACATGACCTGAAATCGTGTATCGCTGTCATTGGTCCGCACTGCTGAATTTTGACAAACACAAATTCCGAAAAGGCGATTAAACAACTATATATGTTCTTTAATTTGATAATTCTCTAATTTGATCAATATTTTTAAATTTATCATTCTTTTGCAAGTCAAAATGTTGGTCTCTCTGGTTTGATGAGGCATAATATCCTCACTGGGTTTCCCCATCTCCATTCTCCAAATTATTTATCACCACAATGCTTATTTTTCTGCAGTCCCCATTTAAGGAGTAATGTTCCTCCTTTTTGATTGATTACTTATGCTGATATTTCTTTACTTTACATTGTGCGTATACGTTATTGATTATGTTGAGATATGAAAATAAAACAAACTTGAAACTTAATTGGCATAGCAATTATAAACTCTTGTGAAGTCTTTATACTTCCCCAGTGATGTAGAACTCTCTCCGCTCGGACATACCATGATTGTAATCGCTCATTTACTATCTGCTACACTTTTGAATAAACTACATCATCATTAATGTGTCATTGTGTAGCGTTCGTTTGTACTCATTTGCAAAACGAGATAAAAGGTGGTAGATTCTAATTTTAATCATATGATGTCTAAACATATTTCATAATAACAACATTATGATAGTGTAACAAAATCTTCTTCACTAATAATACACACCGAATTTACTTTCAATAATAATACAATATGTGATAATTGTTTTCCTTTGATTCACATCAGAGGCTAAAATTGTCATTCTGCACGCTGTAACGAAACTCAAGAAGTTATATCAAATTTTTGCTCTTCTTTAATTATTCATGTGTTTGTAAACTTAAAAAAAGATAGAAATGGTTTCCCGTGTGATTACGTGATGTGAAAAAAATACACTCTGTGACATATTTAGCATTTCTACCCTGTAAGAAAAAAAAAATATATAAACATACTATATACTTAATGATCAATTCTAAGCTTGTTTCTCAGAGATATTATGTAATTGTATGAGAAAGTCTCTCTGTAATATATTTGGAGATTAAAACGTCTTTTCGGAGGATACCAGTACCTTAATTCAAACAGTGTATATACGTGAGTAAAATCGAATGACAACCGAATCGTATAGATTTTGATGTTGCTTTAATCAAGTATGTACTTCCAGTCATGTTGAACAAGTTAATGGTGTCTCATCAGGCAGATGGTACTGTTCAAAGCATGAAGCCTCATTTCCATCATGCTTTTAAAAAGGAATGAAAGTTTGTTTGTTTGTTTTCTTCTGCCACCGATATTCACTTACGCTTCAGCTCCTTCATGAGTATAGATCTTACGTGCTTAATACCCAACAAACCATTCTTGTGGGTCAAATTTGATGGAATCGCTCGAAACTTGACAGCAGCGTTTGGCACCATGTCCGTAGACATGACGTTTCGGTCAGTTCTTCTCTATGCAAAAAATAGCGAAAAAGCTGTATATATGAGCCGTTTCTGGTTAGACATGTTAATATCTAATAGTTTGAATTTCTGGTAAGATATGAATGCCGTAATACTTTAACAACAGGCCAACACGCCAATACATGTACCTTAAGAAATTGTCAGATTGGTAGATTGGTACTGCATTATTTCATGAGTAAAATTAACGACATTTGGGATTGTCGACTCGGAGTAATCAAGCGTTCATTCAAACTTTGAGTTACTGGAAGTAGAATGCGACAAAACGCACACTGAATAGAGACGCTGAGAGTCAACTTCTCACCGTGCTCAGTGGTGGTATCAGAAACAAATATTTTTAATAATGATGAAAACGCCAATCTGCATTTATTGGTAGTTAAAGTTTCCTTAAGCATGCTACGTGTCGTGTGTGTGCGTGCGTTTGTGTGTGTATGTTGTGTGTGTTGTTTGCTTCTGTTGAATGACTGTCATACCAGAAGCACGCTCGCAGAAATGAGTAATTCAAAAAGCAGAGCAAAAACAAAGATCTCGGAACGCGTTTTAACCTGATGTGTAGACCTTGATTCAGCGAGACAAACTAGCGAATAGTACACAAGACCTTTAATTAAAACGGGACGATGGCTGTAGTGTCGATTTTATCATATTCTCTCCCTCACCCTCCTCCCTAAATCCCCGTGTCTGCTAATCGGCTGATGGTGATTTAAAGTGTAGCAAATCTTTTGTTGCCAGCCTGCAACAGCAAACAAGGGCGCGTGACTTGCGTATGATGGGGAGATTTTGGCTGATGCCCGTCCGTGCGATCATGCGTGGCACCACCTTGTTCGTCACCGAGTGAGCCCGGGCAGCAATACCGTGCGTAATCGGCGAGCTCAACCCTCCATGGCGGATTTGACGCAACGCTGTGAGGTTTCGCTGCTTGCTCGCGAGTGGCGAGTGTGGTTTGTTTTCTCCCTATTCAATCCGCTTTCAGTTAGTCCTTTTTTTCTTGCTTGGTTGCTATTATCTGCAGTGTACATATTCCACTTTAATGACGACGAGCTAGTTAGTAAGGACGCATATAATATACACTGCACGGACGCCAACACGACTCGCGTGCCTGCCCCGATACAATCGGCACCGGAGATGCGGTTCTGTGCTTTAAATTCGTCCGGCCACGTGCGGCCATTTATGGGAAGAGTGAATGGAATCAGCTATTCTCTGTTTAGTCACGCTCTCACAAAGAAATACCAAAATCATTTTTTTTTTTTTTTTGCTCTCTCCCCTTTCCTCTCCCCCTCCCCCATCTCCCTCTCTCATAGTTGTCTTTCTTACTCTGTGCTTCTCTACTCCTCCTGTACTCTTCGAACGCCTGTAAATGACCAATCGGTTTCTATCAGTAACCGCAACCTAACGCAGGGGAAATATGGGTGTTGTAATGGAGTTGACTTTTCTACAAAAAAAAAAAAAAAAAAAGAAAAATACAGCTCGCGGAATACAAAACCACTGTGAGGAAGGTAAACGCACACGTCCGGTATGTTTCTTGTAGCTACTTGATCCCATTGAGACAGAGAGATAGGGACGGACAAAGAGACAGACAGACAGATAGACAGACTGACAGAGTGAGGTAAAGAGAGGAAGAGAGAGAGAGAGAGGAGAGAGAGAAAGAGAAAAAGGGGGAAGAAAAATTAAGAGTACGGGATCTTACTTTGCCTGCGGCGTGAAACTCTGAGGGACGGAAGAACGGGAGGGGAAAAAAAAGATAGCAAAATTGGAAAACGTTGACAAAAGTTCATTGGTGATTTTCTCTAATCTATCCAGCATTCACTGATACCTCAGTATCTGATTGAAATATTCTGGCAATTATCAAAACCCGACTTTTTTTCTTCCTTTTTTTTTTGTGCGTGTGAAGACGCTGCTCAAATCCGAATAAATGACGTCTCAAAAGCAACGAAGAGTCATAAAAATCGAGATGGGATTTTCACTATAGTTTTGATATAGTTTCATCTGTAAGGGGAGAAAGACTCGGGCGGAAGACTTTTTTCATCAAACGATGACAGTTATTACGTTCTTTGTAGAAGAGGAAATTGAAACTCTTCTTAGCTGATGACACAAAGACCATTATCTACTCAAAAAGAATTATATTCAGCTCAGACGAGAAAAGAAATAGAGGAGAAGAAAATTTACAAAAAACAAGAAAATAGGAGAACCCTCAGGAGAAAGAAAAGAAATCTGTAAAGACGTTTAATCTCTTCGAATTTATTTCATGACAATGAAATCGGTCCTGATCATTGCAGAGTCATACACTAGTAAAACTAGAGAAATAACCATTAATTTTCATCTTTGTGAATGTATTTCATTGAAGGTAACAAAACAATGGTTACATAGATTCGGAACGTAAAACTGAACTAATGTACTTATAACTTTTTATATTTGTGTTATATCTTACACGGCAGACGTAAGGTTTTTTGATAAATAAACTTTTCACACCGTTGTTCCTTTGATTTTGGCTCATTTTTTTTTCTGAGTATCTATTACCTACTTTTATGATAGACATAAAATAAACAAATTCCAACTAAAGAATTCACTGTTTTGGGGTTGAAACATTTGACCACCCCATGACACGCAGGGTGTCAAAAGAACTATAATAACTATAATATCAATATCCATGCCAATACTAATATTGATAACAAAATCAATAGGCCGTCTTCTTGCAAACATATATCAAACACGTGTCTTCCCAAAAAGTATTTGGATTATTTTTATTTGGTCTTAGCGTTTGCTTTGATATCAAGAATAATCTTTTGGGTGCTTTTTTTTTATTTCTTAGCTCATGAAAGTGTCGGAAGAACTAAGAGACAATAGCCACAGGCAAAAGGGGTAAGGCAGATCGAGGTATACGGCATTATCGATGAATATGATAACATTATCAAGGAGCTGCCTTATTGCAAATTGTCCTTTTCCCGACAGTCATTTTTTACATCATTCAGTTTGATAATGTGAACACTTCTGTGTTTTGTTGTTGTTTGTTTTTGTTGTTGTCGTCGTTGCTGCAGCTGCTGCTGCTGCTGGTGTTGGTGTTTGTGGTGTTGGTGGTTTGTGTATGTGTTCATTATAGATTATATAAGTATTCTAATGCCACTGGCGATGCCATGTATGCATCTTTCCAAAAGGTAACCAAAGCTCTCTGTCCTTAACGGATTAATTTGATTTGAACTTTCTAACACTTTGTGCTACTGACTAAATGTGGAAATATTGCAGTTAAAACATGCATGACTCTTGTGGTAAACACAGACATAATCATACAGATAAAAAGTTCTTTTGAAATCGCAACAAGATTATCAGTCAATTTTAAAGTTTGTTCGTTGGAATGGAATGGAATTCTATATAGTATATCATCTTCCTCCACGAGATTCTTGCTCAATACTGGGGGGAAACCATTGGCAAATTGCAGTCGTAAGTTGTTAAAGACACCACCACCACCACCACAAACAACAACAACAACAACAACAACAGCAAAAATCTCAATAATTATAGAAATCAAGACAATATGACGTATTTTCTTATTTCTATTCCTAAAATACCATGCCACGCTTTTATTCTTTTCTTCCCTTGTCTGGATAATCATGGGAGTGTTGTATAACGACATGTGATATAAAATCAAATTCATATTCTATCTGTTAATTGATATTTACCATTGGTTCTGCTTGAAACACGGTTTTAGAAACTATTTTTTTTTTGTCAGTGTTGACGCATAAAGTCAAGTAGGAATTATGCAAATTTACGAATCTTGAATAACAGTTACGTATTCGGAGGCTCATATTGTCTGTGTGTGCGTGTGTGTGAGAGAGAGAGAGGGAGAGAGAGAGAGAGAAGAACACATACAATAATTGACAATACTGATGATACCCGGTTTTCCTTCCAGGGAGAAAGAATAGGAAATTTCATATCCTTTCTCTCGGTGAAAATCACTATTTGGAAATTCTTTTACTCTCAAGAAGAATTTTTATTCCTGGAGTCTGGAAAACATTGGAGCAATCACTGGGTTAGCATTGTGATTTACTTCAGTTTACTTCTATATTTCCAGATTTTTATATATAGTTCAAATGTTCAGAATTTCCTTATTCATTTCTTTACATCATTCTCATCGTGTATGATAACTTTCAGGTCGGACAATCATTTCCTATTCGCATTCGTTCAACCAATTTGAAGCATCATTCGAATTTGCCGTGATGTTTAGAAGTACTTGAGTTTGAATGTTGGTTTGATCAGAGAGACTGGAGTAACCCAAGATCCCAGTGATCTTTCGCATCGGTGACAGACCCGTAGGCCACACTCTGCCCAAGGTTTGGGGTTGTGTCCCGTCGTACTTCTCCATGCAGTAAAAATAAAGTCTGTGACACTCCGTCGGGGCGCGCCACCGTTTACTAGGGTACCAACATTGAACTCATTTTGTAAGACAGTCTGGGAGAGTTCTCAAGTACTACAGTAACCTGTGGGGATAACATTGTTTGGAATCATCGGCGGCTAGGAGGGGTACTTACTGGAATCGCATCTGGAGATAACGCCTGCAATCGACGACTTAAAGTCAAATAAGAGAATATACAGTACACATGGTAGAAAGAATATGACAAACAGTTTTCTCCTTTTTTTGTCTATGATATTTTTTTTACATTAACGACTACAATATAATTCCTGATTTATTCTGTGTTATGTTTTGCTGGCAAAAAGAATGAAAATAAATGAATTAAATTGAATTTAAAAACTATAAAAAAAGAGTAAAGGATACTCATATTCATTCACCAATAAACTATCACAGAAATTATCTATCTCGATCTGTCTTTGCATATAATCTGAAATCCAACATTTGAATACCATATTTTCACAGTGAGCTTTATAATCACAGATATCGTCAGATATTGTCAATTTCATATGATTATTACGTGGAGTGTGCATATCCAATCTATCGCGGCGCAAATGTACTGAAGCATATCCAGCGCTTTGAATGAATTCAGCGTACAACTTTTTTTTTTTTTACTTAAAATACAATATCGATGATTTCCTTCCTATTCTCAAACATGAAGTAACATAGCTTTTTGCTATAGTTGCAGTGACTAGCACCTTGGGTGATGACTCCATTAAGATAAAAAAGGACTGGACTTTAAGATGGCAACCGTCAGATCAAGATAATGCAAATTCCTTTATTGTAAACAGCACAATAAGGATTTTTTTATCAATCTGTGACAAATTTTGTTTAGATTCAGATTTAAAAAGATTTTCACTGCAAAGTGAAAGACATCTGTCATAAAAAAAAAATCTCTCAAGAAAGAAGATTTTAAACATGAATATCGTTTTTTTTTTCACACTTTGAAACGACGCACAAAATGTGGAGATGAAATTTTGTGTCACTGGGAAACCTTACACAGTAGGACCTTCACTTTAGAAAACATCAGATGTAGGTGTATAGACTGTACTGGTATTTCACCGCCCTGTTTCGTTCTGTGAAATGTGGTATTCATACTACTGTCTATATGTCCTTACTCCTCAGGTATTATCTCGTCCTTTTCCTACCACTTCATTTAGAAAATTACTGGCATTCCTGTCAACATTGTGAATGACGTTTTCACAGTATCACTGTTGTTGTTATGGTCTAATGTGAATACTTTCAGCCGATAACTACCACATTTTAATACCTACAGAATGATAGTGAAATGAATGATACACGCAAGTTTCTATGAATAATGCAGAAGTACAATTTATGGTTCTTTAGAAAGGACATTGGAACACCACAGAGTTAAGAAAATCTAAGAAAATAACAATGTCGGTTATCATGATATCATGTACCAGCATTTATTTTTCTTAGCCAAGTTCATTCATGAACAGATTCCTTCACTATACAGCCGCCAGACATCTGGCAGCGAAACGCCGCCGTCTAGTCACAGCCAAGTTTTGCGGCCGACCCTCTTGCTCCTTCTTGATAGAGCTAGTTGAGAATTCCTCGTGACCGTTGGCGTTGCATCCACGATTGGCTGGGCGGTGTTTTGCTTACAATTCGCTGATCCGAATCTGTGTCATCTCCGATAATACCTGATTGACCACAGCATGATATAAATGTGATTACTGTTACTGATATATGCTTAGTGGTATTGTCTCGGTTGTGCTAACTGTTCGACCTGCAACTCTCCCATTTCATGATTCCGTCTCCGACATCGCTAGCTCTTGATAGCTGGCATAAAAATCACAATAAAATGAATTCTTAGCAGCATAGAGTATTGATAACGACTGAAACAAGCTTTAAGCTATAATAGACACTACGTTCATTTTCATTACAATGTTATAATGACCCAATGTATTGAGGGAGTGAATTATTTCTACGTCACCATATCTCGAGACAGTCTATACTGTTGTGAGCGTCGTTCCTGTTATTGCACTTGTTTGAATGAATAACTGATTACATACTTTTGGAATCCGTACATACCAACACATTAATGCATTTTATGACGAAAAATGGCAAGAAACAATCTATTTGGAAAATGGACTACGTATATCTGAAAGGATTGAGGATAAACATACAGAACAATGAGAGAAGTGGTGCATTAGTTGTTCACACATTCTTAAGAAGATTGATGCACCCTTTTTTCCGTTACTCCTTTTATCTACATGACGCTTATAGTATTTGAGAATATTTTACTTCTTTGCTGAAGCCTTTCAATGTGCCGACATCAATTTCAATTGATTGGTAAACACCGCAACAATGCCGCCTCGTTTGACTTAATCGCTTTATGAATCAAGAATAATTACAACTTACCACGTTCATATCTCAAAACATACGACCCAGCTCACAACATTAAAATTATTCATCAAATCTCTTTGCCGCATATGTTGGTAAGATTAACCCCACGAGAATCAAAACATGGCAAAACAAAACGGAACATCGCTGTTTGCGCTCTCCCCAATCCGATCAAAGGGCAGATCCACGTTTCCATCGCTGAGCACGTGTGACGTTGAATTTTAATTACAGAGCTTTGGATCCTAAGCAAGACAATTATTTGCATATTTGTAGTAATCATCTTCCTAAATCGATGTTAATTTCATTCAATCCTCTCACTCACAAATTCTCTCCTACTTTCTCTCTGTGTGTGCCAGTCTCTCTGTCTCCATCTATATATGTTTCTCTCACTTTTTTTTCTTCCGTCTGTCTTCCCATCGACAATCATGGAAGAGACACGCATAGCTGAAGAGGAAGCCGTGTCCTTGGGTCTTGCTAGTTTCTGATGCTAATTTATAGTTCAATCGCATGTTGCAACAAAGACGAGGCAGATGAACACGTCTTACGTAACCATCGCACCCAAGACTCCGGGGATGAATCCTTTCGAGGGGCTTGTTTGATCTGTTTTTCCCTTCTCGCCATTGATGATGATGCTAACCATGGATTTAATAAACACTCGTAGACTTACACCGAGACAGAAAGGAGGCGACAATCGATTTCATAAAACTTATCAAATACGATTTAATGTAATGTATCAACAAGTGAGGATAGCAACAACGAGACACAGCTCGAGAATTCACATCAAAACGATGATTTCAACTGAAAAAAAAAAGATACCGGCCTACGTGATATCTCAATGCTTTGATGTTTTGCTCTTTTATAGTTTGGTTACGAACATCCTCCCTAGAAATGTTTCTGTAACAAAAACAAAACAAACCAAAATTACATGAATATCTTAACTGAAAGTATGAGTGCAGATGATGTATGGGGATAGAGTCTTGAACGTCCCATACCTTCGTAACAAAATGAAAATGGACAACATGCTGTCATTCTCAAGATGGATGACAACCAGAAAGCGAGACTATGTTTTTTGTTTGTTTGTTTGTTTGTTTGTTTGTTTGTTGTTTTTTGATAAACCTGCAGTCAAAGATGTTGCAGTGTATGGAGGGCAGTCAGCAGGAGTATAACTGTTGGGCGGGTGGAAGCCTGATTCACACATACCACCAAGCATAGTGTGTGCATTTTGAGCGCGCTGCATGCGTCGAAGGCGAGAAGAGCGAGTAATCCTAGCACAGACCGCCCGAACCATGGCGCCCATTTTCTCACTTAGTCGTTTAATTTAAGTTATAAGAGAGGACACCCCTGTCGTCTTTAAGGGGAAATTAAAGCCAATTGGCCTGACAAATAACCTAATCCAGCGCAGAATGAGGCAGAATGAGCATTAATGATCTCTGTTTTTTTTTTCTTTCCTCTGGTAGCACTTCTATAAACTGAACGGACAGATCGGGGAGCGAGGGAGAGCTAAAGAGCGAGAGATACCGAGAGAGAGGGGGGCTATGAGTTAAAGAACATGTATATAAGTATATATGTATGTGTTCAGGCATATATATAAATATATATATATATATATATATATATATATATAAACATACATATATATATATATATATATATATATATATATATATATATATATATATATATATACTGAGAGTACGAAATAGGATAGTAGTAAATGATATTGATTTTGTGTCTATTACACTCTGCTTACTTAACGAGAAATTGATGCTTCAAAACACTCTGCCAATTGATATTTATCAAGTAATCCCATAGAAGTGAAAGAAAAAAAACACACCAATGTCCCGAATATTACTCATGAAAACGGAATGGATGAAATTGTAAAGGGAGAGACTGAATAGGAAGCAAAACATTGTTTCCCAAAAGAATAATAAGTCTAATAGCATTTGACGAAAAATAATTATGTACTATCAATGTAAAAGGAATTATTTACTTGTTTTCAGAATCTATTAAGTTCACTTTTTAAAAATCTTATCAACAGTTACATTTTCAAGTGCAAGTGAGGAAAAAAAAAGCCTGGACGTAAGCCTGACAATAAATACGCAAAATTTGAAATGACGAAAGTTGTGATGGTTATATAGTTTACAACTGAAATTGAATAACTACAGCATTGTTAAAAAGGATATAGAAATATTGTAGAAGACTATCACTTTACTACTACTAATGAACAATTAGTTATGACAATTATATTAAACATTAATGAAACTGCTGATAGATAATTGGGAAAAAAGTCTGAATACGTAACTGTGTAACAGAATATTGATGATACTGTTGGTTACAGTGATGATGTACCACCGAGGGTAATAGTGATAAGAGCATGATAAATGTAATGAAGGAATAGTTTTTTATGATAATGAACAACATGAATGCTTGGTCATCATACCCTTCTCAAGAGGCCGCTTCATTTTTCTTTTGCTCCTTGACATTAAGATCACTGACCTCTGTTATTGGAGTCAAACATACATCCTCAGCGTACTCATTCCAGTCCCTGGACAGCAGTGCAGCTCAGCAGCCAATCTCGTCCCTACGTTCTTGCTGAATTCAACCACAACATCGTCAGAAAGTTTCCACCTGGCCTCAACGGGTTCCCGTACATTGGTATAAAGAGGAGGGTTGTAAGTAAGACTATTGTTGAAGGACGTTAGTTCTGGTAAGGGCTTAAACCCTGAACTTACCAACCCACTCTAACACACAGTCACACCTCCAAATCAGGATGTGTCCTAACAACCTTGTGATGCATACAATACTATACATGTATTATAACTTAGACATCGGCAACATGAGTTATGTCGCTTACGTCATTTTTATCACAAGAGTTTTAGAATATATCGTTATATATATATATATATATATATATATATATATATATATATATTATATATATATATACATATACACATATACATATAGATATATACTAGTATATATATATTGTATGTATACATTTGTATACATATAAATATGCAGCTATGCAGCTATACTAGTATATATAATATATATATATATATATATATATATATATACATCATGAAAGATATCAGCAGTTAACACAGATCAATTTAAAAACTTTCGAAAAACTATTGTTCCAAAAGTAAGACTTCTTTTTAGCTCTTACCTAATTCCTTTTATAGTGATCTGACAAGTTTAAAGTCATTATATGTTTTGCTTTGTCCTTTCTCTCTTTTGTTTGTTTTGTAAATATTATTGACTTCTTGTATTTTGTTGAATGTGTTGAAGCGCTTTGAGTGTGTATATAAAAGGCGCTATATTGGTTATTATATATGTATATATATATATATATATGTATATATATATATATATGTATATATATATATATATATATGTATGTATATATATATATATATATATGTATATATATATATATATATATATATGTATATATATATATGTATATATATATATAGAGAGAGAGATATGTATATATATATATATATATATACGGTTTTATCGTGTACGTAATGTAAGAGTATTCTCCTATTTTTTTTTTTTTTTTTTTGTGATGAGTCCATTTTGTCACGCTTGCTTTACGGTTGATTTTATGGATATTGATATACCTGTTATCACCAGCCAACACGACAGTCACATGGATTCTTACTTGAAGATTCTATGTTACAAAGTTTTTAACTGTATGATATCATTGATCTTTTTTAGGGGGAATCTCCGATAAAAAAGAAAAAAAAAACTAAACTAAACAAAATAACAAATAAAATCGCTGATCAATGGATTTTTTTTAAATGAGGTTTTCCGGCCAATGAGAAGACTTAAAAACAAACAAACAAGAGAGATATTCCGCTCTTACGTTCATGCTAAGATTTTGGAATTCGGATACTAGTGACGAGAGAGATATGAAAAGTTTAGCCTCAATCAATAAGTTGATATGACTTAATATCAACCTGAAGACTTTGGTAACGGTTCTAACATGACAAAACGTACGTTATCCCTCGCGTATGTAAGTATACACATTTTATTATTTTTGATGAATGCTGAGTCGTTCAGCATAGACTGTCATTTGAATGGAGAGTGAAGTACAAAATGTAACATACGGTATTATAATTGATAGATATCTCGTCCAGACGTAATGCTCACACATCCGATTATTCAACCATTTGCTCAAAGGTAAGAAAGTTGCTATCTACTACACGAACATTTTAAGCGGATTGCACTCGAAATGGACTGATTACAACTTCATGATGCCTTCAAGACGAATTCAAGACGAATGTGTCATTAAAAATGGAAGCAGTGAAAACTATACTCTGCCGACATAAGCATGTTAAATTCCGATGATTTATCATTGTGTCACTGTCATGTCCACTATTCCCTGGCATCTTCCATAGCACATCTGGCCTCCGTAATCCATCTATATTGTAGGTATCTTTTATATTATGTTACCATTAATGAACCAGGAAAGGTCCAGTGAGCCTATCTCTCTTCTTATCTCCAGAGCTGAAGGACCATGCACATCCAGATGATGTTCCAACGGGAACTTTCCCGGCATCGCCGGGGAACGGCGAGGTGAAGGGATTCTCTTCAGACCGTCATTTCAGGGCTAGCTTCTCCACATTTGACTTCTCCAAGTCGATGTACAGATCAGTCACAATGTATTCTTGCCTATCTGACATAGTAAAGTTCATCCACTATATGTATGTATTTACGTATGTATGTATGTATGTATGTATGTATGTGTGTACTTACATGTGCATGTATGTATATGTATGCAAGACTCGACACTCGGGACCACCTGAAATACATGGTAGGGCCACCAATATCTAAGAAGTGAACAATTTGTGTGCATGCACACTGTTATGTATGTTTTTCTAATCCAGAGGTATAGGAAAAATAACCCCTGGCTTATAGTGCTTGTAACAGAGCACGTTACCAGCTATACCTTGGCTGCCAGATCACCGTTAGTTTTCATGGACAAAATCTGTCTAATTTAAGCCCAATTTGACTAAAATTTCTTAAAGTTTAATCCTCCATTAGCAGAACTAGTAATAGACCTGGCCTTATGTTTATTCACATTATTTTAGGGCCTATTTCGGCAAAATAATTTTCTTTTCATGGTCAATTTTTTTCTCTGTCTAAAGATAGAAGTAGGTAATACTCCTATGTTAAACAAATTGATTTCATGTATAAGTTGTCTCATGGAAAATAATTTTGTGCCTAAATTTGATATTGCATATGTTAATTAGAGTAAATGAACTTAGTCACAGTGCGGGGTATTTAAAGCTCCTTAATTATACCTGTCAATTTTCACATAACTATCATGGTTTATAATTATTTTTATGCTTTATAGAATTATTTCATTTCTATGGTTTTTCTTTCTTACTTCTTGTTTACGATACTTCGGATTTGAAGCACTTTCCAATACTTGCCCATTTTTCACATTAAAAAAGTCATAGTTTATTCGGGTGCTGTTCGTTATTCCGAAGGTTCGATATTCCGAAGGTTCGTTATTCCGAAGGTTCGTTAACTGGAAACACACAAATTCCCTATACCTAGAGGTTCGTTAATCCGAAAATGAAATTCGGAAAAACGAACCTTCGGAATAACGAATCTTCTGACTGAAGAGCCTTCGGAATAACGAGCCTTCGGAATAACGAGCTGTAACCGTTTATTCTATCATTTTGCTGTTTTGTCAAATGATCTTTTAATACGTTTTTCTTTATTTTTTTCGGGCCATCGAAAAAATAAGTGTGATGATTAGTCGGAAGTTAGTGTTAGGAAGTAAGTTAGAGGGAGTTAATGTATGTATTTATGTATGTATGTATGTATGTATGTATGTAAGTATGTATGTAAACGTGTTATATCTATCTATTCAAAGGTTTACATTATATGCATATATCATAGCCAAAATTAGCAATTAAATAAAACCCGACTAAAAGCACCCAACGCACAAGCTAAAAAAAAAAAATACATATATACAAAGTCTAGCGTTAAAGCAGTGAAATTGAATCAACAGTCCGATAAAGACGCAGGTAAAATAAAAAAGAAGAAGCAGAAGAAGCTAGTCTATAGTAGTTTCATTAAGTCAACTAGTCAATGGGGTATCCATGCAGCATGCCTATAACCTGATTTCATTTGCAATGTGGAATATCAGAAAGTCTACGTTTTCACATGATAAATGTATCATACTGTCAAGTGACTACTGTTAGCAGTCACATACAAACACTCACACATATTCTTGATAGCAATTTAGTAGAATTATTTCAGGGAATTTGACTGTAGTTGATAAAAGCTAAAGATACCACACTACGTGACTAATAAAACCGATTTAACTGGCCAATTCAACACCATGATGAAATCCATTCTTTGTGTGTATTGTTGTTTTGACATCATTATGTTCCTGGTACACACGGCTCATTAAAGTGGGTATCATGATGTTATTATGTATTTTCTTGCACTTTGAGACAAGTATACTGTCGACCACATACTTTCTACGCATCGTATATTTTATATCAGATATCAAATGTTTTAACAGTATGCTTAGATTAATTTTGCATATACATTGTATATATGTTATTGGGATATTAATGTTTTCCTTTTCTTTGTTACCATCTCAACGTGTGCATCTTTTGTCGGCATTATCCGTACGTACTTTTGTTTATACTTTGACCTTTACTTCTTTCAAATTGTTCAATGATTAATTGACAAATAATGTATACTTTTTTTATGTATCACTTTTTATTTGATGGAATGAAGGTAAAATTTAAAGGCATAATCTACCATTTGCAGATAAAACAAAAACCCAGCATTTGTGCTTCAAAATAGCTCTAAACTGTGAGTTAGGGAAAGAAACAACCAATGTAAAAATTTGAACCAGTATAATCAGTGTTAAGTATTGTTAAATATACAAAATGTGAACAATAGTTATAATAAAAATGTCTCCAGACTAAACCGTCTACAGTTATGGTTTAATGAGAAAAACAGTGATATCTCCTAATATTTTAGACTTTATTGCAAAAATTTTATTGCAAAAATTTTATATGGTAGGATGTTTTGTGATACCACTGACCTACACATATGCATCAAAAGTGATATATTGAACATTTTTAAACCACTGCTCCCAAAGGTAAACAGGATCTTTAACTGAACTGAATTGAATCAAATTAATTTAACGGCAGTGACTTTTTCCATGTAATCTGCATTCATATTTTGATCAGATTTTAGTTGTTTGTTTGTTTGTTTGCTTATCTATTGCCTCTTTAAGGTGATGTGCTAACTCAAAACACACTCATTGGTTCCTACACTGGGCCACATCAAATATCCACTATCTCCATTCTACTACCTTATCCTACTATCTTTTTAAACTCTATATGAGCAAAGCGGGCTGGTCACTCCACGACTTTACTTATATGCATCACATGCACATGCATGTTATGTTTATGGTACATTTCACACATAATATTCTATATTCGTAAAATAAAATGACAATACAAATTGTTGTTACCTAATTGTGATTATCTAGATTTTGTTTTGTATTTAGTTTTTGTTTTATAGTTTGGTTGTTTTATTAATTTGATAACATATACTTATCTTGACTTTTGAATTGCGTTTGTTTTCCTTATATCATAATGATGGTGATCCTGCATCACAAAACCAACATAAAGTGCCAGACATGAAATCTTAAAGGGATGATATAGTTTCGGATGGGATGAACTTAAGGTTTCTAACATTTTTGATGATCATTTTTTTTTTTTAGATAATGAGAAACCTCTTATGAAATATGAAAGAACAGAAGAGGAATTCAAAGTTTATTTGATGAAAAGTGGTTTTGAAATTTTGTGATCCTAATAAAAAGTGGGACCCACCTTTTATTAGGATCGCTTTGTTTTACTTTGTTTTTGGATATCTCAGTCAATTCAAAACCGATTTTTATCAAATAAAATTTGGATTCCTCATAGAAGTATATGCTCTGTATCTTGCAATTGATTAAAAGATGAATCTTAATCTCAACCAATATTATATCATCCCTTTAATTAAGGGCAGATTCTAAAAGCACAGACTATAAGCTTTCAAATGATGTATGACTCCTAACCTAATTCATTTTTTGGAAAGAAAGCACTCACTCTGGAAAAGTGTGATCTGAAAATAAGTCTCTGAAGTACAGAGTCACTCCATTCAAGCACTTAATTTTTACCAAGTCATGCTAGCTGTGCGATGAATGGGACAAAACAGGATGTGAATCACCGTAGTAACAACAATGAAGGGATTATCAGATTGAGCTTAACCTTGTCCATGATTAATGCCAACTTTCAATGCAGTAGCATTATCCGTTCAAAAGTTATCAGAGTTAAAATTGAAGAGCGTGCAAATAATTTTCAAGAAATGAAAAGGGGCCTCTAGATAAGACATACCTCATCTCACTATACTTTACAGAAAAAGGGGTTGAAGAAAAACTGCTGAAAACACACTTTCACATTCATTTTATGATCCCAAATATAAGAATATTGTGGAAGAAGAATAGCTCATTCAAGATTGACTTGGTTGACCCGTTTCACCTATTTTGAGCCCACACATAAAATCAAGGGGTGAGACTTTTGTTGGTTTTGTGATGCACGGTCATAGTAAAATTTGGATAATTGAAAGCGGGTGTTTTGTGTTTCAATGAAATTAAGAGTTGTAGTCTATTTGTTTACAATATTATGACAGTTCATTTCTTTGATACAACAACACTCAGAATATGTAACCCTCCATACGAATTCCTCATCCGCCAATTTATATCAGTTTGAACAACCTTGTAAACCTAACGTAATCACAAATGAACCTGCAATTTTTTGATATTGTGTGTAGTAACAGAGAATTCTTTTATATTTATCCTATTTCACCTAGTTCGCTTTTTAGGAGACGTTTTGAATGCCTATTTTGTACTACAAGTAATATGATTTGTTTTTAATCAGTTTATATGACCAAAGATAAAAAAGTAAAATACCATCGTCATCATCATTGTTGCTGGTATAGTCACTGCCACTGTTACTGTCACCGTAAGAGAAACCAGATGATTAATTACAAAATGGGTAAAATGATTTGAAGAGAAAAGACAGAAACAGCGCGTCGAAGTACATCACAGACAGTAAACGGAGGCTGAGATAGGACAAAATTTGGGGTAGGGCTGAAAAGGTTTCTAGAGATGAGCGGAGCGTGCGCGGCAAAGACTCTTCTAGCTTGCCTGATTACCAGCTCGTCACTGCCTAGTAGTGGCTTCGTGATGACTCGTCGGCAGACCTTCGGCGTAGCTTTCATCTCCACTTCCCCATCCCATGCCCTGTGGCCAGAACTCATTAGCCAGCGATAGACAACCAATGGCACAGTAAATCAGATAGTTCTCTTTGAATGCAAACTTAGCATAACGTTACTACCCCCTCCCCCAGTTGCCTGTACAAAAAAGGGGGAAAATCCAATGCAAGTTAGAACCTTAAAGGAGCACAGTCTTCGCAAATCGTTGACCTGTTATTCAACGTTATCCTATCTTTTTTTCTCTCTCTCTCTCTCTCCGTGCTTTTACGAAAGGAATAATTGTAAAAGAAGAAATGAGCTGAAGAGATTTTTTTTTCTTTGCAGAATGCTAATGTCAGTCATCGTTTTCGAGAATGAAAACGGAGATTTTTCATTCGAATGGAAATAGATTGAAACCGGTCGACGTCGAAATTACATTTCTCCATCGGTGATGTTTATAATAAAGCGTTACTTTCTCTGTCTGCAATCTCTATCTCCCTTTCTCTGTTTTTCTCTTTTCCTAACGCTAGGGACTTAAACCTTGTAGCTCTACTCGGTAGCTTGGGCTCCGTGCTAGGGATTGCTCTTGAATTGTAGATATCATTTCACAACGTTTCGTTTTACAAGGAATCATTCATAGCAATGATCATAATAATTGACAAAAACATATAGATTCTTACCCTTTCAATTTCATAGTAAACTGAAGGTTATTCGTTTTATTAAAAGTGGAGACTTCAATCCTATTTTGTACAATATATATATATATATATATATATATATATATATATATATATATATATATATATATATGTCAAGTTGAAATCGACAGCATGATGGGGGTACTATTATTTTCATATCTCATAAAATTGATATAAAAAAGATACACAATCGACGTTACCTGGAAATAGGTAGGCATCTTAACGACAATAATTTCAAGTTATCTTCTAGAAGGCCGTGTCTTGAAGAGCTAAGAAACTAGATTATGAGGGATGCTACACACTTTACACAACTTGGCTAGTTCGTCAACCAGTTCGTGTTAATTTGAGTCCAAATCAAACAGCAGTAGGCCCAAACGGTAGGGGTCGAAGTGGTCTAGAGGGCGGGACTATGGCCTCATCATCAGCATAATGCTGAAGTCGAAGCTTATGCCCAGTGCAAGCACTTGGTACTGTTGAGGGTAATGATATTGGTAAGGTCCTCTAGGAGAGCAGTGTTATTCATACATTACGTAATTTATATCATAAAATGAATACATATTTACATACTAATATTATTGATATTATTATCATTATTATTTGTATAGTACAATAGTGGTGGTGGTGGTGGTGGTGGTGGTGGTGGTGGTGGTAGTATATAGTAGTAGTAATAGAACATCGTTGTAGCAGTAGTGTTATCATCATTATCATTATCATCAATGATAATAGTGACATGACATTGCGCCCTTGACCTCACAATGTTTAACGCCTAATGCATTCAATAAATGATTCTAATTCTCTGAACAATATAGCAATTGATATTAACAGCCACTATAGATCAGCGAATCAGTGAATTTTGAATTTACCCGGTTTGTATTTCTTCATGTTGTCTTATTACATTAAAAAAACAACAACATAAAATCCCTGGCCGGTCTCGTTCCATACAGAGAGTCCTGCTGCTATACTTTGTATATTTTGTGTGAATTCAAACAAAGAATTTATTCAAAAGATGTATCTATATCTCCTTGTATGATCTTGACAGGGAAAGTTTCCTATGGAGCATGGAGATTCTCAATGAGCTGGAGCAAAAAGGTTCTTAGAATCGACATGAATGGAGAACCGATTCTGCATGACAGAAGAGTAGTAGAGTGTAAGATACCCGTTTTACTCTTCTAATAAAGGGGAAAGTTGATTAATTATGCCTCATCGATCCATTTTAACTTAGGCCAATGTAGGGAGCAAGAAATGCGTCAAGCGAAGTCTCGTGGCGAGAGAATCAGAAAGAGCGTTGACCCAGAAACCACAAGTAGAAACCGCATGCAAAAACCGCAAGTACATCTTTATTCGTAGATATATCCAAATGTCCTAGTAAATCTATTCATTTCTGAATTCATCGATGCGTCAATGATAATATTGATATATCACACATTCATGAATAAGCCAATCACTTACTAGGATGAATATCGCATGAAGTGAAGAGGTCACAGCGACAAAATTTGTCACAGCAGTCTTATATGTGATTTTTTTTTCTTGCTAATGATATTTGACTTTAGATCAGTTTGCAATGAACACCTGTAATGATTGTCTTCCTCTCAGTGCTATTGGCTAGTGGACAGTTTCACTCCTGTATCTCAAATATCCTGTGAGCAAGGCGTTAGGCTGAAATGGTAGCAGTAACGACGAGAAAGAGTAAAACTGTTAGCTATTACTGTCAGTTTTATTGTTGAGCAAGTCGACGAAAAAATCATTTCTGTTAGTGCGTTGTATACCTAGTTTATCAGGCACCATAAGTACAACAATTAACAATGATTTTAAACGATTTAAGTGACCTATGCGTAGATGTCAGCAACCCCTGCAAGATAGGTACAACCCTTTAAAAATACAGACTTTAATTTTACCTTCTGTCATTTTCATTACCTAATCCTGAGCGTGGTTGAGATGGGTCAGAGCGTTCTAGACGGATCTTCACTAGCTCTTTTCAGGCATGCGTCATTTCAAATCGATCGCAAGTATAACCTTGCCTTCATTAAAGCTTAATTAAGAGTCCACTATGCACATTTTACCCCTCTTGCCTTTATTAAGTCACCATTGTTTCATGCGGCCAGTTTGTGCGAGAACAAACGCCGTTTTGTTACGACCTCTGCTCCTGTATCATCTCCTCTCTTCACCTGGACACCAGCTCAATGGTTCTCATCTTCAGTCTACACTCTTCATCTCTTTATTGTCTCTTATGTAACTGTACCTACATGAATGCTCATTAGCCTTCTTTGTCTACCTGTCCATATTCTCTCTCTCTCTCTCTCTCTCTCTCTCTCTCTTTATATATATGTATATATATATATATATATATATATATATATATATATATATATATATATATATATATCCATATATATGATTTCTCTCTGCTATAACGCAAGTTAACCGCGTAGGTTCTTGCGACATAACAGGTGATGATATTTTTTCCTAATTTGTGAAACATTAATAAGCATGTCACACACCCTCATACCTCCACGTTCCAAAATGATTGTGGATACGAAATGTCATTCGATGAGCACATAAAAGGAAAGTCTTCGGTGACATCCAATCACGAGCTCTCGGATGTCATTTTTCCTTCATTGTATGCCTTTAAATCAGTTTCTCTTATTTTTACGTAAGTTCTATGATTTCTTTCCCTTTGCATTCCAAGTTTTCCTCACGCTTTAAGAGGAGATTTTCATCTACCTCCTCCACCTTCTCTTTTTATTCTGTAGTTCTCTTAGTTGTTTCTAGTCTTGCCATCTTCATCTCCTTTTTTCTGTTTTCTCTTCCTTTTCTTCAATTTCTTCTTCTTCTTTATCTTCATCTTCTTTCCTGTCTTCTTCATTTTATTATTCTTCTTCCTCCTCTTCGTTGTCTTCTTCTTCTTCTTCTTCCGTCGATTCTTCATCATCTTCAGGTAGAAGTAAGATCAAAATTGTAGAATGTTGCCAGGATTTAGTTACACTGATTTATGCACTGTAAGAAGGTGACCAAGTTTTCATCAGTATCAAGTCCTTTCTCTCCTGCTCCTTCCAATCTTTGGAGGATTTATCAACCGAGAAACAAAACACACTACCATGAATCAGTCTGATATTTTATGAATGGACGGATCAGGATGCCGTGACACTCAGGGGCTCATATTATTTTTGCGCGAGGACAAAATCATTTTTTTTTTTCCTGGTACAGCGTCGTCTGCCGAGCTAGCGCGGCGATATTGAGGGAGGGCGGTGTGACAGATAAAATATGGCAGCTATCATTTGTGGCTAACAAATTGTTGATTAAGGCTCAGCTTGGCTGGGTTTACATTGGTCGCTTCGTTTGCGCCATGGATAGGGTTCCCACTTAGTCTTGTTAGCGCCTCCATTAGATGAGTGATACAAACATTATCAACAAAGGTATCTCAATGAATATAGCACACATCTTCGGGCCATTAGCTAGTTTTAGCTTGCTCACTAATGCTTCCTGGATAAATGGCAGTTCTTGACAGTTTTCATACAGTGTTCCGCTTTTGAGACTTTTTTTTTTATATTCTTAAAGCCAAGCTCCTGTTGCGCCTTGTCTAATCATAACCCTAGCAAATTAGAGGAATGGACAATGAAAGTCTAACTTTCTTCGCCACAGCAACCATAATTAATACGAGTCGTTGACTTGGATGAAATGGGGTCGTCGTCTTTAAACTTTGATAAAAGGCCGGCCGTAGCTTATCTGTACAAAACGTAAAACAACTTCAGGTCGATTGATTCAATCAACTAATACTGGAAATTAGCTTCATCCCGCTGAGTTTTTAATGTTTATTTATTTGTTTTTGGTTTAACAAAATAGAAAAATATGGAGTGTTTGTGTGTGAGTGGCTATATTCGCTAAAGCTTGACATTGATCGCTTGTGTCCATCATCAATGGATTAATGTGCCCGAACTCTCATACTCGTATCTAGTATGTTTGTGGTAGAGGTAGAGGGTTGTTTTTGCATCTAAAGAATGAAGTTGACAAATGTATAAAGAGTACGTTTTTCATATCTCAAGAATATGTTTTTCAGTTAGAGATGATGTTTCTTTTTTTGCGTAGGAATCTAATAAGTATCTGTGCTTCTTGATAAGCGAAAAGTGAACACTCTCGTTGATTGGGTAAGTAATAAAGATATTATAAATTGATATCATCCATAACAACTTCTTTTTTGAAAAGATATTGCAGATTTAGACAATATTGTAGAAAAGAAATATACCACGACTGTTCAGAAAAAGATAGGAAGGAGGAAAGGGATTTAGAAAAATGATGCTCGACAGAAATTGTTGAAGACCAGGTCAATAAGCCCGGAGAGAAAGTCATGTTGTCTGGCACAGACACAATTGTTGACACAACTAATGATTTAATTCAAGACATTCTCATTCCAACTGCCCAATAGGCCGTCCCACAGTCCCACAGACATTAATATGAGTAGTGTTTATCTTCTCAAAGCATGATCCTGACCTGTGGACGAATTGATAATTCATTTCTTATTTTAGCTCAGATAGATGTTGAATATTCAAGTCAGGCAGAGTTTGTACAGTAGCTCATTGCGCCTGTTAAATCATAAATGCATTATCTAATCATACTCATAATCACCACTATCACCATCGCTTTACCCATCATTTCACTGTCTATCATATCACTGTTTTCATTATAATCTTATTATAATTATTATCAGTACACACACACATACACACACACACACACACACACGCACACACACATACACACACACACACGCACACACAGACACACACCCACATATGATACACACGCACACACACACAATTATAAAACCTTTTGGAAGAAGTTTAAAATCAATCCTCTCAGTCCGTGATAGAAAAACTGTCATAATATGTGTCTGCTACGCTTAAGTTCAGACCCATCTAAAGTAAAAACAAAAACACACTATCTACGCATGATGCAGATCTCATTCTGCTTGACCCCTCCATTAAGAAGCCTCACCTATGTGATGAATTTCTAAGTTTTCTTCAGATGCGGTATTTTGTAACTATTGCTCGAGGACAAGGAAGAAATATTTTCAAGATAAAACGGTGTGTAACTTTGATAGGAGAGTATATTATGCACGCTCTCAATCCTGAGTGATAATCTTTATGTGAGTAAATATCTTAACACAAAAGTTACTTTGTTATAGGGTGTTGATGATGATCAAACCCAAACTCAAACTCAAACGAGCGGGATTGTGAAAATGTGCATTGATTGTAACTCGTTGACTCAAAAAAAAAGAGGAAAAAAATGTAATGTTGTATTGTAATGGGAAAGTGTTAAGGTAAAAAAAAAATGACTATAGAAAATGATCAGAACAGGAATTCGGGCATCTTATAATAGCGGGATTTCTTTCTTTCTTTCTTTCTTTCTTTCTTTCTTTCTTTCTTTCTTTCTTTCTTTTTTGCTGTGTGACAATGTTATGTTGCTTGTTTATCGTTACTCGCGTGCACACACACACACACACACAAAGTTGATAATGATATGTATAAATGTGACGTTCTTCGCCTGTTTAGCAGAAATTTGACTTTTCTACGTTTTAAGAAGTTTATTTTGTCACTTTCTTCGAGTTTAAAATATATTTTTTCTAGTTTATGTAAAATGGATATTCTGTGAAGATTTAACGTTGGTTATTGGGAGAGTTTAAAGAGGCCATGACATCATGATTTATGCTCATCTAATTTGCATATATGGTCGCTAAGTGTATCATTGTGTCATAGAAACATGCCAAGTTTCTACAATCTGTAACTATCTTATGAGTCTGCTTTTTGAAAAAAAAAATTACCATCTGATTTTTTAAATTTAGATTTACCCTTTTTATCAAAGCCAACCTAAGTAACCTAAGATTCGGAATGCATTAATTCTGACTTACACGATATTATGAAAATAAAAGGCATCATTTCTCACGTGATATGCGTTGAAATGTGGATAATTGCATCATCTCTTTAAAGTCTTCCATTATGATTATGAAAAAGGAATGCACTGTTAACACATAAAGCTATTCATTCAAGTTAATTTACAAGGTGTATTTGTCGGGACGTTAGGTATTCAAGACGAAAATGTTTTTATTCACGATTTCTTTCTAAGTACGAAGGAAAAGGTCCGATGACAAAATTATCCATCCCTGCAAGTAATTCCTCCTGGACTTTTGTTTTCTCTCAAATTCTATTTTATTCTGTTTCACCTTCTTCTTATTCTTGGTGTGTCTCTCTCCCTCTTGCTTCTTCTTCTGTCTCACTCATTCCCCTTTCTCCCTCTGTCAACCTTGCTTGTTTCCCGGTTGAGGTCGAGATCAATTCAGAATGCATCTAGCTATAGGCTAAATGGATAAATAATGGGTCCACATGAGTGTTGTCGGCTTCTTCGTAATGCAACAAAGGGGTTTGATTTCGCTTCAATTCCAAATGCCATGGGTTGAAGTCATCCAGAACCCCGTTGCATTAGTCAAAGTCAAATTTTTGTTATCGTTCGCTCGATTCATTGCCCGTTTGTCAGTCCTAATACCCCTAGAGAGCTACGTTCAGTGTTTCATACCCTCTCCCCAACGCGGGGCTATATCGTGCCTGTCTTCGAATGTGTATGAGCTAGACTGGTGTCCATGTGTGTAAGTCTGTTTTTCCGTGTCTTTTCCCATATAGGCTTATTAAGAGGTGTGGGTGGGTGCGTGTACCATCCCTGTGTGTTTGTCCATTTCCAGTCTGTTTGTGCGTGTGTCTTTTCGTCTATGGTGATAAAAAGGAAAGAGAGGGAGGGGTGAGGAGAGACAAATGCTAAATACTGGAAGAGAGAGAGAGATAGAGATAGAGAAAGCAAGAGAGCGAGAGACGAAGGTTAGGGGTTGGGACGAGTGATTGTGTCATCTCCTGCTTTCAGTAATAAAACCATCTACCCTTTCCTCTTCGCCGTTTTCTCTTTCTCTCACATACACTCTTTCCCCTCTTGCCACCATATATTTTCGCTCCGTGACACAATGAATGTTTTCGCACAGACTGCTGAATGATGCCACGGCTATATCTATATTCACAGCAGTATGATTTTGTCAAGGCCACTCTCATTTCTGGACATGCGCGCCAAGCCTAATGCGACGTTTTGCCATTAGTTATTCCGTCAGGAGTGATGCAGCGGGGACTGTGTGAGTTGCATTCGCTCTGCGATGGGTGCTTACACTAGCGCCGTCCTCTGCCAAGCTAACGAAATGAATCAAACAGTAAAGGAACCACAGCGGGAAAACATTCTAAGTGAGCATGTTCGGTTCTTCAAGGTATATATCTGTATTCATATGTAGTAACAGTCTTCTGCAACTTTCCCCTTCGACGCATCCTGAAGATGACATGCCTACATAGGGATGTCCATTGAAAAACACGCGTCTATTCAAAAATCAAAATCCATTTTCGATTCAAAGGAATCATATGATTCCTGAAGGTTTAGATATTTGTTTCACTGATCAAGATATATGTCGTTGTGATAGTCCACGTGACCACATGATAGGGTGGATGGGGGTGGGGTGGAGGATTAAAGAACCACCACTTGATTCACAGCTATGCCTTAGAGTATAGTCATGCTAAGCCTTTGATTCTTAGTGATGTTCTAACATTAACTACTCCGATTTGATTTTGCACATCATCCATGATGACTGTAGGCTGGAAGACAGGAATTGATTCCTGAGGGCCATTGGAAAAGGGGGAGGGATGGGGTAAGAGCCTTCACCATTGCCGAGGCATAATGAATCAGGGGCCGAGGAACTTTTTTTTTTTTTTGTGGGGGGGGGGGGATTTCATTTTTTATTTAAGGATGGATGGACCTGCGGTCCAATGGGGTGCCAAGGTTCAATTTACACCCCCCCCCCATCTTCATTAGAATGTCCGTGTTGACGGAGAGTCATTGGTTTGTGATTTTCCGATTATTTCCCCGTTTTTTTATTCCCCCGTGTCTGTGGAGGAGGTAGCGCAGCCCTCCCCCCCCCCCCCCCCCCACCTTCCGGTTCCTCGACCCCCGTGATTATGTAATTTCATACGAACTGCCTTCCGGGCTGTTGCCCTAAAGTCTCCAAACGTCGATGGACTGCTTGATGAAGATTGCGCTGGACAGGAAGTGACGTCATTTCAGATTTATGGAAAACAACAAAATCGAATGTGCCTTTCATAATATATCTGAAACACCATGTTCACGAATTGATTGTGACATGTTTTACATTTTTTTTTTCTTAATGGCAATTGTCTGACTAATTTTTGAGACACCCATCACGTTTGCCGAGACGTGCGTGTGACTTGTGTGTGTGTGTGTGTGTGTGTGCCTGTCTCTTTCTCTCTCTCTCTATGTGCGTGTAAATGTAAATGTTCTACTCGGGTCTGTAATGTTAATGCACAACTACACGAACAATATTCAAAGCACAGCTAGATGAAGCAGTAAATACACATCAATCACAGTACGAGAAAAAAAAATGCAACTTGCACTCATCAGAGAATAATTATTACAACGTCGAAACTGAAATCTCGCGCAAGTAGTTCTTGAAGACAATTTTAAACTGCAAACCAAGAGAAATTAATAATTTGAGGAGAAATCTCTCTGTTCAAATCAGTCGAAACAAACGTATTGGAGAAAAAAGCTTTGATTTGCGTTGAAAATTTGTACATCAGTACTTACCATTAATGGCTTTAAGGCTTAAAGGCTCTCCGCTGTAATCAACAGTTAGTAGTTAACATTATTTTTTATGCTTCTCTTCGCAAAATAATTTTTTACTGAGATTATAATGTAGTGTCTATGACGATGACATTGAAAGCTATCATAATGGTAATGGCGATGATGAGAGTGGACATATTTTCATCATATCGTTGTTTTTGTGGTAGTCATTCTATATCATATCTCGGGATAATTACCGTTATTATATTTATAGTCATTATTATTAGTAGTAGTAGTAGTAATAATGATGATAATAACAATAATGATGATAATAATAATAATAATGATTATTATTTTTATTATTGTCATCATTATTGTTCTCATTATTATTATTATTATTATTAATATTATTATTGTTATTATAATTATTAATATCATCATCATCATCATCATCATCATTAGTGATAACAATAAGACTGATATTTTAATAAGATAATCACAAAATAAGGAACAAGGATAGCAAAGATGATATTTAACCCTGAGTTTCAGAATCCAGAAGAAAAATTCACACACACACACACACACACACACACACACACACACACACACACAGACACACACATAATATTTCACGAGCGTAAGAGAAGGAACGTGATGAATGTATGGAAAAGACTCATTGACTGACGATAAGACAGTGAGCGCCAGCTATAAGTCCGCCAACCGTGTTGTGCGTCGAGATGGACCATGTGCTATTAATACTTGGCAAATGAGAAGTGATGCACCGGGCAAAGATGGAGTACAATTGGGACAACACGGTAAAGAAATAATTCAAGTCATCGTGTCAATATTTTGTGGGTTCAAAAGGAGACATTGGATTTTTTTTTTCAAATCTTTAAAAAGTTGTTATTTTGATATCCCATACCTTTCTTGCCTTCGGTGTGTTGATGCAACCTCCTTTCGTTGTATAATATCTATGTCTGGTATTAGACTGATTAACGTCAGCCGAACTTTACTAGTGGTGATCAGGATCATCTAATAGTTCTTCAATGATATAGTTGTATTGTCATCAATGTTATCATCATCATCATCATAAGCATTCTCATCCTTGGTTTAATTTTCATGGGGTTTTGATACTGATAAAAACTGTCAACTGAGAGCTATGAATTTAAAAGAGGTGAATGCCACACGCTATATCGTGTGATACGTATGATGTATTATATACACGGACGCGTGCAAGCTCCCTCAAGCACAAACGCACACACGCACACAGATACAACATAATATTCTAGAAATATATCGCTTTATGCATATGAATGAATACTAATGCATGTGCTTTCAAACGAAGCATTATTTATGTTTATGCTCATAAACAAATGATAACCCGTATTAAACTTACTGTGTTCAATGAAAATGGACGATAAACCCGAAAATTAATACCTAAACACCCTGTTAGGCGATTGTACCTCCAATGCATATTTATTTCTCTTTTTTTTGCAGATATTCTGCTTACAACTATTGTTTCCCAATCGATGAGTAATCTATTTGTATCATTGTGCAAAAGGTTTGTTACTTTCCTTATTCTGCTTTGATATTGAAATTGCACCATTTTTAAGATTCATGTTTTGTTTCTTATTCTTTCTTCTTCTTCTTCTTCTTCTTAGTCCTACTCATGTCGCCGTCTTCGGACTCCCTTTTTGTGAGGTTGTGCTTTGCAAGTGCACTGGCGTACATCGTTATCCGAATCCTGCTCTCGATACTCGCCGTGTCTTTCGCTATCTGCCGCTGCCGAGAATCCGGCGGATTCAGCGTGTCTCGCCCGCAATCCGCCATCCATCACAACGTGTCTATTCCACTCGGCGAAAACCCGGCGAAATCCTCCAAAATATTCGCTTTCGACTTCTCTCCCAATAATTCACCCAGGTATATCGATCATACCAGTGTTATTTTTCCTCGACATCGACGTGACTTATGGTGACGTCGACAAATTTCTTCTCTTCTTTTAGGCAATGGTATTGGCGTAGAGCAACATTAAACCACTGGGAATATTTTCTGAAAGAATGATCGCGCGATATCTGTGCAAACGGAGTTTTAAGGATAACTGATAGCAAGTTCTTCTTCGATCAGTCATAACTGGCATAATAGTCATTCATTCTGCTTGCTAACTATATTATATCTGACTGAAGCTTATCCGGAGAGGGGGAAAGGAAACAATATGGTTGCCTCTGCAGCGGAATGGAGATGAATTTGATGTACGCCGACTGTCTTCACGCGTCCTGTACGGCAGATGCCGAGAGCAAGTTTCATAAACAACATGTCCGAAAAGTTACAAAAATATCTCTTCGCTTTGCAAAATATCTTTTCTCTTTTTTTTTGCAACAACGTGCCCTTATTAGATTAAAAGAGAAATAAATATTAAACGAAGGGAATTTGTTTCAGAATGACCATGCTGCTACCATGACCATTTTTTTTTTACAGATTCTGATTAGATGCTGCCCTTACATTGCTACAAACTCATCAAGTTATAAGTCATGTGTTACTTTGAACACTCCCATTGTAGAATTCCTATAACCTTTTCAGATGTTTTGAGACTTTCCTCCAAATAAAGGAAGAATTTTAAAAAGTATTTCCGACAGCTAAAAAAAAAAAATCTATTGCTCAAAGTCATTAATCACAGAGTGTTAGTAAAGTGACACGTATATGCATATATTTTTTAATTCGTTAAATTGAATTTACAGATAATATAAAGAAGAAGACATTATGCTATAGATTTTCTGCTAGTAATAGATTTTCTACAAGTTTCAGTACTAATGTTAGTTGGATAATCGATAATCTTTATTTTTAATTCATCATCGATAGCCTAAACATCCTTGAGGACTTAGGTGGCTTGTCGGCTAAACTCATTCGAGTTCGAATCCTGCCCGAACACGCTTGGAAATATATTTTTCCAACATTATCCCCTTTGTCCTTGGTGAGCGAATGAGTGCCTGGCAATGCTGAATTGAATAATATTGCAGTTTTTCACTCTAAGACATTATACCGGCACTAAAAATGCCGGCGAATGTGAATTGCAATGTTTGATTTAATTTTTCATCGTTGTAAAGATTATTTTCGTTATCATAAAGTATCAAATCTAGCTGTACAAGCAGCTGTTATTGCTATATAGTGGTATCATTGTTGTTATCATTAACACTTTAGTATATACATGTATATATATATATAAACATATGTAATACAATATAATATAAGAAAAATTAAAGAGAAAGGGCTTATTCTAAAATTAAAGATTCTCTCTCTCTCTCTCTCTCTCAAAAAAAAGCTTAACTTAAAAACTTAAAAGTTTAACTAACTGCCAATATTCTTTCATTCCAGCAAACTTGTGTAATTTTCTTTATCCATATACTTGAACACTCACATGATTTTTAACCTGGTAATAAGGCAATATTGATACTTTGGTATGTTAATTTCAATGACAATCCTTTTGAATGAAACTTACAAAACCAAAAACATCGAAACTGAGTGTGTTGTGTTGCAATTATTGGTCGATGTTCAGAGCGGGTAACCTACCACTGTCTATACGACACGAAGAGAAGTCGTGAGAAAAAGGCACGAGGGAAATGGAAGAAGTAAGGTTGCCTATACCTATAGCTGAGTCACCGTTTCACCGTGTTCAGCCCGCCCATCTTTGACCCACTGGGGAGCATGGCTAGCTACGATCTACTCTCAGTCATCGTCCTGCTCTCAATACTTGCTGCCACAAGGTTATGACCACTGGATTGAGCCAAGATCAAGGTGACTTTGATAAATGGTTTAATCTCAACAGAAGATTTATCGGGATCGGAAGTAGATTTCGGAATGATTTGCGTTTTATAACTCCAGTCGCAATCGTTTAATATAGAAGTTAGTTGAGGCAATGGTTAGTATTGTCTCACATGTTTCCGTCTGTACTACGTCCAAATCTTCATTAGATATCCTATTTTAAGTGAAATCGAAATGGAAACCCAGACACATAATCATTGTATTCTGATAAGCTATAAAGCTAACATTTGTATGGGAGGGGTTCTAATATAGCTAAGATGTCTACCAAAAAAAAAAGAAGAATATATATATATATATGATTTATATATATATATTATATATATATATATATATATATATATATATATATATATATATATATATATATATATTGATATTTATATTGATTTTCGGGGCCGCGGGTTGTAGGTTGTTGTTTGTTTGTTTGTGTGTGTGTGTGTGTGTGTGTGTGTGTGTGTGTGTGTGTGTGTTTGATAGTAGAAACCCAAGGTAGAGTTATGAGGCGATAATATTATTGCCTCATCGTCTCACTTAATTTGTTAAGGTTTCGGCCAATATGACTTTTTCATGAAAACTTGCTAAGGTTTCCTTTAAAATTCGAAGACGTTTTTATTTCTTATGTCCCACTTTAATGATACTTGTTTCTTTCTAGCGACTTGATTCACTTTTGATATTGTGTTCGTGAAATCAAACCTAAACTTGGAGTTGCATCGCAATTTTAGAGGAAAAAAGAACATATCTTAGAAGAGTTTTCATTTCTGGAAATACTTGAGCTGTTTCATGCACTGTAACGGGGCTCAGGTTACATATACAAAAGAAGCACAACACACACACACTGTCGAGTTAGCGTGGATGCTAGTGTTAAGGCCATCGCCCAGATTTAACAGTATTGGTGGTGATTTAGTTCGAAGGACAGCGGTCAGTCGCCATGCAAAATCCATACTTGGTACAACTAAATTATTTACACAAGGATAATACTCTGTCTCTTGTTTCGCTGAAGATGAGCAAAAAAAAAAAAAGAAGAAAAAAAGAGGCAGACATTGATTAGTAACAGAGAAAAAGAGAGACAGGGAGAGGGGGGGGGAGAGTGTGTGTGGAACAAATAAAATGGGACAGCGGCATCAATGCCACGACTAAAGAAAGTGGGCTAATAGCTTGTCCAGCTTGTCGTCACCAAAGAAAATGAGTTTACTAGGATAAAAAGATCTCTATCGAAGCACACTCACCCGTATCACATCCGAGCTTCAGCCGTTGTTTTGAAAAGGAAGACGAGGTAGAATCTGCGATATTTAATTTTCGGTCTCTTAACCTGAAGATAGAAGAAGGGTGTATTAGATGATACTTGTTTTGTTACAGCTCAGCTACGATAATATAAGGGAACGTTGGATGTTAGAATAAACCTTATACCGCCGAGCCTGCTGAATAGCACACATCAAGAAGTGAGTTGGCAGTCTGCAGGTGTAGGTGTGTGTGTGTGTGTGTGTGTGTGTGTGTGTGTGTGTGTGTGTGTGTGTGTGTGTGTGTGTGTGTGTGTGTGTTAGCCAGTGTATACTGCTTGTTCAAGACACACCTTAAAATAACAAAACAAAACATTATTCATTCTTCTTTTCTCGATTTTTCATTTTCTGAAGAAATGAACGTGAAAAACCCGCTATTTTACATTTTCATACCTTTAACAAATCAACATGAGACACATGATTATTATACTATATCTACAGTTTATTCATTATAATCTTCAAAATTCCGTAATATTCATTGAATTAGTAAACATTCATTTTTGCATTGGAAATAGCTATGAGACCCCTACATACATAAACCACGTTCTGCTTTCTGAGTAAGAACGTAATTATGTTAAGAAGAAAGAATGATTCTTTTGAATATTTGAGGCAAATACATTTCGGATCATTCTTATGAAAATTTGTTACAGTTTCTCTGAAAAACACAGTTTATTCGTAGTTGTGTTGTATGCAATTGTACCTAACATAATTGATAACAGTGCGCTGTTCAATAACTCATTACAGTCTCAAGAGCGCACACACAATATGCTGCCTCTAGAAAAAAAAAAACCAAAATATTGAGTCGAAACAATGGATACTCTTATTTTATTACATGGTACTCATACAAAGAGATGTCATCTTATGCATGCTATACAACTATGTCATCATCGCATAGCCAGGGTTTTCATCCTGAGGTTTTTCTTTCGTTTTTATCAGGTTACAGTCATTCACTCAGTATTTGTGTTCCCTTGGTGACAAACTGACAATTCAGTAAACAGTACAGCATAGATGTTGGGGATCTCCCATTAGTGTCGACTAGAATGACAACATAAGAAATGTTGCAGTACTATGCAAGCTGAAGGTAATGGAAGGCCTATATCAAGAATAGGTAGAACTGATTTTTTAGATACCTGACCTACAAAGTCATGATTCTTCGAGCGTCCTTGTCTTAGTCAGACGTTGAGTAATTAGGCCAACGAGTCGGTAGATCATCTTAGCTCAGTGAAAGGGAGCGCTATCATTTCAGAAAACGTGCTTTTTCAGCTATGCAAAGAGACTGGCTTTCCGTCGCATGCTTTTAGTTTAAACTATGTCAAAGTAATACAGCGCATGCGCATGATCAATGCTGTTGATCTCTTGACCAAACAAGAAATTGCAAGTTGACAGGAGGAAAAAAGGGGCCAGAGTGGAGCACTCTATCCAAGAGTTGATTTCCAATTTGTTAGGGGATTTGCACTTGTTTAGAATCTCATCATGCCCCCCGAGGGTATAGAGCGATCTTCTGGCCGTTTTTCAAAGCCTAACCACTCTTTCTCACGACCTCCCATCTTTTTTTTTTCTTTTCTTTTCTTTTTTTTCAGTAGTCTCTCTTTTTCATCCTTCTCTGTTCCACTGGCTCTCCCTTCAGTCCCCTCCAAACATACACACACAGTCTCTCCCTCACCCTCTCTCCCCTTCTCTCCCTCCCTGTCTCAATTTGTTGTCGTGCAAACTTGGGCGACATGAAGCCGCCCGCTAGCTCGCCTTGCGGAAATGAAAGCGCTGGTCTCTCGGAAGCTAACCCCCATCTAAAGTGCGCCGGAGTTTCTCTTGTTGATGAAGAGATCGCTTCGCACGCTACCATCTCGTGGTGGTTGCTCTCTGCGTGCTTCGGATACCGTATCTGGGGCTCTCCCACCGCCCCGGAGCCTGCTTCTAACTCGGGCTGTCTTTAATACACTCTCCCGCCGCGTACGCCAACAGGAAGCAATGTATCATCCAATGCCCTATTAGAAGGCACGCCACGGAGAGAAAGTGTTTTCTCTTCTGCCAACTGTACTAAAAAAAGGGGGAAAAAAAGAAAAAAGAGAGGGACGGATAGATGAAGAAGGGATAGACAGATAGACAGTAAGATACATGTATAAATAGGGGAGGGGAGACTAGAGAGGAGTGTCAAATCTATTTCAGACGTTTCGTAGAAAATTGAATAGCATGCTGAAAGTTTGCAGTCATCGATGATATCCGTGTGTTGGAAAGGACAGGGATAGAGATCCCGTGAATTCATTGCGTAAGATCTCTTGCTACTGGCGCTCGTGGATGTAGGGCAAAAACAGTGGAGTTTAAGATCGTAGACTAACCATGATGACATGTATAGTATATGAAGAAAAAAAAAACATGTGCAGGACACGAGCCACATTCAGGACTTCGCTCTCTACTGTTTCACGCGAATAACCGAAGTAGCGAGCTCCTTCTCTCGTCCCCGCCTCAACGGCAGTCCGGTGGCTCATAATACACACACAACACACCGCGACGGCGCTGATGCATTAAATTTCGTGCTTAATGCGACCCGATGCGAGCGAAATTGATTTCAGAATTAGCAGAACACGTTCAGGGGGAATAAAATCTCTTTTAGATCGGTTAGGCGGTAATGGTGAGATGGATGCGAGTTTGGATGAAAAGTGACTGGCGGTGCCTAGACGTCTGATCTGACGGGGGAACCGAGGCGAGCCGAGTGCTTGCCCGCTCATATCCGCCCGCCGAGAATTCATTTGCCGCCAGAAAACTTGTGATCAAAACGTAAGCCCGAGATGGTGAAAGAGGGCAAAAGACAAGTAAGGAAGAAAACAGAAACTAAAATAACAACACAAGAACAACGATACGGCAAGAACGGGAGTGTATGGTAAGAGAGAGCAAGAGAGAGAGAGATTTTTAAATGACTGACAACTGAGAAAGAAGAAGAAAGCGAGACAGACAGGAGAAAAGAAATCAGACCTTTAGTAACAAAGAAGTAAATAAGTCTTAAGGCTTGTACTTTGTAGTCTAGGTAAACTTTCGGTGATCTACATGTATTTTCCATTGTTTGTTTTGTTTGATTTTTTTTCAGATGTGAAGGAACAAAATAGCAAAGAACTAGCATTAGGTGGAGGCAAGGATGTTTTTTTTTTTTTTTTTATTGAAGAGTGTTTTCTTTTAACGAGTCTGCAGCACCATTCCTCTTTAACATCCGAGGTGTGTTGACTAGAGCAAGAGATTATGTCAGCACAAATAGAATCAAGACGTAACAATGAATACTGTCATTTCTTCGAAATTGTTCATGCAATTAAAATGTATTCGCCCCATTAGGCTGTAAATCAAAGTCAGAGCCTGAATAATCCCTTCGTAATGTATTTTTTTTTTATCCATTTGGTTGTTATGTAGGCTATCGGTGCTTTCGTAATCTATGAAACTGCACAATCCATTTCACACAAGTTATAATTAGTCACTTGTACACCACCTGCGTAGCATGGTCTACTGGAGTTGTGCACATTATTTGACGTACAGATAAACGCAGTGCATTTGTCAAACAACTAAAACAATTCTTTGGGGACTACAGTTCATTTCAGCTCATAGAAAACACAGTCAATGACGTGTCACTCCTGCGGTTTTGTGTGTCGAAGTAAGATATAAACACAAAGAAAGATGGATTTTTTTTGCCAAATAAAGTGGCCTCATTTAGACCTCACAGAAATATCTTTCTGCCTATTGTATTAGTCATCAGATTAATCATTTCTAAGGTACCTCTCTTTGAGCGTTACCTGAATAGTTTTGTATTGTTGCGACAAAATATCATAATGAATATATCTATACGAAATTACGAACGTAACCTGCAATTACATACGCAAATATTATTCATCAGGAGTGTTCATAATCCATAAAATACACTTTCAATCGGGATGTTCAGAAACATTTACAATCAGACACACTGACAGTTATAAATCAACCATCGTTCCTCGTATCTTGAAGGCAAATACCAAGACAATTAAATTCTTCTGAAGGATTGTTTTTAACAAAATCTAAAATTAATTCCTTTCTTTGCATCGGTGAAAAGCAAGTAGTGATCGTCAGTAGGGGTTAATTCTTTATTGAAGTATGGATGAGCATGTATATGTATGTATGTGTATACCATGTGCCTTGCCATTACTGTGCACATTTAACCACGATATACATGTATCTCATTATTTCATGTCAGATAACCACATGTAGAATGCTTTGTACTCATTTATTACTGTTTTTCATAGTGCACATTCGGTCATTACTACGGTAAAGACCCCTGAACGTGTTAACTTTAATAGCAGACCCATTTATTGTCATTACTATTTATTATTGTAAAGTAGTTGGAGTGGTACACAAACACTCTGTAATTTTCCCTTTCCCCCTATCCTTCCCTCTCTCTCTCTATCCCTTATTCTATCCAGAGTAGCTAAGCATAGGGTCTCCATACCGTCAAGCCTTGGCTTATTTTGGAGACCCTTCTGTTTAAGTTCCCTAAGCTGTTTGTACTTGTTTTATTTGTACTAAAAACTATGTGTCGATATACTGTTTGTCATAAATGACTTGTACACAATCATATCTGATGTAACGGAATTTAGCAGAAATAAATGAAATCAAATCAAATCAAAATCACTTAATGTCACTAGAAAACAAAACAAGGAGTTCAAATGTATGAAATTCTTCCGTCGAGATGTTTTCATTGCAAGTGATTGACAAATTGCCCTACATCGACGTAAATAAGCACTGAATTGATCAGTGTTTTAGTAGTAGCCATGATAAAAAATCATGGGCGTACATACTCGAGCAGGATTCGAACCTACGACCTCCTGATCACCGGACAGGCGTCATCTCCACTAGACCATCGAGCTTTCGCCCGACAGCAAGTGTTGGTTCTAATCCTTATAGCATGCAGCGGGTACTGCTTTGTTATTCAAATCGATGTAGGGCAATTTGTCAATCAGTTGCAATGAAAACATCTCGACGGAAGAATTTCATACATTTGAATAACAAAGCAGTACCCGCTGCATGCTATAAGGATTAGAACCAACACTTGCTGTCGGGCGAAAGCTCGATGGTCTAGTGGAGATGACGCCTGTCCGGTGATCAGGAGGTCGTAGGTTCGAATCCTGCTCGAGTATGTACGCCCATGATTTTTTATCATGGCTACTACTAAAACACTGATCAATTCAGTGCTTATTTACGTCGATGTAGGGCAATTTGTCAATCAGTTGCAATGAAAACAAGGAGTGTACCCTATATGCTGACTTGCATTTTCAAGTGATACGTAGTACCTGATGATAACAGCTAGATTACAAAGTGAGAGGTGATAAACGCTTTTAAGGACCAATAACAGTTCATTTTTTAAATGATTTTCTGCCATACTCTGAGACAGGTTGTTTGCATGTTAACATGTGTGTTTTTGTCTGTATGACTGCCTGTCTTTACTATTAGCTAGTAGGAGTCATTCTAGAACGATTATGTACAGTTAAAAAACAGATGCTTTTGATGATAAAGACATTGGATTGAAGATATCTAAAATGGAATTCATCATCTACCCAAAGTTTACTTAACGCACGCAAAAACAAACAAATATGGGAAGGTTTTGGGGAAAATTCGACCAAACATAGGGATATTGTGAAATTTGAATGTTTTATTCATGCTTTCATAAATAAATCATAATAGCACATCTGTGCAACCACAATGCGTATTAGATGAAGTGAAGATAACAATGGTCTTACAAGTCTGCCACTGACCTGCATACAATTCTTAAATTTCACTCATTCATTTGCAAAAATAAAGTTTGCAACTAGTATTTGTATTTGTATCAAGTATTTGTTGTGTTGCCATAACCACGCAATGATGACTTTACTGTGAGAAAGGTTTGTAGTTCATAAATCACGTATTTTAAAAAAATGATTCTTTTTTCATGTGTTGTGCACAAACAAATGAGAGAGTTTGTACAATCACTAGTATTGTACTTTGACAGAACTTCGACCTGTATATGTTGTTAAATAACACCTGCAATGATCGCATATAGAAGCAACTATAGTCATAAAACAAGAAGATGAATAAAATAAATATTGGAACTGTGTGTGTGTGTGTGTGTGTGTGTGTGTGATTGTTTGTGTTGTGCTTTAAGGTATGTTGAACGAGAGCTCTTGTGAGAAACTTATTGAAGGTTTTACAAGGTTTGTTATCATCATTAAAGGGGAATTCCGGACCGCTGTAAAGATTATGAGATTGAAAAAGTGCAATTCTATAAACACAACGGTTAAATTTGATCAAAATCAGATTTAGATTATTTGAATGTCAATTTACACTAATTTCCAGGAAACAGATCTTGAACATTCAATATGAATATGCAAATGAGCGAGTTGATGATGTCATCACATCACAACTTGTTTTATAGTTTTGACACATAGTTTTGACTTATAGTTGGACACATAGGTTGACTTGCCATATATTCTTTGAACAAAATGGAATGGAACAATATAAACAGCGGTTCGTGTGTTCAGCGTTACAAGCCAAAATATGCATATTGTTAAAAAAAAAAAGAAAACAAAAAGAAGTCTATGTGCTGTTAAAATACAAACTGGGTTTAGTTTTTGATCCCGATGAAGTATGGAGTTCAAAAACCCCAACAACTGAGTGACCCAAGGACTTGGTAATTTGAAAATCTAGTAAAACAAAATAATTACGTGACAAACATAAAGAACACTGATATTTCAATTTAACGCATCACTTTTATTCTTCTCCTGCTTTTAAAGGGTGTCTGCAATTTATGAAAAAAAAAACAGTTTTAGAATTTTCCTTGAGATAGAGAGAAGGAAACAATCAACTTGAAACTGTAAGAATATCCAGGCTGTAATTATATGCATGTACCCAACCTGTTTCTTTGTTTGTTTTCAGTTCCATCTGACAGTGACCATACCAATTACCTGCTATAAAGGGAAATAAAGACTTACTCTTTTAATATTACAGCCATGTACTTTTCGAATTAAGTGATAATAACGTAGTGATATTTTCGTGATACATTGTCATGCAAGACGATACCATAGAACTATTGCAGAAATGTAATAATATCGTAGGTTCTTTAACCTATTCTTAAACATCAAATAAACACTTCTTTAAAATTTTCTTCCCTTTATTCACTTATGTGACTGTGACCGCTTTTTTATTTTCATGATAAACCCGCGAGAATTCATAGGGAGATATTCAATAATACGCTTACGTAACATGTCAAGTCTTTGTCTTACATTTCTCCCTAATACGCCTTTCCCAAAACCACCAACATCAATTTTCTCTACACTTTCCGGAGTATTTTCTTTGTAAATGTATTTCTTTATTCGGATTGAAAAACTTCAAGAGAACAAACAAACAAACAAACAAACAAACGACCAGACGATAACAAGATGGAAGACAGATTGGTATTACCAGCAATACTTAATACTGTTGGGTACTAGCTTTTAATCGGTTCCTGTCAGTGCCTGTATTCTTGTGTTTACTGTCCAGTATTATGCTCATTGTACACAACACTAATGATAATGAATTGCCTTCCTGTATAAAATATTGCGGCGTATATTGCTGTAAGTATATAAAATGTAAACAAAAAATAAACGAAGTAGCTCAGAGAGTTTACGCGTGTGTGCAAAATAGGTATTTTTATCATAAAATGTGAATTGTTGTAGCATTAAAGAAACGCCGGTGCATTGATGTTATCATTGAAAGTTCTTAGTTTCATTCAAGTCACAAAGTAGTCTCAAGTACAAGCTTGGGTGTCTTGCTCATTTTTATCAATTTGATCATTTCATCACTTTTGATCTCTGAGTACCAAACGCTGCGGTTCGAATACTGCAGAGAACAGTAAGGAGGTCTTTAATTTTACATCAGTCACTTCGTCGCATGTATGAATCTATGCATAATGGATATGCAGCAATAAATGTTGATGAGCTAATTAAAAACAGAATAATAGAATGCTGGATGATAATATCAGTGGAGGAATTATAATTTTGTTGCAATGTCTAAGACTAAGGAGCATGGATGTAATGGAGAATAGGCGATAAATTTAAAGGCTGGTGGAACAAATCAAGATTCATCATGCATTGTTATGGTTGCAGGATCCCGCATCTGTCAAAACCGATCACTTCTTTTAAATTTTTAATCTTGTTTCTGTATAAAAGTGATAAGTATTTAGCTAACAAGGTTTTCTCTGTATATTTCATTTGCCATGGCAGATGACAACACTGCTCTGATTATCCAAATTGCTTCACATTCAATCTATTCAGGAGATATCATTACACTGCACATGAAACGATAAAAGAGTTAAATGGAAGAAAAAATAGAATGTTGCATGTTAGAAGATAATATACCATTGATGTTGACTTTCAGTCTGTGGGTTGGTGTTAACTTTTAATGAAAATTTTTCATCTATGGTCTTCTCAGACTATGCAAATCTAGTACATATTGACTGCAATAGATATTTCTAGTAGGAGGCTGCTCATGAAAGAATGGATATTATTTAACAAAAAAAAAACAAAAAAAAAGCACAAGAACTTTGAGCTCATTATTACATCATTTTACAAACCTTCTTTACTTATGAGCTTCTGTCAAATTGAAAAAAAAAGAAAAAAACAAACACAATATGTATGCACCTATTATCTCTAATGCGAAAGTTGTAGGCAATGTTATGACGACAACAGACAACAAAAATTTTGTTGACTTTCTCCTTCGTTGCTGGAATTGACATTGAACGCTTCCCTTTGCTGATTTCTTCTTCTTCTTTTTTTTTTTTTTTGGGGGGGGGTCTGGGGGTAGTTCTGCATAGTGTTTACAGTATCATTGTGGAAATCAGCGTTTGATAATATATGACAGAATATTTTATCATACGATGTATTATGAACTGAAAATATTAAATCTATCTAAAACCCACTCTCCCCTGCTTCCCTCTATTTTCTTTTCTTTTTCATGTCGAGTAGCTTAAGGAAAACGCTGTCAAATAAATAGGCCCTATATTTGGGATCACGTCTTACCCATGATGTTACATACTAATCCCCCTATGCATATCACTCACGCTCACACACACACATACACAAATACAAATAGAGTTTGTCCTTTTCGCTTCTTTTTTTTTTCTTTCTCTCTCCCTTGCTATATATATACATTTGTGTATTTTGTCATAAACATATACAACTTACACAACTTACGGGCAGTTATTTTATTCTGTTACTTTTCTCATCCTTTCGGCACACGCGAGGGGAGCAGGGATTCATACGTCTCGACGCGAGTCATTGGTCGAGGCCTCGATGACGTATCCTAACGATGCAACCACAGATGCACGCCGCTGCCTCCAATCAGCGGCCTCGATACTTCTCCATGGCGCCACGCGACCACCTGTATGGGAACAGACAACAGCCATGCGCGGCACCGTAGCCCGACAATGCGAGTCGACTGAACAAAACCCCTGCGCTTTGCAACTCCTACGTCAATTTCCAATATCAGATTCATCTGGACAACACGGCTGTCAGATCCCATGACCTCGAGAGATATTGATAGTTAGATCGGTCTCCGTCATCATCTTTCTTCATTCTGCTCCATCTCCCCATTCATTTCAATTCATCTATTGATTTATTTGTTTATTTTTATCTATTGTTTGTTGCACCCAGTGTCCGGGAGCGAAAAAAAAGTTTTAAACGTGGCGTTTTTGTCGAGGTACCAGGTTCCGCCCGGCCATCATCCCCACCAGGACTTGTCTACGGGCATCTTTGACAGGATGGAGCGGACGCTGGCCCACGTTCCCTCCATGGAGCTCTCCACCGAGGCTCTACTTGTCAATGGAGGATTGGAAAATACCAACAAGATGCTTGCGACATCAGCAGTCAGAAGTGAGTAGACACAATACTTGATGTCTAGGGCCGTGTCAATTTCTCGTTATTGAATACCATCGTTAAGTATGAATTTTATATATTCTGTACTGATGAATGACACATAATGTAATTGTTTGTAAATGTGGGCATAAATAAAAAAGAAAGAAAACAGTGTTGAACAGTTATCAAGATTATCTTGACATTGATAGTTATTCGCAGTTTGTTTGTTTGTGTGTGTGTTTTACAATTTACATTTGTTATGTATTGTCTACTGATGTTGATTGATGCATCACCAACGTGAATCTATTTGACACTCACTTTGATACTTGGAGAAATTTGACTGAAACGTGGCTGCTCTTGTTTTGCACTGGAGGTACTTTGAAAAGTCTCGATATGAGGGCTGGATACTGCTAATCATAACATTTTAGATATTTTTGTGGGGTCCTTTGCTGTTTCCATAAGAACTAATATCTGATGTACATTATGCTTGTAAATCAAACCATGAGGCACTTTTGACTATGTATAAAAGGTCGACTAAGCTAATCTTCATGTTATCTGCGAGTCACGGAAGCCCATCATTTCACTGCAGAGCCACAGAAATAATCGGGCGGTGGAAGTCACTATTTGTCACGATGCACCTTAAGCTCTCAGCAAGATCTGGAGAGGAGGGTGGGGGGGGGGGTGGACGAAAGACTTGACTTGATGATTGAAGAAGCTGTCTCGAGTAACAGATTAAGAAAATATGTTTAGGGGAAAACAAATGAGAAAGAGAGACTTATGGAATTGTGAGGCTTCGAAATGGTCTTTGAGCAAGACAGAAGCAGTGAAAAAAAAAAAACTCACAGTCTTGACTACCATGTTGAGGAGAAGTTGAGTGCGTCAGGCCCCGGCAGACATGGTTAACTTACTGGCAAATCATAATTTGATGATGTACATCTGCGTGGAAACATGGAGTATTTGATCTCGATAAATGTTTGTACTATACTTCATTCCTATAAAGCTCATTGTTTTTCTGCTGTCACGCAGCTATAGGCACCCTTTGCGTTGATTTTGTTTTTCTTCATTTAGTGCAGATAATGCAGATAGAAGATAATGACACAATGACCAATGTGTGGAATAAAAAGATGCACGAGACTACAGTGACACGTCATAAGTATTTGTGAATTCAGCGTCTACTATAACGAAAAGAAACGTATGTGTTTATAAAATAAAATGGTATGCCTTATGTAGACAGGCGTGTACCTAGAGAACGGAACACGAGAGGCGCGTTGTGAACAATGAGTTATTGTAACAGACACGTGCACCCACAACCGTCATTACTAACGCCATCAGTGATCATAGTGGTGATGTGGGCGCTCCATTGGCCTTCCCCATGCGTGAAGTGTAACCGGAATACACAACTTCCAGTCGTTTATGAGTGGAATGATGCCCTTAAATAAATATGCTCTGTTTGTCATTTAACATCGCCATTCTTATTGCTATTGTTTAACAACACCAGTGGTAACACTGAAGGGGCTACTCTGGATAAAGAGACCATGTTATTTTATACTTCCCTCATCTATATTCTTTATGGTATTCAACATTACTATCATCCACCACTTTTATGATAACAGTATATAACTGCGATACACTTACTATATATGTCTATTACTACCATTGCATTTACCTTCATTATGATGTTTATTGATATCTAATTAATTCTTAGGAACTATCAAATCAAATAGCAGTAGCAGCAAGGGGCACTCGGTTATTGTATCCATACAACGACACAAAACAGCACTAAACGCGCTTTGGATATCGGGACTGCTTACCTTGCCCTGTGCCACCTATCAATGAGAAGGGACATTTTTTAGTGGCGCCTCAAGAAAATCTATTTCGAATTTTGTTTGCAGAACTCCACTTATTGATTTCCTTACTTCCTTAGCTGTTCTTTCTAGATTATATTCTTGATGGGAATCTGCACCTACTGCCAGGGATAAAGACGCTAAAATCATCTTACATTGAAAGAGACTTTACACCAACCATGCTAACGTTTATTTTTAAAGACAATCGTGTCTTGCAAAAAAAAAAAAAAGAAACAACATACAGGATGTCAGTCAGTGGTGCACGTGCACGAATTCGCTATATCATCTTTAAATTATCTTTGAGCTGAGAAGTACCCTATATCTGCTTTGTTTTTTCCTTGTTTTACTTTGCTTCTGGCCGGCTTGTGGTATTGCAGAAACGCGTCGAATCTTATCCGCTTACTTTTTTTAATTGGTTGCCGTGTTTGTTGTTGCCGAAACACGTATACAGGTCAACAGATCGCTACCGCACTATATTGATCTATTGTGTTGACTGGCAATATGCGCCTGCTACAACATTATAGAAAGGGAGTGGACGCATGATTTGTTAACTGGGAACTGTGACGGTTTTAAATCATTATCGTCCAATATCTCAAGGAATGTGGGCTCGATCAAGCTGCTTTCACAAGTGACTACCATACGCCTTGTATTGGTGACTCAGCATGATGTAAGACGGGAGTAGTTCGCTCTGGTTGAGACAAACCAGACGTTAACCCTTATCATTCCGATAGGCATAGTTGACGACTTAGACAAAGAAAATCGGGTTAACAAAGTATGGCTGCATGGCTGTGTCATGAGGAATCACCAATGCTTATTTGTATGGATAACACTAAGTTGTCTCCGAGTGACGTTATGAAAAGTGTCGCGCAGAACTTTTCATGAAAACAGCACTGGCATTTAGTGAATTGCGTTTAGATTATGATTTGAATTTCAGGTTTATTCTTGGGTGGGTTTTTTTTTTCAACCTGATCTAAGCAAACACCTATGGGAGGACCAAACTCTCCCAGGTATAAAACTGTCCATCAATAATGTGCACCCTCGGGCAGGTTGTTTATCATGACCACCATGACACGAAAACCATAGATTGACAGTCGTTATTAAATCAGACTCAAATCAATCTGTTGAATACGTTAGATTATTACCATCACGCGTCATCATTTGGTAAATATCAAAGATTATGATTAGCCCCAATTCTACTTAGCCACAACGAAATAGTAGACACTGTTGCTTGTTGTTTACTTTTGATAGGTTGTATCATAAAGTAATTTGCTCATACCTAGTGAATAAGAACAAGCAGGAGGACCGTTCTTTGTCGGCGCCAGGCCAGTTAAAACAGAAAGTTTACACCAAGCAGGGATTCAAACTCTTTTATTACATTAATTTTAAGCCCTATGTACTATATCAAGGTTTGCCCATTCGCCTTTAATCAAAATGATTGAATATTCATTTGTTTCTCAACCATTAACTACCAAACATAATCCTTGAAACATATACACGGTAATCCCAACATTACACTGAAAACACGCTTTCTTCTTGGATGCTTCTTAGAAGGTTTAAGATCTCCACTACTTGATCTTATTGCCTTGAGGCATTCTGTAATCATTACATAATATTATCACGTAGGATGATTATGTAAAAACATGAAACGGGGATCTAAAATAGAAACAATAATGGAATTCTTCTGCTACTCTTGATTGATTTATACTAATTCTTTTTCATCCATGCGACAATATGATCTTATATCTCTTCATGATATAAATGGTTTGCGCATTAATTACGCAATACAGTCCCTCTGAATTAGCATAATCCGATTGATATTATCTGAATAGATCTGGAGGTTAAAGTAATATGGTTCCGTTTCGTGCGGGTCTCGACCACTTATATCCGGGCAGGTGTTTACAGACCCTGAGTTGAACACAGTCATACGTACAGTTGTCCAGTTTCGAGAAGATACTACGTCTGTTGAAAGCGATAACGATCTTAGATATTACGTCTGTCACTGTTAAAGACTCATTACCATGCGACACTGTCACTATTGCTCTCATAATTCCAAATTGGTACATACTGCAATGAAAGTTGTAGAATTTTATTCAATTGATATTAACCATACTTATTATAGAAAAGAGAGACCTGATTCTGATTCAAATCAAATTAATTGTTGCCAAGTCTAGAAAATGACGTAGACCTATTCATTAATCCCAAAAGAAAAGAAAGACATGAAAATATGGCACATAGTGACTTGACACGTGACATCTACCATGTGAATTATTTTGCTGTTAAATTGTATTGCGTGCCATGAGATCCTGTTCTGCAAGACTAAATCATATCAAAATGTCGTGGCTGCGTACATTCTATATTGGCACTCTTTCGGAAAAGACTTGAAAATTTCTCGTCAAAATTCGTGTATTTAAAGCCTGTGTGAAGTCTTAGTCAATAGACCGATGAACCTGCGACAGGTAAAAATTTTGGAGGAGCAATTGTTATCGTCCACAAGTTTCAGATTGCAGAAGTAATGTATTGTAGTGTTGAGGGCCTAATGGTAAAGAAATCACAATTTTGGCTGGGGTCTTAATGAAAGTGGGAACATACTTTCATAGCCATGCCTAATGTGTCAGAGTTTGTTTTGCTGTTGTTGTTTAATCCTAATTATTGTAATTGGTCTTCTTATGGCGACATAGAAAAATCAAATGCCTTCTTTTGCTATTACAGTACATCTATTATATAATCATAGTGAGTGATCTTTCTTACAATAATATGTCACACATGGAAAACCATAATGATGTGGATGAAGAGTCGCTTTCATAACAATTCATTGTACCGGACAAACTACACTTAATTAGGAACTAACAAAATGGTTATCTATTCCATTTTTGTCTGTTTGTTGAAAGGAGTATAACTATTCTTCGGTTATCCGTTCCATCTACCTAAGATGTAAATACACTTATTGTTTTTAAGGCTTACGGGATTGTCAAACAGCGGCATGTTGTAAGAAATGTTTGGTGGTAATGGATCTGGAAGGAGCGCCTTCCGCACGCCACCCATAAATTGATCATCAATTAGTCCCCGCCTGGGAGATCACGCTAATAGTTCTAATGAAAATCGCTACTGATACAACTTATCGCAAGAGTCGTTTGCCGTTTGTTCACCGAGTCACAAATTACAAGACAAACACTCGATTTAAATCAGTGTTCGTCCGTATGAAAGAAGAAGAGATTGGTAAACAGAGAGGCCAAGGGATTGATTGTGTTTAAAAAAAGACAAGAAATGAAAGTTAATAGACAAAAGAAGCCTAATCAAGTGATATTTCCAGGGACGCGTTGCTACCAATATTCTCATGGGCAATGTAAGATTAACAACATTAATAGATGGAAACAAAAACAGATTGATAAACGTAAGCCGTTCATTCTTTATCTAAATACTTGTAGACAGAATCATTTTATTTCATTTAGATTTTTAAACCAGACGCTGGACCGTATCCGTTACAAGGAAGTTACTGAGTTCATTCACATAAATTTTGCCTGCCTGCTGGTTTATGCTGTTTATTTTTTTTTTTTTTATTTTCTTACCTATGTTCAAGACATTTTTTTTTTCAAGGTTACGCTTTCTTTTGTCTTTCGTACTTTCCTCCAAAGTGAAAAGTTGAAAACAGAGATATCGCTAGCCATGAGTCTCACTGGTGTCAAACGAATAATTAGGAAAATGAAAGGAAATCAATAATCCAACATCGCACTGTCACCATCATGGCAAAAATATCTCACTTTTGAGTCCCTTTTAAATTCTCTTATGGAAGATCTCAGTATTCAAAGAAAGTATCTACTGTGCATGTTTAGTAATACAATGCTGCCACCAATCACGTAGAGGGATGCATGATGAGTCAACCATTTATGAAAGACCCTTTGCTCACCATGAAGCAATATATCTGAGACAAAATTAATGTAGCAAACCTTTCTAATCTCTACGTGTCCATTTCAGTTACCTTGCATTATTAACACTATTATAAACACATATCATAAAGTAAATTATATCCCTTAATGTCTCATTGGTGCTCTCCAAATCTAGTTAACAGCACGCCATGTTGGTGTACTATCATCTTTATCATATTCATTCTCACCGTATTTCATCTTCAACAAGTCGAATGTAGTTATATGTATTGCTGTTGTAAGATTTGCTTCGTACTAACTACTTAATGATATTCAAATTAAATAATCTAGACGCATACGAAGAGAGAAGACTCATTTCGTTTCTGAATAATTTTGGCATTTAGATGACGACGGTACGCTGATCAATCAGCATGGCGAAAAAGTCTCGTACGGAACGAGCGGAGCACCTGACGGCTCCACGCCTCCAGTGACGGCAGCCGGAGGAGGCAGCGAGAGCCAGAATGCTGGGGTTGGCGGTGGAGGAGGAGGCGGCGGCGGCACAAATGGCAACGGATTGGTCGGGGACGGGACCGGGCACTCGGTGGCGTCGAGCGGCGGCGGTAACGATGACGACAAACCGGCCAAGCAGAAGCGACATCGTACTCGTTTCACGCCTGCACAGCTCAACGAACTCGAAAGGAACTTCGCAAAGACGCATTATCCGGACATTTTCATGAGAGAAGAGATCGCCATGAGGGTGGGGCTAACAGAATCACGAGTACAGGTGAGCATTGTATTTTTAACTCCCTGTCACTATATAATATTTCATTAGAGTGGAATATTACCTTGCAGACACCTTTATACATACCTTTTCCTTTCACATTCCCCCTCTAACTCAATTATTTCTTTTCCTGTTTGAAGGACTTTTTTATTTATTTTCTCTCTTTTTTTTTTGGGGGGGGGGGTGAATGAAAGGTATCCCCTTTCGCAAGATTTGCCGAATGAACGGATTTACTTCTTATTTCCTATCATTCAAAATATGTCATGCTGAATATTTCACGTAAAAATTATTGCTCTTTAATCTTGTCATACCAAAACATTAGGGACGTGATTCCTTTCGACATGAGGCTATTCGATCACTTTTTTTTTTTTAATTATGACAAAAGCGTTTACAGACAAAAGATAAATCATGGATAGATAAGGCATAATGACATGGAATATTACGCATACTCATATAAGGAATACGCAATTACTTGTCTTTTATCCTACAATTTAATTCGATTCTACGTTCAAAATCATAAATAGAAAAAGGAAATTGTTTTGAAAGAACCATTACAGGGAAGTGAGGTGGTAGATGTCGTAACATATCTGTATTATACACGAAATCGGCAGTAGTAGTTGTGTCCGAAAAGAAAGAGTAACATACCAAAGAAATTGGATGATGACCGTCATAAATTCATTACTCATCACTTGAAGCACATCATGGCGCTTGCTCACGGGACAATTTTCGCGCTAAGTGGCGACACATATCGGTGGATTTATGTCATTTTCCATTTCCACGCGTAGGCTGTTTTGCGCGGTTTTCTGATACGTAGAGATGTGGTGTTCTGTGCAACAGCGAGCAGGTGGCATGCGCGCTGGAGCAGAAAATCTGGCCCAACTACACGCTCAATTTCTTTCGGCTCAGCTCGTTGGCTCTCCAGCCCCCAAGATCCCCGGGGTACTCAGCCGCGATGTGTTTGCAGCAGTAATCAGGCTGTTCAGTGACTCGCAGCTTTTAAAGTTTCCGATTGCACCTACTATATGCCCTTCTCCCGTCTTGCCTTTACATTCGGTCTGTTTCTTCTTTCTTGTGTTTATTCCCCTCCCCCGTATATTTCCGTCGTGTTGTTTGTCAGGAAAGTGTAAACTCAAGCGGGAATATAAAAGTGTCCATAGTAATGATGATAACAAACAAAGATAGCTTGTTGAATTGTCTTCACGGAAGGCTACATGTAGCAGCGCTAACAATTCTCGATGCATTCAGGATTTATGCTTGTCTTTCTGCAATAAATGATGAATTCTTACAGTGCTCACCGTGTTGAAAGTCAGTTTGTGTGCAGGTTATATAAACTGCAATGTAGATAACAACTTTGAACAATGGCCACTTTTCTCACTCATCAACATATCATGAATGTTTCGGCATTATAAAACATTTAGCACCTCATCATCCCCCAACAAAAACAACAAAGTATTTCTTCAGTTAAAATCTAAATACCTCATCATTATTAAGCTAAACATGCATAATTCCATACTATTCTGTAATGCGATGAGAATGCTGATTATGAGACAGCTAAAACTTAGAATGAATTATAGAAGCAAGAAGAATTTATACATTACAAAGGGTTCTTTCTGTAAAGGACGTTCTTATGCTTTCTCCGAGCATGATTGTACAACGAACAATGAAAGAAACTAATGCGTAAAGTAATGAAGACATGATGCTACACCATGTAATGTCCTACACGATTCTATCAAACACTTCTCTCAGAAATTAAAAAGAGACATTACAGGTAGAGTACCATTTAAATCAATTGATGCACAGATACATTTCGCAGGTCTATTTGCCTGGCCGTATGCTTAGGGACGACATTTTGAGGGACTGAGCGCGAGATAACAATAGAATCGTCTGCCCACAGCTAAAATGGCGGACTTGGTGCGCACATAATATTAAGAGATAAACCGGAAATTAATTTGTGCTTAATTAAAACGACTGCTACGTTCGAAGCACGCAGCATTCAAATTAGTTCAACCCATTAGAATTTCGCCCATATCAGTAACATCTCCCCATTATAACGTCACTGTCGTGGGTTCCCCAATTCGCAGCATCATAGGGTGGCGTGTATGCGTGTCTTCCCGTAGTATCGCCTTGCATAGTAGCCCATTGCATAACAGGTATACACAATTATTCTTGTTCTTTATCTCTTTTGTTTTGTTTAGTGAATATTGGTGATTCTTGTATTTCGTTAAAATTGTTAAAGCGCTTCGAGTCTGTACAGAAAAGGCGCTATATAAAATAATATCAATTATCATCAATTACACGTGTTATCAATATTCTACTATAATTAGATTAAGTGCTTCAAAATGTAATCTGCCAAAGGACATCTTTTCCAAAGAGAAAACAAGAAAGAAATGTTCTATTGCAATGTCCACATTCTCAAAATTTATTTGCTAGCCTAAGTGCAACATTTTCTTTTTTAGTCTGCTTTGTCTGCATGTATATGCGACTGAGAGAAGGGGTATTATAGTAAGAGTGTTTGACAGTAACAAGAACTCATCAATGTGAGGGTTCATTGTGTTGTATTTTGTGACTGTTTGGTGGGTGTCGAATTATGATAGTTAAGCCGAAATTTAATGTTCCATAATCTTAAAATTATATGAAGTGCATGATTGGCACGTAAACATTGACGGCATCAACTAGCCTTTACCTGTATCGTATCTTTGTATAAAGGTTAATTTATATCACTTACCTGTTGTCATAGTGTTTACTTTCAAAACACAAATGATGTATGCTTAAGGAATAATAAAACATTTTGACACGATGTGTCTCTTTTCTATGAATGTTTCGGGGAAATTGATTTCTTCCCCTTTACAGTTTCATTACTATCAGTGATACAGTCATGGCGATAAAAATCAAATTGATGCCAGTCATTTTTAGTAATCAAATACTTTCGTCGCGACCAGCCTAAATAAGGTTGTGCGATTATAGAAACTAAAAATTTGCACACCCACACCTATTTATGATGCTTATATGAATATATAATATATATATATATATATACACAATGTGAAATATAAAAATATGTATGAATACAAATGTATAAACATATAAATGTATATCTATGTACAGTATCACATAAGCCAGTGATGCCTTTGATATAGTGAAAATATTTCGTTGCAAAACATTGACATAATGTTCGACGCTTTTGATAAATGCATTAATGTATGAAATCTGAGTTAGATCTGAAAACATATATACAAATCTGCACATACACATACGTATTTGCTCTCTCCACAGACAGTGGTTTTTAACGACATGATAGTCTCCTTTGCATTGTCTTTCAAAGCCTGAACTCCATTGATTTATGTCAACACCTCTACGTTAACATTCCTTATTCTTGATGACGCGCTCCGAAAACATAATAATAGTTATAGATGGAAGAGGAGAAACTCGGCACGGAGAGTAATATGATCTTTCAAAGTGTTCTTGAACTTTGTGTATAACTCTTGGAACAAAGTGGGAGTTGAACCGAATCGGGATTTCTTTCGGAGAGTTTCGAAGGCCGTGGAATTTGACAGAAAATCCAAGGAAGCAATTTACATTGCTTGAACACGAGCATGTTCTATCCGTATAAAAAGAAACCATTAGTATATGACATCAGTCACAATACCAAACGAAAACGTCTTAAAGAAATTAATGTTCGTCTAATATCCTTACAGTTTCAGTTATTTTGCCTCTCCATCAAAACTATTTAATTCAGTTCAATTCAATTCAATTCAATAATGGTTTTATTTCAATCGTATTGCAGTCGGTGACTGAATTGCACGATGTTACAATAAAATATGATACATACACAATACGGATACAAAATTATAAAATAAGAAAAAGCATTTTCATTATAAACACATCATATTTAACCAGGATATTATGGAACCGGGAGGAAGGGAGAAGGAGAAGAAAGACAGGGATACTAATCGGGGGTTAGAGAGACAGAAATGAGGGTGGAAGAGAAAGACAATGAAAGGAAAGCGGGAGTCCTCGTAAGAAAAAAAAAAGAATCATAATCAATTGAGATACATAAGTTCTGTCATTTTAATTTTTCATTATTTTCTTCAACATGACCACGTGTACGCGCTGGATTGCCTTCTGTCATTAAGATTAAGTCTCTCCCGGTCATTAACAGTTTATTCAGTACTGGACCGAACGGGCAGAATACATGTATGCATGTCGAGAGAACAATATAATTCATTAAATTACTACTCCCCAAAGGAGACGGTTTTAGGAGGTCTAACATAAACGAAGTGAAGTGGCATAAAGTTGGATTACTTGACTGAGTATGGAATATCATGGCTCGCCCACACGACTCAAGCATAACTTTGGATTCTATTTCATTTGTATTTGTCATTGAATTCCGCACAAAAAGAACATAATGGCTTCATCGTCCGTTATCAACCTTGTCCTAATGATACCATTCTTGTTCCATGAGGTTTATAAAAAATGTTAATGAATACATATGACAATAAAAACAAACATTTGAAACAAACATTAAAAGTGATGAATCAAAGAAAAAAGAAGAAGAAAGACTGCCAGTGACGAAACTACATGATCGGAAATGAAATGCGAGTGCAGAAATCATGGAATACAGAATTTTTCGTGCCGGTATTGAAATTAATGAATTCTAGGACAATAGAAAAGAACATAACATTAAATTTTATTCTGTAATTCAGATTCCGTCACCATACAAGAACAGCCCAAAAATCTTTGCCCATATTACTTGTACAGCCTGATGGAAGACTCCCACATGAAAACATTCATCATTATCACACGCTGAATATTATTCTTGTGTCACAGATTTGTGAAAAAGTCACTTGAGTTCGCCCTGCCTACTTTGTGCACATTAACAGCTAAGCCAAGATAGGCATGATAGGTAACGTCGCTCTGTAGGGCATGTGTATTTCCGGCAGACTCATTTTAATCATTTACGGAGAGGAGTGATTATACGATTTTCAAATATTACTCGCTGTGATTTTTTTTTTTCTTTTGTAAAGAAACCATATCGGATTTATTTTGTTTTCTCCAGCATCAGCATAAAGACAACGGAGCAGAGCAAAATCTGTCCTGGATTATTTACATATGTTAAAGCATTGGGACAGAAGCTCAATCCCTATTCGTATAATGCCCAATTTTCCGAATTTATTAACTTCCAATGTAATACCAATAAAATCACCCAAAGGGGCTCCAAAGTATTGAATAATTGTAACATTGGATCACAAATTTAAACGTGAATGGTTTCGAATTAGTTTTGCATTTGTCGGCGCATGTTTGATATAATTTGCGTTTTCTATTATTCCCGGGGCTAGGGGCTTAAGCTAGGGGGAGCTGAAGGGAGGGGGAGCTCGGTACGAAATAACGGGCAGGGAAAGCATCTATAATAACTTCAACCTCGATTAAAAAGGCTGCGGCCTAGAGGCGCTACCAGATACGAAGCGGGGGAAAAAAGTACCGAAGACCGGGGCGAGATTGAAACTAGTGAGATAGAGGCAGAGAGAGGGGAAGAGAGTGGGGCAGGAAAGCTTGATAGATGGCAAAAAGCACTGTGGTACATGAAGTCCATTTTGATTACGGAATTTAATGTGATTTTAATGAAATTTCGGATGCACAATTAGGCGCTCTTTTATCATGCTAAAATTGACGGTGATATTTGGCTTTCGTGTGTGTCTTATGTGTGTGACGTTGTCTGCATTTCGATGGCATTCACGCGAACGCTCTGTGCTGAGAGAGAGAGAAAAAAATCTCGTCGGTTGCATGTCACAAATTAAAGATTGGATTTGATCAACGCGATCTTTGTATTCGTCACAGAAGCACGGACCATGGCATTATCTCTCTTTCACCGTCCCATCCCCCCTCTTTTCTAGCCACCCATTTCTCTGTCTTTTTCTCGGTTTACTTTTTTTTTTCGGTTTCTCTGCGCGCCTCTTTTTGGTCGACGTGGCTCTCATGTAGCTTACCTTCCTTTATTTCTCCATGTCGTTTCCCTCCGTCGTAGGAGGCAAGATGGATGAGCCGAAATATTTACATTACTTAACGGTGGAACCCAAGCTTGTTCACGACTCAAATTAAAATTGCATGTTTTGTTCGCTGTTTCCATGCGCCGGACCGCAGTACTATGTTAAAGAAGAACAGTGCGAAATTGTACTTTACCTGTTCATAGAAATTAGAAGAACAAAACAACCTCGTCGCATGAATTGCCTGTAAACTACTCCAGTCTTATACATATCTGTGCCAGTTTGCGCCGCTGCAGCAGGCCAATGATTCTCATTACAAAAAAAGTATAATGTCAAAGATACATGTCACTGAAAGAAAAGTAATATTCTAAAAGGCATAACTAATATTCATCTCACTATACAGTGCGTATTAACGCTAGACAGATTTACTGTGTTTCTTACGAGCCTTCACAGGGTCTGTGACGTGAACATTAAAATGAATGATGATTATGTCTGAAATAAGTAGTAAGACTTTAATAGATTTGGACGATTTCCAGTATTGGAAGAGAAATCACTCTTGATAACAAAATGTATGCATCGTCTTGGCGATATGATTTATTGTGATACTCCACCAACCCTATAGGGAAAAAGAATTCCATTCAGAGTTACGAAAAAATTGGCTTATAAAATTCAGAAAAAATGTCACCCCCAATTCATTATCTGACAGCTAGGTAATAATGTGTTAAACTGACCCGATGAATGCATAGCATCAAGGACTTGTCACCGATGAAATCGGAAGACATTGTGTCTGGACAAGCAGCCATGTTTAAGATCTACGTGTAACTAGCATGTCCCGAGTAATTTCATGAATACATGCATGGCAGATTGTATATTCCGGCTATCATGTCCATACCCTCCACGCCGCGGTTTTTTCAGGCCAGGCTAGGGTGAAACACGCGCGCATTTTCGGAGTACGACAATCTCTTACCCTGTCACTTTTCATCATCCCAGATTGATGGACCAAGGCTGTTTTTGTTTTGTTTTGAATGGACTCGGCAAAGCTAAAAGAAAAAGTCGAGGTAGAAGGAGAAAAAAAAAAGCCCTCCCCCAACGTTTTCCCTTCCCTTTTTAATTCAAGGTGCGCGTGGTTTGGTGTATATTGTAATACGTCAATGCATGAGGACTTGCGCTCTTGTCATTTTATTGGATATTTTTCCGATTATTTTCAATCCACTACTTTTTCGCCCGTTTCTAAATATCACAAGAATGTTTGCAGGATGATTGTTTAGTTAAAGGTTAACATTGTTATTCTCTCCACGGAACAAGCACGATGATAATGCTTACATTCACTGTATATTATCAAATCAAGTCTCTGCCCGAAAACAAAATTTTCAGGTCTGATATTTCGCAATGAACAGAGAACGCCAGAAAAAGACACATATAACGTTATGTCATCTGAAGTTGCAAACAATTAGGAAAACATAGATTGTGGCAAACGTTAGTGAGACTTGGCAAATGTAAAGAAACTTATGATTACGATAATACGATTAGCTATTCTATGTGAATCTCATGGTAAGTGCTTAGCTCATGTTACTCTAATACAACCTCCGAATTGTTTCTCATGTTTAACGTTTCTTAAGGTAACAGACACGTCATAATGCACTTAATTCCTATCCACACTAAATCACATTCTTCAAGACCTGAGAGGTTATCAGATTTCTTCGACATGTTTCGAGATAAAGTTATTGCTCTTTCTTTAGATGTGGGATGCTGACACGTAATGATAATGGTGATAAAGAGATGAATATTCATGATCATAATGTTTATAAAGCTTTTAATATTTAACCTTAATTCTTTATTTATACGCTTGAAATACATATGATATCATTCAGGGCTTAAAAGGTACGTATCGCATAATCAACATCACAGTGACCGTTGCTACGTTTAAAGTAAATTGCAATTATTGTGATACGTAGTACTGAAATAGCGAGAAAGTATTAATATTCTTATATTGGCTCTTGTCCAAGTCCTGCCATAGTAACTGCCATGAAATGGCATGAGTGGAAACTACTGCAAATTGCTAAGTTAAATGCATGTCATTATATGCCTTCTCCAAGTTTTATTATATCTTGTCTTTCCATACTGAACCGCTTACATTGTTCCCTTTGGCACAGCTTCTCCCTATTGAATGTATATATTAGAAGTATGTTAACAACAACAGCAACAACAACAACAACAACAACAACAAAAGGGAGAATCAAGACCAATAGTGTCAGTGTCAAACCCCGGATCATCCTTTCCTGATATCACGCGTCTTTTTTCACATGATGATTGTATTTCAAACACAAATACAAATCTAATGGGAGAAGTCTGATGAACACCATTAGGCTTATATTTTTAGAGAAATCAGAGGTTAATCATTTTGAAACAAAATAATACTAGTGGGTTTTGAAGGAAAGAAGATAGTAAGTTATAGGCTTGACACATAATAGATGGGTGAAGAAAAAACTTCCGCAATAGCCCTTGTATTCAATTCTCACGAATTCCATAAACCTTCGAATAAGATATGAAAGAGAGGAGGAGGTGGGGAAAGGGGGGTGGGGAGAGCCTGCTGGATGGGAGCTCCAGATTCAAATTAACCTGTCATATGTGCTTCCATCATCCCGCAATATGGGAAACGGAGAAAAGTGGAAGACGTATAATACGTCACTGCGTGTACATCTTCGGTTTGATATTGCGCCCGGGCTCACACTTTCATTCGTACACACAGAAGCTACACCAAATAGCGTATGTGACACGTATTTCATAAATCAATGTAAGAAGGTAAATCTGTGAGGACTATATTGCATATGATAGGTTTCTTCTTGTTTCATTCTTCATCAATATTGATCGCGGGAGAATCTCTGGGCAAACATCGCCCAAACCACCCACTGGAAGTGCGCACAAAAGCTGACGATGCCATGGGCTTTACGACAGAAGACAATTGCATATACAGTGTCACGAGGATTGTTTGGAAAGTATGATGTGTACACAGTGCACTGAGATGCAGACAAAAGCGAGAGTGCACAATATTTCTCAGATTATATTTACTTCGTCCGTCAAAGCGGGGATGCATAATGGTGGAGGGGTTTTATGGCCTTTTGACTTTGTTTTACTGGTGTATTTATCGTGACCATAATAGTGATTGTTTAGTAAATATCAGGCTGGTTTTTATGAATCTGAGTAATTTTGTTTCGGAAATATGATTAAGTAATTGTGAAGGTGATAACTATTCCTGTTGTGTAACATTTCAGTTCTCATTTCTTATTTGCATATTATGCAAGAACGTTAATTTTTTTAAATCATACTTAAATAAACTATCTGACTAAAAAAAAAAATAACACCGTCCATGCGGACTTAACCATTTAAAGTAAATACGAATCAATGTTTATCTAGTATAAATCATTTGTAGATGGCGAAATGCAGGACATGATGAAATACATTTTAACCTGAATATTGTATTTTTCTCTACGAGGGTCATTGTCCCTATGAATGTCAACCTCATGTTAAGTAGAGAATATAAAAATTATACTTAAATATATTTAAAACTTAACGTATGCACTACATCTCTACATTTAAAACCATTTTTGTTATACGTTTTATACAAACCGTTCACATATTTCAACGACATGGCTGTAGCCTTTGCGTGTTGTCGTTGACGTCACGTGACCATTATTTCCAGTTCAGTTTAGTTCAATTGAGTTGTATTTTTGCACTCCATTGTGGGTAGGTGTAATGAATTGTATGCAGCAATATACATTGGTAGTAACATTTTAGGAAAACGCACAAAGTAAAGATAATTCATATGAGGCAATACCATTTTGAAGGTACTCTACTAGAGGAAATGCTTCGAATAATTTTTGACAAAATAATTGAAAATGCAACGGACCATCTTCATAAGGAGAGTTTGGATAAGAAGATGGCCTCAGGTATAATGCTGCTTCTATGAAATAAACTATCATAAAGTACGTTAGAAATCTATGTAGCCACTCACTGAGCGAATAGTAGTACAGACGGTGAGAGGTAAGGTGAGGTTTGTTGTACTGTGATGATATTAATCTGTAGAAGTATGACTGTGTATAATGTGAGTGTGATGTGGGGAAACAGTCTGTTCTTTATTCTTTATCAATACTATTGTTTAAATCATTGTGTAAAGTAAGTGGGCACCAGCATGGTATGCTATGAGTTTATTTATGTGTCGGAAACATATTGGGATATGAGGATTTTTTTTAGATCTCTTTTAAAGATATATCACGATGTACACTGTTTTGGATTTTGTGGCAAAGAATTCCAGACTTCTGGCCTATAATGTTTTAACAGTCATGTTCATTGAGTTTTGGGCTATGATGATTCTCTGGAGGATTTCGAGATCGGACGAAATAGTCAACGCGCCGGGTATTAATGACCTATAGGAAGACGATTAAATGTGCGTTTTTGCTTGAAAACGGTAGTCTGAAAAGTGTGAATATGATCAACTTTCAAAGTTTTTTCATTATTGATGAAATACAGATTTGGAAGGTGTTCAGTAATCAATTAATTAATTTTGCAAGAACAAGTAACCAACGTTTCTTGAAATTCGTCATGCGACGTCAATTCCAATCAAGTATAAATTCTCCATCTAAATATTAATCCTGTTTATCAGTGTAGAAGTTGCTTAAATGCCACTGTATACAATTATGTGACAAATGAATATTAAAGGTGAATACTGCCAAATGCATTACTTTTTCTAAATATTAATTTATGTATCATCTCTTGTCTGAGAATTTCCTGTTGAAAAGTAATGGCATGTCCCTAAGTTAAGGTTTTATACATAGCAGCCTTGAAATCTCCTCACTATGAATATCATTGCAGGATCTCACTCTATCATTACAAAATTATAACATAGACTTTTTTTTACTCTTTCAAGTAATTCAAGTAATTCACTAATATGCACTTTACAAATATTAGAATAGTTATCAAGCAAATTTGATAAGATTTGATTTTTGGTTGGCGCTTGATTTACTCGAGTACCATGAGAAAGATAACGTCAAACTCAGCCATTTGCACAAGATTCAAATCTTCACGTACTATGCACGTACCCACAGGTATACTACACACAGGGAAAAAATATTTCTTCCTAAACATCGAAATGCTGACTAAGAAAACAACAAACAAAAACATATAAAGGATACACCGCAGGGGGCTCACCTTTATACACGACCCGCGAGTACGGCGTGTCAGTACAAAGCGTCAAGCGTCGGCCATTCACAATCATGGTTAAAAAGAATGGAAAACCATATACTATATCTCACTCCACTATCATATTTCAGCCATATTTTTCCCGCTACTCCCGTAAAATTGGGACGCAGTGCGACCCTGTTGGTCGGTTAGAACTCAGCAGAAAAGCAGGACATCACCTCTTTGGAGAAACAACTTATCGACAGTCTGTTCTTGCACACTGATTCTAAATCGTTTTGTCGTCCATCTGACGAAAGCTGAAGAGAAAAATATCTCCCGCAAATAATAAGATATATCATTATAGCTAAGTTTGATTTCTTTTATACAATATTTTCGTAATATCTTTTTTTTTTAGTTTTTTTTTTTTTTTTGCTCCTTTGCAGAAAAAATATCTTGAGAAGTTTGTGATTTTTCTTCTCATTACTGTTAGCAAAATTGGAAATCGCTTTTTCTTTAACCATATATTATATCAAAGTCCATAATAAATTGGCTGATATTCTGATGCTTTTTATTTGATATCCGAACAAATGCATTTAAACCGTCATTGTCAACTGATACAGGCCAAGATAAATACATGTATTTTTTTTTTCATTCTTTATTTTTCGCCATCGTAACATAATCGATAACATGAGTGCACAGTGTAGGTGAAAGTAGTCAATGGAAAAAAAGAATACGTTATACTTCAAAAAGGGGCTCATCCAAAAAAGCATTATAATGATAAGTCAATCAGAGGATGGAAATGGGGGACCCACTGAAAAGCGAAGCTTGACATGTAGATTGGGGGCCCCCCAGTTGCAATACACAATGTATTTACGAAAAAAAAAAAGAAGAAGAAGAAGATATTTCTGGTCACCAAACCCAATTCATACTGTTTGAACAATTAACCGAATTATCGCTGTCAATCACGCACAAGTCAGTCTTCCCTAAGTTACTAGTATATTGTATTCAAGTGTGTCTTTTGTCAGGCGTTCTGTTTTCGAATTACATGTTTTGCTTAACCTCGCCCTTCTCCTCCTTTCAAGTAAAGTGACACTATTAAAGTAAACTATTGATGAACTTTCCCCAGACAGCACGTACAGAAGATCGACAATGAAGATGGAGAAAATAGGTTCATATTATATTACGTGTTTAATGGAGACTAAACGACTTCATAATGTGTGTTTAATCAGGACACAAAACTGGCTATTGTTATTGTTGTTGATCGATAACCACCATGGGTTAAATCGATAGGACTAACTAAGGAAGCAGTGAATAGCCATGTCTTTCTGCGCGCTCTTGCGATGATTTATTCATGAATCTCAGAAATCGATTTGGTGCTGATGGAAGCCTCCCAAAATGTCATCGATCTTCGCAAAACGGGGGATCGCTGCAATAAAGCCCGCCAGGAATGCATAATGAATGTAACAACATTTTGATCTAAAGCCATATTATCTCGAATCGGTTCAGTGAAGGGGAAAAAAGAGGTTAGCTAATATTCCGAAAATGAAAAACATTGATTTGCGGTTTCATTTGTTGTGGTTATTGACTATAGATCGCGACTATGAAACGCCCTAGCCGAACACGCGTTAACTCGTGTATATATATATATATATATATATATATATATATATATATATGTATATATATATATATTTTTTTTTTTGGGTGGGGGGGGTAGTAAAATCGTTTTAATGGGATGATGAGAACTGCAACTTTTTTGCTGATAATAGAAGTTAACTTTGAGAAATCATCAAGTCAAGAACTACTTGTGATTATTTGATCATGCTTATTCCAGTTGACACAAATGCAATTAATGTTGCATTGTATTGATATCTAAGACACTTGAAACAAAATGTAGGCAATCATTGGGGGGAGAAAAACAACAACAAATGACAACAGATTGACAAACAAACACACAAACACGCACACAAACATGCAAGCAAACCTCAAAGAAAGTATGATGAAAACTGACAAGCCCCATGTAATGGCTAAGAAGCAGATCCAAATCTCAAGAGAATAAAGCGTGAATGAATGATTCGCTCCACGGCGTGAAGAAAACTAGGCAGCTAGAGATCATTGTGATTTGTTTTACTTTGTCGTGTATTTTACAGGTGCTTATTACTATAGGTCTTGCAAGATGTGTATGAGAGTTTTCGGCCATGCGTGAAGGAAAATCTATATTATAGTCTCAAACTCATAAACCACTAAGATAAGAATGAGAGCGGTTTAGCAGACTCACGCAAACTATTTTCATCGATTATGATAATTGAACAATTCAGTATCCTCAAAAAAGTTAGCTAACCTACTCAATAATAATATATTTTATGGTGTCACTGGTGTTGGCATCCGGACAGAAAACCCCTATTGCGAGTCTTCTTTAATACGCGCCGCTGTCCTTAAGCCCTATCGTTCCGGTGCGCACTGCGAGTTTTCCTTTCGTGCAGTGTATGCAAAAGAAATGTCTATGAAGGTGTTATCTTTAATACTCGTAGGTTACTAATAAGAAAAATGGTAAGAATCATGTACTAACTCACTACAGAAAATCATTGCAAAAATTATCCAAACCTGTGGTAAAGAGCAGTACAGTTTTTTCAGACAAAATTTCCTGGTCTCCTTTGACTAGAATGAACTAACCTGTTCCCTCCTCCGAAAGAGACGTTATTTTAGAACTACTAATAGAACTACTAATAGTTTACACTCTTACTAAGAACCCCAGCGAAAACCAGATTCAGTTACCACCCCCACCCCCCCCCCCCCCCCCTCCATCCTTATCCTTGCATCTACTTGAATCCTGCAAGATCCTCTTAGAAAATCATTATCCTGCTCTGGAAATTATCACTTCTTATCTCGTGAGCTTTTCTCATTTCTCTCTTTCCGATTTCTTTTATACTTTTTTCCCTTTTGGCTAGGGTCGTTTAAGATCGCTTACGAAGGGGGGGGGGGGGACGTAGCACCCCCAAGGCGATGCTCCTCATCAGCTGTACACCTCCACGAGTCCTCCTTCCTTTCTTCCTGCTCTTGTTGTAAGCTCTTTCCTCTCTCTCCTTCAGTTTTCAATGTATACGTGTGTCTCGCTTTTCTTCGGCGGGTCGCTAGAGACGTGCAATGTTTTTCCGAAGCTGATCGTTACTCCATTAACACTCACTTAGCGCGCGTCGTGCTGGAGTTTCGGCCGGGCCTTCCTGGCTGCGGAGATTTATAACCCTCCTTTATCCCCGAGATACTTCGCCTTAGAAACAACAACACGTGATTAATAGTGTTTAGCCTGGTCCGGAGTGCTGTTTCACTTTTCCCCTCGGTCGATCGACAGGGTGTAGGGTGTCTCCTCGCTCTCCTCCCGGGAGGGACAAGATTGACACTGGACCCCGGATAAATCGTCGCTTAACCCTCCTAGAATGCTGTCACAGGAGACAGGAGAGATGCGATACTCAAAGAAAATGGTTTACCAAAAGAGAGAAAAAAAGAACTCAAGACGCTGACATAGAGACAAACTTGAGAGAAGAAAGGAGCAAGATAAACGGATATACACAGGATATTTGAGAAGGAAAACGCATAGAGGATAAAGACAATGCATTACAATGATAAAGATGCTACTCCAGGGCATTTATGTCTGTTCATACTCAGATTTTTTCGCCTGCTTCATTGATAGTCGGATCTAGAATGAATAAGATTTTAAAGCTTCGCAAAAAAAAAACCTCTCCTTCAATGTTTTCGTTTTAAGCACACGCCAAAATTTCCAAGCAATGTTTACGCATTCCCCAATATCATGAATATAGCGTGGATAGACACTTTTTGTCAATCAGTCACGGAGGAAACGTCGAAGTCGATCATAAAACACCAAGAATAAGGACCTTGAAGAAACAGCGCAAATTAAATCACTTAGGACGTTCATATCTTGGCGAGACGTGAGTAGGAATCACTATACAGATACACAGTCAAACATTTTGTGTGGATAGCTGCCATAAAAGCAATCTTGGACAGTGTGTTGGAGGTGTGTTTAAAAAAACTGCAGGTACGATGGCGTCATTTCAGTGTATCCATTAAAAATTCACTCACGAAAGTAGCTTCTGATAAGCAAAATGGTAATTGTGCGAAATAAATGCAGTGATGATGGTAAATATCTAATTTCTATCAATTAAAAAATAAAATACTGCGACGAAAACAAAAAATAACAGGGTGAAGGTCACTTGGCTTTAGGGTAAATGATTTCTAGCCCGTCTATGGTATGTCAATTCATTCTTTCTTTAAATGAAGAAAAAGAGAGATTCTCCCGGTGGTTTTGTTTTGTTTTGTTTTGTTTGTTGTTGTTTAATGAGAATATGCGATGGAGACGCATCCTCGTTTTAGCAAGCTCACGAGCGAGGCACAAGCCATAGGAGTGGCGGAGGCGGGCCGCTCAGGGCCACTCGCGGAAGGCTAATGTTACGAAGACTGACGTGACACGCGCTGGGACATTTGCCGCCCAGCGGACCGCTCAGTGATGGACGGGTTCCATTAGTGCCCGAGATGGCAGGGGGCTATAAAAGCTAGACACCGTCATCATGTACCGACTATAATGCATGTTTATTTCTCTTAGTGAAACCTAGATTTCTGACTTGAAAAAAAAAAAGGAAGGAGGAAGGACCAACTTTTTTTTTCGTCGTCTTTGCGGTTTGAGAAAAAAAAAAACGGTAGACATACGCGCGTAATCGTCAATGGTGTAAATGATAGAGCTACGAGAGAAATCAATGATTCTGTCATGTGAAATATGAAAAATGAAGAAGGAAGAATCTCATATTCATATTTATTCCCCAAAAAAATCATTTTGTCTCGTATAGACATCACTCAAACTGAAGACATTAATGTTTAAAACATAGCTTTTCTGAATAACAGAATGATACACAGTTGCAAACAATATTAAGGCAATTAACATTAAAATATATAGAAGGTACTTAACTATTTTAAGGTAAAGTAAGTAAAATGTAATACTGGATATTTGAATAGAGATAGAAACAATTTCATTATCTCTGCAGAAAACACTGCAAACTTAGTTAAAAATAAATTTGCATACAAAGTGCAATTCCTAACTAACCATAGTTTTCATATTGTATCTTTATCATGTTGCGTTCCTTTATGTTTTAAGAAACATTTCGCTATTTCTGTCTTTATCATTACGATCGAATTCAAAACTAATGTGAACATTTTCATTTCCCCTCTCTTGGACGATCTGACCTGTGCAACCATTCGGCTTTCCCTTTCACCCAAAACATTTGGTTTGCGGACCATCTAACTCTGTGTTTACTTCACTGAACATATACATTTTTTTTTTTTAATTGTCTGAAATGACATTAACATTACTTTAACGTGAACAAGGGAAAATCACCGGGGAGTATTATTATAAGCCCTATAAATGTGACGAATTTTGTTTTGAGAAAAAGGCAAGGAAGAAGTTCAATTTCTCCATCGTCGGATCGAGATCACTTTCCTATAGTCACATAGTAGATGGTGATGTCGATCTAGATTGCAACTTTAGAATACTACTCTCTTCTTTTTGTAAAGCCCCGCCCCCTTCAACACAGCTCTCAAGTTTGAGTTTTCTTCTATCTTATTTTTTAATTCACAAAATGTGATGGTCCGCCCAGACAGCCTAGAAATGACAATTTCACTGAAATTCGGAAACGTCTCGCGTACAATTTACCGCTGAGAGTGTTCGTTTTTATTAAGAATTGTACACGTTATTTGCGAGCGACAGCTGGTCAAACTCTAATTTTAGAGAATTCATGTACACTGGAATAGATATGCCAGAAACTGAAATGATCACCGAGAAAATATGCAGTTTCAGATAGCTTGGTATATAAGAACTGTAAAATAACGAGTATAAACAAGCCAAAATGTGGTATCCAATTATATTTCTTACTGCTACAAGGATTGCAGAATGGCTTTGACAATAAAGAGTGTATCTTGCACTTCCTTTGCTTATAGTATAGACTCTTATGAAATAAAATTAGTTTGAAGACTGAGCTTTTCATTGCCAGGTCAACATCATAAGTATATTCCTATTTATTCTGGCCTTCAGCACACCATTTTAAAGAATCTATACAGCTGACTTTACACGATTTTTCGTTAACTAAAACTACGCCTATCTCCCAGTCGTAAGAACATTGTGTCGGTAGTTCGTTCTTTCATCTCTCGTGCTTTCTGTCTCTGAAGTCATTGTGGTATAAGCGTAATAAAAAGAGAATTTGAACCTCAAGTGCGGCACGGACAGCATCAGAGGAATTGGTCTCTTCCTCGCGGTTTGTGTATACGTCGTCTCTTGTCAACGCCATTACCGCGGGCCGAATATGGTAAACGATTCAATATGGTAGGCGCACGGCTGGCCGGGCGGCGCGATAGAGAGCCTGGCGATAGTTTACGCCGTACACGTCTTTCGGACACAAATACCAGTAGCATTAAGACATAAACAATGCATTAGCGCCTAGTTCTCCTGCTCCAATTTGATTCGTAAATGTGCATGTCACAATGATATTTACGCCCACCGATGTATATCACGGCCGGCGACGAGGAATACAAGATGAGAGAAAGAGAGAGGGAGAGAGATGGAGAGAGAAAGGCTTGAAAACCGCCTCAGCCACTGCAAATAATTTTAATGGCAGACGTTCACCGGATAGTCTCCATATTGTAATATTTCATTCTCGTGGGAATGAGCGTTACACAATCTCCCTGTGAGGGTGTTTATTTGAGCCTTTGATGATTACTAACATGTCTACATCAGATGTGAAGTCACTAAGTAGTCCCTAAGAAAACCCGTTTTTGTATTTTTTCCACATTTTTCTCTTTGTCAAAAAAGAGACATAGTATGAACTACTTGATTATGAAACACCAACTTGTTTAAGGACTGTGATCAAATCCGGAAAATGAAATGGCCGACACCCACCACCCAGTTAACCTTATATGTCACCCGTTCTTGTTTAGTCATCATATCATCCCACCGCACAAACATGTGATTTCATTAAAAAAAAAAACAACTATAACCTTGAAAATGATAATCTACTGGCTTCTCTCTCTTCCTCACCCTATTTCCGCTCTGGTTTGTACTGACATCATTGTGTTGTGAAGAGATCACAAGGCATTTACAATTTCCAATTCGAGAGTTAGCCCGCCATGTAGTCTTTACTCGATGCAACATCCTATTGTTTTGTCGTTATGGCATACTCCCGATCTTTATGTAATGCATGCACAATTGGAGGTTATACTTAAAAAGTACAATTCCTATGTCCAGATAAAACCCCTCCCCCTCCTCCCCCCCCCCCAAAAAAAAATGGAGACCACCATATGAGTTTATATTCCGAATTTACTAAACACGCAATTATATTTGCATGATGTGATTTTGATGCTGAATTAGATAAGACTTGAACAACAAACCAGTAAAAACTAAAACAGATATTCAAAATGATCGAAGTGGGAGATTGACAATTTCTTAAAATTTTAGTACCCTTCTCTCATAGCAATATGACTTTTTCTCACGGAGGCACATTTCACTTGCATTTTTTTCCTTTTTTGGCAGAACATGACAAAATTATCAGACTTTCATCAGCATAGTTTGTAATCTGATTAACACTCTTTGCAATGAGGTTAGCAAACGCCAAAGTGAAATATCCTGATCCTTGCAACTTTTGAATAAACTGGTGTGAATTTGATCACACTCGAATATAAACTGCATTTTTCTATAGCCCATTTCCAAAAAGATGATCAAGTGGATTTACATCCAAATTCAAAGTCAAGGGAAAATAAAGACTTTTTCAAATTCTTTTTAGATATTGAAAGTGAGGGTGATAGGCGAAGTTCCCTTGGCAAGGTATCCCATGCCTTTGGCCCATAAAATGGAAACTACGCTCACCAGCCTTAGTTTTTTTTTGTGTTTTTTTTTTTTTTTTTTATACGTGGTATCTGCAGTACCGTAGTTTCCATGGCAGAGCGCAATTTATAAGCTCAATGGTGGGGAGAGTGCACAAGAAGTATTTCTTATATGGTATCAATTAATAGTAAACTACGAGTAGTATGATGTTATTGTAAATGTAGATGTTTCACGAAAAGATTTCGTAGACAAATTTTGATACACAGAGACAAATGTGGACTTCCGTCTTTATTCAAAAAACGTATTGAATTCAGAAAGTATTCTTGATGATTCCTAGAAAAGGAGAGGTGACTATTTTTGTACATGCAGAAACGGGATGTGGTTTCCTTTTCCAAGGACGATGCCTTAGGGAAGTAATGTTTAATGTCATTAACACATGGCGCACAATGAGAGTCGACGTCGAAAATTCCCACTGGATCGCAAGCCGAATATTCAGTATACTAAAAGAGTATGAAAACATCAAATTGAGTTGTGTGAATTGAGTGTGTTAATTGAACAGGGCAAGAAAAAAATTCGAGAATATACAAAGTTGAAAAGTCAGATACATTGTGAATATCATCGCCTTTCTTAGTAAGCTAGGTGATTAATCATACTCATTTCTATTTTCCTCCATCATATTGCAGGTTTGGTTTCAAAACCGACGAGCGAAGTGGAAGAAGCGTAAGAAGACGACGAACGTGTTCCGAACCCCAGGGGCTCTTCTCCCTTCGCACGGCCTCTCGCAATTCCCCTCCCCGATGAACGACTCATTCTGCAATTTTCACGGCAACGATACCAGAGGGTGGCCAGCCATGTCGGGGATGACCACGCACATGTCCCCACACATGACGTCACACATGCCATCCCACATGCAGACGCAGATGGGTGGGGGTCCGGGCTCGGCACTCACCCTCCCTCCGACCCTCCCGCGACAAGGTCTCGGCCAGTCCATACAGCAGCAGGGCGTCAACTGCACCATGGGTCAGGCCACCGGCCTTGCCAACACCTTGTCCATGGGTACGAATGGGGCGATGACGTCCATGTACCAACCTTCGCTAGGGGGCATGACCACGGGTAGCATGTCCAGCGGCTTGTCAAGTCCGTCCCCGCCGAACCTACCCGTGAGCGACAGCTCGTCTGACCTCTCATGTGGTGTGTCCGACGCAGGCGATATGTGGAGGGGCACGAGCATCGCGTCACTGCGAAGGAAAGCGCTCGAACACGCGGCGTCGCTAAACGGTATTTTCAGATGATTTTCTTTTCACCAACATCAGGGCTCGCTGAATATGCTGCTGCTTCAGCGATCGCTGACCTGCACAAAGGCTGTACCATATTTCTTCATGTTATCCATCACCTTTTGCAGTGATTCCCTTGTACAAAATTTTAGGAAATGATAGACTCTCATGTTTGTCTCGTCGTTATGGGCCGGAGTTGCAAGGTATTCACACATCACAAAAGAAAGAACGCCGAATAAGCAAAACCGTGAAAAAGACTGAACATTCCCCTGGGCTGCAAACGATTTTCGTAGCAGTCTAATATCTACATGAGATGTGAAACTCTAAGGAAACATAAACACCGTTTATTGTTCATCGTTGTATCATTTCTTCGTTTGGTTTCATTTGTGTTATTTGATAAGTAGACCAAACTACTAAATCAGTTCCTTTAAAACGAAAAGGTAACACCATTTCGATGTATCTTTGAATGGAGTTTGGTATACAGGTAATTACCAACATAATTATGATGTGGCAGTTAGTAATTAACAACTTTATACCTCAAGTGTATTCCAACAACATCATAGAAATATCATAATGCTGTTTTCCCTGCTTGAGCCACATTGCACAAGTGTGCAACAAAAAGACATTTTTACTTATTTTTAGACACTCACAGGAATACGCCTTCCCCAAATATAGATCTCGATGATGTGACTGTTTGGAAAATCCATCATTCCTTAAGTCGTTGTGGTAAATCAGTTGATAAGCAAGCGGTCTCCGACAACGCCTTAGGCGCCGGAGCGAAGGGGGAGAGATGGTAGAGAGAGAGAGATACACCACCCATTACAAATGCCGTAAATCATGCGAAAATATGATGACTTTGTATCAATGACAATGATGGGCTCAACGTTGCGCGCACATTTCGCCAGATTTCAAGAGCATACGGATTTCCCATTCCGCTCTCGAGTGTTTGCCTATATTGATGTATGCCCCCTGACAAGGGAACTGCAGAGTATGAAGACAGGAGCAGGGCGAGACATCACACACGACGAGGAGTCGTGGACGGCTAAAAACAACAACAACAAGCAAAGAAAAAATACGCTGACGACTATTTGAAGAAAAAAGGGGGGAGATTATGACGTTTTGTTGACGGGTTGGTCAGTTAACGTGTTCATATCTATAAATAAGTCCGTACCGTCAAATTCTTTCTTCTGAGTGCTGAAAGTTGTTTCTCTGGGTGTTTATTTCCCCGATGTAGTTCCATCGTGATAAGTTCAGTCCATAATATTTCAGGACATGAAAGTTGTTTGTTGATGAATATAGACACCAACAAAAGTATTTATATCCATGAAACTGGCAATCGCTGTCGTAAATTCATATGCATTTCACGTGGGATAAATGATGTTTAACATGGCACTACAGACAGACTGGCATACTCTTGAATGAAGGATATTCGTGGCATCTTTAACACAGAAATACTGGTACCTTGTAAAGTGTCAGTATGCAGAAATCTTTATACCAATTTGATTGGAATAAGAAAATGTATTGTAATTGCAATTACAACGCAGAATGTATGATAATTGTATAGTTAGTGTATTTAACACTTTGTTTCCCTGTACGGGTGTAGATCAATTTCTGAAGTGTGTAAAATCTCAAATGAGAATACAGTCTGTACATACATGGAAAGACATTTATTCCAAATGACCATTCATCTTTTGGTTTACTTTTGAACTTGACAGTTAAAACGAGTTCATAAAGTACATAAACGTCGCATATCCGTTTGACTATTGTTTTTTTTTTTTTGTAAACATTTCGTAAATATAAAGAAACGGATACGTATAATTTTTGTTGTTGATTTTCACGTTTGGTCTGAGTACTTCTGTCCCTACAAGGAGTATTTGATAAGTTTCCTATCGTTTAGATTGTAGACCTGCTTTTTTATGTTGTTGTTTGTTCGGTCAGTCTTTTAAATACTGCCACTTTATTATGACTGACTTTTTCTACTTGGTTTCATGCCAGTAATTATGACCAAGGTAACAAAATTAAAATGACAGACAATGCAATGTATAGGATACCACAACGCGATGAATTTTCTCTCTTTGGTTATTTTGGAAGATCGCTTGATGCAGATCTTTAAAAACAGGTTTCCAATATTGTCTACCTCTTCAACGTATACTATTGTCTTCTTTATTATTAGGCTTTTGAGGCAGCCAGAAAAATTATTAGTCAATTCATAATCCGCGCTCACCTTTAAAACCTCAACACATTAGCAACAGACAGCGTAAAGAGCCGAACTGTCACAGTTATATTATTTCTAGAGTCGATTTAAAGGACGATAATTGTCTCTGGAATCTTTTTAATGTCAATCCCTATGAAGCGCAGTTGTCAAAATTAAGTATGATTTTATACACACTTTACTTTGATAAAGGACTAACAAGAACAAAGCAAAATGTTATAAACAAATTTGATTCTATATGATTTATTGCCTTCTCATATCTAATATTAACAGTAATTATGTCAGTGGGTTGGGCGACTCTTCAAACTGCAGAAAGATTGCATTTTGCTTATAATATATTCTACCACCATTGTTAAAAGAACTTTGCCTCTTTAGATACTTAAGTTAAATGTCCATGCGCAAAAATATAAACTCGTATGTTTTCTCTCCTGGAAAAAAAGAAGAAAAAAGAAGCTCACTAAAACCAGACGGTAACTTTTCGTCTGAAATAGCTAAAATGATTCGAGATCCCCAAAGCTCTTCAGTGTTTCTTTTGGAGAGAAACATGATTTTAATGAAGTGAAGAAATATACATTATATATATATAAAGATTTTTTTTTTTCTTTAGCCTTGCCAGGGCTTTTATTTACATACCGGATGATTGCAATATATTATAATATTGACCGTGCAAAGGCATTTTATCAAAGCAATGTTAGTCAGAACTTGTCAAGCAATGAATGGGTGTCTCTTTCATCCTGTATGAATGTGATTTTAACCGAACCTTGTGTACATAATCACCTGATTGTTACTTGCCAGGAAGACATTGACTTTTATTTTCGATTATGTGCAATTCTATTTATTGTATCATGTAAGAAAGCGGTCAACGAGGTTTTATGATTTATTAAAGGAGTGATAAATCTGATTGATATTCAGTGCCAATTCTGTTTCACTGTATGCGGTGATCTTTATCAGACCAGATGCTGGTTCAGTTGTGGATCGTGTGTGAGGAAAAAACGAAGATGCAGTGGTTTCGTTGTTTCTGGAAGGGTGTATAAAGGAATAGATATTCGGCATTGTTACAAGTGAAGTTAATAGCCAATTACATGTTGTTACAACAACACAATATTATAATTACCTTTGTCGCACGTTCAAAACCACATATTCTCAGGAGGGTGTTTTTTTTTCTTTTTCTTCTTCCTCTCCTTCTTCTTCTTCTTCCTCTTCTTCTTCTTTTGGTCGCAGCAATAATTCATATTGTTCATACAGTTTATTTGCAAGACAATCCACTGCCAGGTGAATATGAATTGACAGTCAGACGACATACATTAATTATGATATATCATTCTACTCCGTTCCGAAAAAAAAAAAAAATCTGATCTTTCCAATAACTAGTGGGCCAGTATTCTAGACGATGATGAAATTCAAACCACGGTTAGCCTATGATTCTCGGCCTCCTTTGAACAACTCATCAGGAGTACTGTGCGTTTGCCAATCAGTGGTAAGTTTAGCAATTAAGTTAAGAGGCTTCTGAAAATCCACTGACAAAAAGACAAACAAACAAACAAACAAACAAACAATCATACCATCACGATCCATAAAAAAAAAAAAATGAATTAAAGAACTGTTCGATAATGACAGTAACACTGTAACAGATAACATAAAGTGTTGAATGTAGCGCTTTACAGGCGTTCCCAAACGCATACCCTATCTTATATTTTACTTCAACTTCCAATGTGAAACAATGACAACAACATGGCCAATTTCACTGTAAACTGATTCGCAAGTCATAAGATACGAAGCCACCTGTTCACTGAGGTGCTAACGTCCAATAGTGAGACATACGTCATGTACGGCCAAGTATTGGTTGCTAATTTGTGCCCCTTGATTGCAGAAGTTGGTGGTATTAATCAAACGATGAAATCAATGGCTAATGTATTTTGGGCGAATTGAATTTTGGGAACAGCGAATGAACATGCAAGTATTGGAGTGCTGAGAGAGGAGAGACCACAGAGTATGGACAGGATGGCTTGGTCGTATAGTGAAAAAAAAAAAATCACTTTAGACGTGACGGAGGTTCTATACAAAAATGCACGTCAGAGAGATGCGTGCTCGTGGCAGATGAGCGAAACTGTGAATCATAGGTTCAGAGACTTGAACGAGTGATCGTGCAGCTCAGCAGCTATACCTGCCCACGTTTGTCATGAAGAAAACGCGCACATGACTCGCCCTATTTGCTGTTGCCATGGCTACAAAATAGTACCCACAGCTGATCGCAGTGACCTAATCAGTGGACGTCATGCATGGTAAGCTTTACTCATCGTGGTGGCGCTCTAAACATCGTCCTCGAACACTGAACGGCAGACGTAACTATGCCTGACTTGGTGGGTGTTGGAACCATAGATTCTTCAACTCCGTGTCGCCATTCTACGTTTTGATGAGACGCTTATTTGCAAGTGGGTATGAACAACTTGCTATCACCATGATTACAACGTATCATTATGGATGCATAATGTTAGCCCTTGTTTGATAGAAGTAGTATTGTCATTATTGTGTAGTGACTTTTTCACAACGGACTTTGATGAGATTAAACAACATGTAATACGTAGGAAACAATGCAGATATATACGTATATAGACATTATAATAATTATATAATTATAAGAAGAATGAGTCTCAAATAAGCCATCTGTAGATCGAACAAGAAGGTTTCTATTCACAAAATTTTCAACCCACCCCGGGCCTTCGTCAGTGTAGTTTTCGTCAGAGTTTAGTTTTTACCGCAGACCCGGTTATTTCAAAACAAAGTAAAACACTACACTGACGAAGACCCGAGGCGGGTTGAAATTCTTTGAATAAAAACCTTCTTGTTGGATTTACAGATGGCGTATTTGAGACTCATTCTTCTTATGATTATAACATTCGAAGTCCAACACGTGGAAATTCCAAGATGGACATTATATACCATATTATATATATATATATATATATATATATATATATATATATATATATGTGCATACATAGATTCATACACACATATCATCAGGACTAGACACTAATTTTTTGTTTCGTTTTGAATTTGAAATTATGATAGCCCGAAAAAGAAGAAATCATTTGTGTTACCTGCTTATGCCCTATAAGGTCACCACAAGATAGTCTCTTAGGAAATATTTTATGGTGACCAGACATCAATTCTTATAGTGGCCCCTGGACACCGCTATTGTCGAGCCCTGCATATACATATATACATTCTTACATGCATAGACAGACATACACACATGCATACACACATGCATGCATGCGTGCATATACTAAGAATATACGCTACCGATGACGAAAATGATCCCATATACCCTTTACCCGCGGTCTGCTTGTGGAAAATATAAGTGTAATCATCGCTTTGCCTTGTGCTTGCCTGTGCATTCTGACGTACTTTTCATACAAGTATTTCTTAATTCATTTCAGAAACCTGGAAGAATGTACAGACAAATGCTAAAAAAAGAGAAACAATCGAATTTGCAATTAGTTGCGCGTAATATTAATTCGGAGGCATCTCCCTTTGTCACTGTTTTTCTTCTTACAGAAATATTTAAAGACAAAGAGAGAGAGAGAGAGAGAGAGAGAGATGTTGTCACTTTATGTGGCCGAATGATCTTACGCACTTAGATATTCAATCATTAAAAATCCGTTACTGAATCACTGAATCACTGAACAATATCATAAAAATTGATACGTGAGTAACAAATTTTTGGAAAACAATGGCTTCATCTAAGGTGATGAGTACTGAAGAAATGCGAGTGGATATTGGACAGAATCCAAAGGGAATTAGTGTTCACTCAAGCTATCCGGCAAGTGTCATACACACGGTGGTTTTCAGGCATTATTGTCTTTACCCTAGTTTGGGAAAAAGTTTATATTTTGTATATTTGGTAATAATATTATGCTTACCAGCTCCAACTCATTTAGACTTTCCACGCTTAAAATGAGCAGTTTACAAGGATATTTTCAGCTTGGATGATAATGATGTAAGCATTTAATTTATGTTCCTTTGTTTATGTTTTCTGTGGTGTTCTGTGCAGATAATGCGTGTCATGGTTATAACTTATAAGCCTCTTAGCTGGGTAATTTTTATTTTCATTTTCAGAAAGGGTTTCATAGGATTGAGCATTTAGCATTATGAAACATTTTGAATATAACCGATTAACAACATCAGGCATTTAAACAGTTTATGCCTATTTATGCCTTTTCCTTTAACTATTCGTTATTCATGTTACATCATCATTCTTAAGTAGCATCATGTTAACACATACGCAAGCAAGTCTATACAATCGTCATGATTTTAGATAAAACTGTTATTTTCTAGTAATACATGCCCTCAACTCCATCAGCACTATATTCAGTGACATCAAAGTGTAAAATGACTGTGCGATAGAAAGTACTCTGGTCATAATTACATTACCATGTTGAACTACTGACTGGTGACCAATGTCAAGTCTTGTCCGGCAAGAAAGAAATGCCCTGAGCGTACTGAAAGTTAAGATGAATGATAATAAATGATAGAAATAAAACGTGACGTATAAAACACTCCTTTCTTACGTCTACGAGCCATCAGTATAATGAGAGTTATGCACACTGTCTGACGCTTAAACCTTTCTTTCCGTCAACTTGCATGGCAGTTGTGACAGAAAATGTCCGTAACCAATGAGAAGATGGCAGATTATACCCATTCTCCATTGTTATAGGCTTATGAATTTGGAAATTCGGAGGCAGAGTAATCTATCAAAGACGTGCCAAGTCAGTACGGGGCCTGCATTAAACTTCGTCCCGCACTGGTTGGCTGCTGGAAGAGAACATCGTCAAGAAACGGTAATGCATTGTAGGAATTAAAGGGAACCACTGCCCCGAGACGTACAAGGACAAATTTATGATATGCGCTGTTTTGCGTTCATGGTATATCTCAGGTCAAATGACTAGGTTGTCTTCCCCAGAACTTTAGCGGATGAACTGCGCAGAAAGTGCTAGGCTTGGCTAGACCTTAATGCAATATTTCATTAAAGCTCGGGTATTATTAACAAGTTTGATAATAACCGCCATTATTGGAAAATTGCTGACGCTAATGAAAGTCGGTCTAACGCTGGAAAGCGCCATGCTAAGCCCTTAATTGAAGCGCACGTTATAAATGCGTTTCGGGAGAAGTTTTTCCCCTTCTGCCTACGCCCGGGTTCGTAGGCCAGGTCGAATTCATAACGAAAATGGTATATTGCACTCAACACTGATATCATTTTAGGCAACGCACTTTTTGACTTTTTAGCAGATAATCTCGCTCATCCCCTTTCATCTAAATAAACAGTTGTACCCCCTAAAAAACCCTCCCCTCAAAGAAACAAAACAAACAAAAAAGAGGTTAAGAGAATAGATAGAAGGAAGAATAATTGTTTTCGAATTTAAGTCCTTTGGCGTATTTCCATTCTGATGCAATTATTGAAGCCCAACTCCGTACGGTGTGGCAAAGAGAGGGAGAAAGAACTAGATGGGGCGTTAGACATGCAAAAATGTTTTGTGTTGTAAGCTTTCAATTTTTGGACGCCCGAGGCATGGGTTTTGCCATTTCCACAAATCTATTTTCAAGGAAGGGAGAAAGGGGAGATGGAGAAAGGGGAAAAAACCCACCGCTTTGATTTTTGTGGCCGATCCCGCATCCGAAGCGTAGACGCGGAAAAGCCCGCGCAATTAAGTCTAATCTCTCTTATATTGGCGGAGTTAAATAAAGTTGGCTTCCTTTGCTTTCAAGCTCCTCGCGACAGAAGAAGAGGGAAAGGAAAGAAAGTAGGAATAGAGGGACATGTGAGAAATAAAGAGAAAGAAAGACGGGGAAGCTGAGAGGGACTGGAGAAAGAGGGAGTAAGAGAATGAACTCCTAATTGGGAACTGGGGATGTCGCCAGATATGTAAAAACTACCTTTAATGACGAAAGTAAAGTGCTCCGATTTTCCGCTTCTTTTCTCGCTTTCCATGCACAGTTTTTTTTTTTCTGTCTTCGTTTCTGTCTTACTGTCTTTCTGTCTCTGTCTATCGCTCCCTCTCCATCTCTCCCTCTCTGTCTCTCATTCACTCTCTCTCTCTCCCTCTCCCACTTTCTTTCTCTTTCTCTCTCTCTGTCTGTCTCCGTTTCTGTCTGTCTGTCTCTCTCTCTCACTTCCTTTCAACAAACATCCCCTGTCTTGATCTATTATGGTGTTCCCTTCCCCGATTCCTCTTTCCTCAATGAGAGCTGGGGATAGTTGACGTAGATTAGAATAGATCAAGTACTAGGGAAGTACCATCCCCTCCCCCTCTCCTTTTCCCCCCGTATTGTCGCCTACCTTTTCTCCATTTTGTTCCCTTTGCCTCCTCCCCATGTATTTCGCTTCCTTCTCAACATCACGAGGTACCGTTCCCGCCTCGAGAGTACACCCAAAGTGTAATACCCGGTAATGGTATTTCGCTGTCGTTTATACCGGCTACGCCATCCGACGAAGGGGTTACAGGCCTACCATCCTGGTGCAGTGACGATGAAGTGTATAGATGCTGTGCTAACTCGATGGTAGCAGCTAAATAATTTTTCTTCCCAGAACAAGGTGTGCACAATACATCAAAAACAAAATAAAGTAAAACCCTCTCGCTCCTTCCATCACAACTATTCACACCTTTGCTTTGATTGTTTTTGCTGCTACTTGCTTTTTGGTAGTATGAATTGTTAACAGTCTTATCGATATAATTATTGCAACGGGTAACAATCGCGTTCTCATTATCTCTCTCATGACACAAGTCATGTTCATGATATAGTCATTTTTTTATGTCTTCCATCTTTCCACTCTTCTCCCCCGCAAATCATGAAAATGAATTTTTGTATGTAAACTTCGCAGTCGTTCTCTCGTTTTCCTTTCTTTTATATATTTCTCCCCCTTTTTCTTCTTCTCGTCACCACTTTTCCCTCCTAAACTTTGGTTCCTTTGTCCCTTCTTTCCTTGTGTAATGTCGTTTTATTTCTATTTCTTTTCATCACTTTACTCTTCTTTCTCTCACAGGCAGATACTTGTATAGTAGTCTGTGAGACAAAGAAGTTTAAGAATACAAAAACAAAAACAAAAACAGGAAGACGTTGATCACCATGCATGCGAGCCTCTGTTCCAAGAGGTCGTTCATTCTCAAATTGATAATGACAACAATAGCCAAGTGAAACCCCAGAGCTTTCGTTTCACACCTAACATGATGGCACAACTTGGTGCCCCCCCCCCCCCCCGAACAATATCCTTCTAACGCGACACAGACATGTCAGGTGGCCCAAACTATATAGCCTATATGAAGCCAGTTTAGTAATTCTATTTACCAGACTATACATGACGTGAAATCGTTGCTATATAACAGTAAGAACCAGCAAATGGTTTTATGTCTGAACTGTGTTTTACAGCATACATTATCAATTTACTATTCATTACTATAATACTTCACAAAAACATTGTAATAATAGACGTATGAGGGAGGCACATATACCTTGCATGACCTGAACCATGAACTGATTCTATGGATCGATCTTTGAATACGAAAGATGAGGGAGGCACATATACCTTGCATGACCTGAACCATGAACTGATTCTATGGATCGATCTTTGAATACGAAAGATTGATAGATGTTTATCATGTAGACCAATAGAGAATAATTAGCTTTATTGGAATAAACCTCACGGGGTACCTATATACATGAATTATAATTCTTGGCACGCTACAGAAGTGCACACGCGTGTGTAAGGATGATTTGGCAAAGCCAGAGAACTATCAAGTCTTTCATGAAGTTGCAAAGTCTATTCTGATTAGATTAGCGCGTTGACAGACATTGTTACCTAGTCCCACTGCACCCCTATTGAGTATCATATACATCGCCCCCCCCCCCCCCATCATCACACAAGTTACTGTAATGTTGACATTGTGACTTGGTCGGTGTCTTTTTGTTTCATCGTTCTTAATTGCTTCCAGTTCGCTTCAGTGTTTCTAGACAATACTGACTGTTTAAAAATGAATTTGCTCTCTTAGATTTTTTGCTGTTGCAGTATATATCCTGAAGGGTTTCTAGAAGGCAAATACAGCGACAAACGCTTGAGTGCTGCAAAGCCAAGGCGGGTCCATTGTTATTGTTAAAGGGGCATAATGTTTCTTATGAATATTCTCCTCTCTCTCACGGTGCTCACGCGCAGACTCGAGTTGGTTGGATGCGTTTCGTATATTCAAGTAAGCACACACACACACATCTCAACAATAGGTGCTTTTGGGAGCCTATCCAGTTATTTTCTCCCATGAACAGATAGACAGACAGACACACAGACACACAGACACAGACAGACACACACACACACACACACACACACACACACACGCATACACACACACACACACACACACACACACACAAGTAAGGAATGACGTCATCCCCCATTCATTACATCTTACGCAATGTTAAGGTAGAAAACTACAAAACATATTTGGAGAATATAGATTAACAGAAACAACGGCCTTTATCCATGTATAGTGAAAAGACGTCGAAGTTATATTGCCATGATCAGAAACATCGTTGTCACGACGAGTTTAGTAGTCATCCTTAACATTTTCACCATGACTTTTTATTTTTTCCACACCCCTCTCACGCAAACACTTCAGAGAAAGAGAAATAACAAAGGCGTTCAATCTGGTCTCTTCTTCTTTTTCCTCCCCTCCTCCTCCTTCTACTTCTCCTCCTTTTTCTATTCTTTTCTTTCATTTTTTATCTTCTACAGAGTTTTCCTTCTTTTCTTGTTTATTATCATCATCTTCTTATTCTTTCACCTCTCCCCTCCCACCCTCTCCCGCTCTCTCTCTCTCTCTTTCTTAAATCGGCGTTACGAGTTGGCAGATACGGGGTGACGGACAAAGGCCCGCGGGCTGCTTCGGCCGAGCTTGCATTGACTGACACGGCTATTTACGCATGAAGCTAATTTCCTGGCAAGGCGTTGATACAATAGCGAGCAAGCAACAGGTATCATGGCGTACATCAGCGCAAGCCGCTTCCACGCTCGAATACAAATGCAATTAAGAATCGTCAGGTTGGGTTAAAGAGGGGACAACAGAAAAGGGAAATGAGAGGAAGAGAAAGGGACGGGGTTATGCTAACGTCTCATACAGCAACGTTTACATTTTCCCGCTTCTTGAACCATCACTGGAGCTTTGTTGATCCTCGTTATTCCAGCAATTTCCTGTGACTTCAATACCCGTGTATGTGAGCTCGGCGCTTACATACTAGTTTACTCGCGTTAATTTCCGCCGTAAAAATCGATAGATATTTTCATATGAAAGTGTATCGTGTTGGAAGAGTGTAAAATGACGGGGGGGGGGGGGGTGGAGTTGTATAGTGTTTAATTCAACCTGTTTTTACGTGGCCTAATATGAGATTGGGTGTGTTCGTGTGTAATTCTGCTCACTCCCTGCCCAGAATTTCAGACCCAATGCCAGAAATTCGTGGTCGTCTACTGTTGCTCCGTGATGATATAGGGTATCATTATCATTATCATTATAACTAAAATGTTGATATGCATAGCTTACATTCGTTCAATTTAAATTCACAAGCTGCCAATCGCATGCTAGGCCTCCACAAAAAATATGGAAAACTGAAAACACCAATAAGCAACGTTCTCGATCTGTATGCGTGTTTGTTTATTCGTTTGTTTGATTTTGTGTGTGTATGTTGTATGTCTTTTTATGGCAGGGATTTTTTTTCTTTTTATTTCTATAATTACGAACATAACATGCATCTTGGCTTCACAACTTATTGTGTATTTATACTAAAATATTAGAATATGTAGGCCTGTATTACTTTTTTTTTTTGCATGATATGTTTAGCACTCTTATATTTTTTGTTGAAAATAAAGATGAATAAATGAAACATCAGATTCTGCTTAGCACCCTTATGACTGTGTATAGGCCTACTTTGCGGCGGTTTCATCACCTTCTGATTAGTGACGATTAAATAGCACATCTACTTATCATGCCTAAAAGTTGAGGAGTTGAGGTTATCTTGGTATCTTACGTTTGATTGATATATTTTTGACGCAATATTCATGCATGACATTATTTGGTTCCTGTCCTACAACAGTATCATGAGCAGCACATTGGAACTGCGACTGTCATGCGTCCGAGTTGGTCGAACAAAACACTGGTGTGAGAAAACGTTATAAGAACGCAGCGCCATCTATTTCGGAAAGCGGAAAAGCTGCAACCTTTTGTTGACTATCAAGGGTGGTGGTATATCACACACGTATACGTACAGACTTGCCAATAAAACATTTTGATTTGATTGGTGTGTATGTGGGGGGGGGGGGGATGGGAGGGGTAATCGTGCTGGTAGAATTTACTGTTGGACACACAATCATGAGCGTTGACAAAGGGGGCCTGCCTGAGCCTTCAAGACAATGTACATAACTACAGTTACTTAGCAGTGGCATGACACACACCGTGCGATGTGTCCAGGAACGTCGATTCTAGGGCAATGGGGTTGGGGTGGGGGTATACATTGCGGGATGTGAAAAAAAGAAAGAAACCTAGAATGAGCCAGACTTCTAACACAAACCATTTCCCAAGAAGATTTAAAAAGCATACGTATGTTAAGAACCATTGCTTCTGATGTACACCTAGCTGACCTGGGCACCGTTTTATCAAAAGATATAATCGAGTTTAAATGTCCTTAACACACAGGCTGCCATAGACTTATGATAGAAATCACCTATCTAATCAATTATAACTGTTCATAAAACAGGGCCCTGGTATATATAGGCCTAATTCTCGAACCACCCCGCTATTGTAATTTTCAACTCTCTTTGCGCTGTCTTTAAACTCGGATATTAGATTTTCAAATAATTTGATTGTAAATAAGAAAATCGCACAGTTTGTATGTGTGTGTGTGTGTGCGCGCGCGCGCGCGTGTGTGTGTGTGTGTGTGTGCGTGTGTGTGTGTGTATTTTCTTATGTTTTCTAATTACATGTATCGTTATCCTATAATATGATTATTAAAATTTAATAGTGCTAGAATACACATGGTATTGTCGTATCTGCTACCATTCATTCCATTCACTGCCGTTTATTTTGTGCTTGCCTATGATGGGCGCTCATTATCCACTTCCAAAGCGCATCAGATCGTTGAATTTCAACTCTCTCCTGTATACCCCCCCCCCTCCACCTCCATAGACTTAGTACACTTTGGGGATTGACAGATTTACAAAATTGCCCACAAAATGTCCGCACCAGACCGATTGATTTCAATTCTAAAAATGCGAAAGCTCTCCCCCTCCTCCCACACAAAAAAAGATAACCCCTTTCCACACCCTCCCTTTTGTTCATTCATGGAGTAGCTCCATGGTTCATTCATTCATTGCCGTTTATTGTGTAATAGCTGGTGAGTGCTATATTACCCACTTCCATAATATAGACTTTGTAAACACTCTAAAGAATTAAGAGGTGACAGATACCACGATTTATAGACATTCACATTTTCCTTCAATATTTATTTTCTCACTTTTTTGAATGCAAATCCTCCAAATATTTTGCCTAAAGCGTGCACCATTTCGTTGAATTTCAATTCTAAACTTCATGTTGGAGGGAGATACCCTTCCCTCCCCCTCCCCCTCCGGCTCGGGGGATAACATCCTATACCCCTCCCCGCTCGATCCAACTCTTTTTCAGTATTAATTTTGTCGACTAACTTGGGTTATTATGTTGTAAGCCGGGTTAATGATGACACTGACAGTCTCCAGTTGACGTTGCATAGATTTTACTGAACAAATCAAACAGTCTCAGTCTGCCGATACATGTATAAACTCCGTTACTCCGTATTATACTCATGCGTACATTCAATGCGCCAGTAAGACTAGACTCTATACAGAATAACAAATATAGTCGAACTTTTGATTATTCGACACCAAAGAGCTCGCAGAGACTATGTCCACGTCCATTTGTCTCACGAGTCAGAGTAAAAGTCAAGAATCAATTAAATCTGCGTCATCTTATCCCATAAAAATAAAAGTTGCGTTGTGCCCATGCCAACGATGCCAACCACACGCACACTGCGCCATTGGCATGGATACAACGCGCATCAACGCATTGACGCAACAATAACAGACCGCATATTTCCATTTACCACAATTACAAGTCTTTTCTTTCAACCGGGTATGAAAACCGTTGAAGATTGGACAATTTGAACCATTATGTCATGCGTCCAGCCTATGTTGAGATCAATCTCAGGATATCAAGTTTATCAGGCTGTTTTGACTGACGTGTCCCGTGATCATGTATGTGGTTAATTAATAGATACTTCATGTAAGGGGTGATGGCTGTTCGAAATTGCATAATTTACATTGAGTGTAACTATGTAGTGTGCCAATCTTATTCCAAATCATGGCACATATACATCATGTACGTTTATCAATATTTCAATGGTTCAAATTGAATTGAACTTTTCTAGATGCCGTTGAATCAAATCACGCCGTTAGGCCCTATACTGTACAGGACTTGTTATACATTGACTTCCATCTGTAGTGAGGCACGCTTGTGCCACGTGCTCTTGTTAAGCAGTAATTCCCTAATGTTTAAACTATTTTCTCATTCATCAAGATAAAGAAAACTAAGTATAATTTATATAGGCCTATCTAGAGAATCGTCCCACAAGCAGCCGGAGAAAAGATTTATGCATGATATTTTTTTTTTTTTTTTTTTTTTTTTTTTGTGATGAGCAAACGTGTCTGGGCATGCAGATGCATGGCTATAAGATAACTAATTTTTAAAACTTGGGTAACAGAAAGAGAGAATTTGACTCTTCACACACACACATACACAAAAAAGAAATAAAATTGAAGAAAAAAAAAAGAAAAAAAAGGGGGCGCGTTCGATAGTGGCAACAGAAAATTGCGCTGAAGCCCTTTTTGTGCTTGTCAGCCGATGAAACCCAAGTAGTGGCACGAGAAACGAAAAAAAAAAACAACAAAAAAACTGCACGGGAGCCTTTTTGTTGTTGTTGTTGTTGCTTGTCAGCTGATTAAACCCCGAAGTGGCATCAGGAATATATTTTGTGCCCCCCCCCCTTTACGGAATTCCTGGATCTGCCCCCTGCACACACACACACACACACACACACACACACACACACACACACACGAAGAAATGCGTAAGGTTATGCAAAATTATTACGCAAGGTTAGCAAAATTTCCTCATGCAGGCTCATGTTTAATCATACAACATGCAATATTATTCGAACTTCCTCTTTTTTATCAGAGTAGTTGTTTATTAGGTATTCCGGGTTTGCTTTTCGTTCTTTTTACTGAGTCGTCTATGTCAAGGCTATTCCTGAATTAATGAATCATTATGTATCATGTGCATTTTTGCACATTCTTACAGTTACGTATAACTATGTTTGTCGGGTGACAAGGAATCTTGCAAGCGCAATACAGGTGACTATTTCGTTATGCTCTGATGTATTTTGGGTCTAGGGCAATTACCCCCTGTGCAATTACCCCGGACCCTTCCCCTGTCCCTAATCCTAATCCTAATCCTGAAAATAATCCTAACCATAACCCAAACTCCTAACACACACTAAACCCAACCCTAACCCTAACCTTACCACTAACCAGTATTTAGCCGGGGGGTAATTGCCCTCGGGGGGTAATTGCCCGGATACGTGTATTTTATTTGTTTCTCTAGCTCTTTTTGCTCTCTTTTCTTTTACGTCCTTGCCCGTCCTTTCATAATTTTCGTTACTAGGTTGTTTTTCAACCTTTTCATCATTCATTTTTCAACATTTTCATCTATATAGATACCTGTACATTACAAGCTCTGCTTTTTAGTAGGTCCCCTACATTTTCATGTTTGTAAAAGTGTCTTCTCTTGTATTCTTTGTAATTACGACGCTATGTCCAGTCTTAGACTCAATTGATTACATCATGTTATTTGTGTTTGAGATGTGGAACAATAAAAAGAGTGTTCGATAAACGCACAAAAGATATTATCGTTTGTTTGTTTGTTCATTTTCCATCTGAGAACATGGCTGGATAGCCCATATTCAGCTATGTTAAGCTGGTCTTTCATGGGGTCCAGTTGCATGTGAGGTGGGACCACTTCACCGGGTTAAACACCCTGCTCTTTGCGATGAATGAATGAAGCGGGATCTTTTACGTGCATGAGTTGTTACTCTCTCATACAAGGGACCTCCATTTTATGTCCCATCCGAGGGACAGAGTGTTTTGCCTGTTGCTAGAGGGGACGGTGCTTACACACAACATTGCTCAGTCCAGACTCTGGTTCGAACCCGGGCCGCGTGATCGTGAGGCAGGGGAGCGCGCTACCGACTAAGCCAACTCACCGCCCTTAATCAATTATTGTTTGAGTCATCCCACGAGACAGACACACACGAGTCATACGGCCCACGAGTTCGACACTATAAGCAAATAAGGCCTATGAGTCCCAGGCGAACAAGGTCCACGAGTTCGACACTAGGCAAACAATGTCCGCGAGTTCAACACTAAAGCATAAAAGGCCCACGAGTTCGACACGACGTAAAAACGACCCATACACGAGTTCGACATTACATCACGACACTTATAATGTGTCGGTCTCGTGGGCCTTGTTTGCTTTAGTGTCAAACTCGAGGACCTTGCTTGTCTATATAGTGTCGGACTCATGTGCCTTATTTACTAAAGGCCGTGTCACATCTTTCCGGGCAAGCTACGCGGGCTTGTTGCGAGTAGGGATTTTCCAGCACGCAGGAGAATTTTCTGCAGGCGGACAAGAATGTTTGAGAGTTTCGCACATGTGTCTTACCTGCTAGACGCGTGCCACTTACCTTTTACTTACGTGCATTCCGTGTGACCTGCGTAAGAGCTTTGAAACCGATCCGTTTTCTGTTACGAGCGACTTACGGGTACTGCGAAGTACCTGCGTTGGAGTTGCCTGCGAGGTGCTGCCGTTAAGCTTGGGTCGCCTACTGGTGTTCTGCGTGTACCTCTGCGGGCAATCCCCCGCGACTCACTCGGAACAAGTTTTGAGCATGCTCAAGGCCTTGTCATACCGTATCTGGGGAAGTTTTGAGGGTTGACTTGCGGGGAAACAAATTTGGTACCTGGAGCTCTCCGCAGTTGGTCCGCACCTGGCAGTACCTAACGCGTATCTGGCCCGTAGTTGCCCGGAGGTGCGCACGCAAGTCCGATTTGCCCCCAGCCAAGTTCTGAGCATACTAGCATGACCAAAACTTTTTCCGGGTGAGTCGCGGGGATTGCCCGCAGAGGTCCACGCAGAACGCCAGTAGGAGGCCCTTAGCGGCAGCACCTCGCAGGCAACTCCCACGCAGGTACTACGCAGTCCCCGTATGCGGCCAAGATAATGACATTCTGTGGGACTTATGCCATTCTTTCAGAGGAATTCCTCCACTGAGTTGTCAGCCCCCACGCTCCTGGCACGCAGGTCACAAAGAATACCCGCAAGTATAGAACTTAAGTAGAACGCTTCCAGCAAGTAAAACACAGGCAAAACTCGCCAAAATCCGTGTCCGCCCTCAGAAATTGTCCGGTGTGCTGGAAAATCCCCACACGCAACAAGCCCGCGTAGCTTCCCCGGAAAGGTGTGACAGGGCCTGAACATGGTTACATGGTTAAAGGCCGTGTCACACCTTTCCGGGCAAGCCTTGCGTGCGACTTGCGAAGAACAATTTTTACTACCCGGAGGTCTCCCCACATGACAGTACCTAGCACGTATCTCACCCGTAGTCGCCCCGGAGGTGCGCACGCAAATCCTTTTCCCCCGCAACTACTCGGAATACACGCAAGTAGAAGGTAAGTAGCACGCGGATAGAATGTGTTGATAAAGCATGCCTACTTTTTTTTTTCTGAAGGAGCAATCTTCTTCTACGTGTATAGATGAATGTAGACTTTGGGATCATTAATAAACGAATGGAAAATTGTGTTTTCAGCAGTTTTCTGGAACTTTTTAAAGAGTATTGTGATTAGGTAGTGATAACTCAGAGGCTCCTCTTCATTAATTCTTAAAATCCTTAAATACTCTTCACTTCAACAACTCTAATAACTTTTGAAAGAATGATGCTACTGCTTTAAAGTTGGTATTGGTAATGAATAGAATGTGCTAATAAAGCATACTTTTACTTTCATCTTAATCTAGTAATTCCTTCATTGTTACTTCTATATAGGGCATTTTATACCCTGTCTATATCCCATTCACAGCATAGCTAACAAGGCTTAGCAAGATTAATTCGCATGGCCGGCGGAACCGTGGGGGCCGTGGGGGCTCGGGCCCCCACACTATACAAAGGAATGCATAAGGTGTCATCACTTTGGGCCCCCACACTTTTTTTTTTAAACCCGGGAGTACGTAAGTGGCACTAAATATTTCCACTGAAGACCTTTTTTTTTTTTTCCTTGTCAGCTGAAAAACTTCGGAAATGGAATGGGAGAGATGAGCTGCGGACCCCTTTTTTTATTTTTATTTTTTTTTTTTTGCTTGTCAGCTGAACAAACCCGGAAATGGAAGGGGAGAGATGAGCTGAGGACCTTTTTTTTATTTTTTTTTTTATTGTTAGCTCATGAAACCCGGAAGTGGGCCCCTACACAGGTCCTACCAAAGAGGTTCTATATATATATTTACATATAGAACCTCTTTGGGTCCTACACACTTTTCAAGAGCTTTCTTTCCAATATTTAGATAGGTCAGGAGAGTCCATTTGAATTGAGTTACACATCATTTTAAAGCTACATGTTTGCTCTTTCAGATTCCTCCCTTATCCATCATGTCTATTTACTTTTGTTGGTTTTGTGACAGAGAGTCATATACCCGAGTCTCTGTTGTATCGAGTTACGCATTGCCATTATATCGGCAAATTTTCGTAAAATCATGCACTGTCTTGTGGATCAAACTATGGTAGTCTCGGCGATTTTAAAGCAATTCGGTTGAAATTCGGCACATGTGACTATAGACCTATGTATAGTGTGCGTGAAAGACACCTTTTTCGTGCGTGCTAAGAAATTTAACTACAGCAACAGCAGTTTGTAAACAAATCCTCATACAAAATTTGGTGAATCGAGCTGCGCTCTCAGTTTTTGAGTATGGGAGTTGGAGCTTGGGACATAATAAACTGTGTGTGTATAATATGCATGCATTGTTTCTTGTTACAGTATTCACACTTGCTACACATTGCTAATTGAACATTGATGCAATCTGGATATTGATATGTTATGTTAATTACGTATCACTTTCGTACTATGTTGACAATATGCTTCATCGTAATAGTAAACAGATATTTACTCAACATACTAGTAGATATATTTTATTGTGATTGATCCACGGGGTGGTCAGTTTATATTACACACATTTCTTATGCATAGTATAAATAGTGTGAGGAAAATGCTGTTATCTCCCCCCCCCCCCCCCCCAAAAAAAAAAAAAAAAATACAACACATGTAGTACAATGATAAAAGCAATGTTGATATTGTCTTTGGATACAGGCAATGTGTTGATAATTATCTCAAAATTGTTGACGTTGAACATTGGAATGTGAATAAAATTCAGAGAAGTACAAAACAACAAAATTTAGGCTTTTTACACAAAATGAATATCATAGTAAAGAAGATTTTATTGAAGAATATGTGTAGTAAATAATGAACAGTGATGATAGAAGACTAGCAGGATGCACACGTAAATGACAATGTGTAGACGCTAGCTAGGCTACATAGACAATTGCACAGCGTATGTCGTAGTTACCGTATCACAGAATGTCAACAGACGAATTCAGAATTTATGACATAGGTTTTGGCTCTTGTAGATCTTTTTGGTATACAAGATCGAATATTGGAAGAAACTTAAGTCATTTGAATGTTTTTACAAGTATAAAATGAGACTATGTGGTTTTACTGTCAAGTCTAAAATCAACCGGCAACGGCGAAACCCGTGTGCTAATTATAGCTCAGTCAGAAAACATAGAATAGTACATGTGGGACTGAGGTAAGATCGAGTGCATTCACGTACGAGAAATGGTATTAAGAAATGTGTAATTTCACTGCTTACCTTTTATACTGAAGAGAAATAAGTTGGTGAATAGCCAGAATTCGTTTTGGGAGTGTAATGTCCAAAGATGAGAGTGTAATTTTTGTTGTATCCAGGTTAATTCCCCGGCGAACAATGGTCGCTGCAGTGTACTTCCCAATTGAATTTGCCGCTGTGCGTGACGTAAAAACTTTTAGCCAATCAGCGTTCAGAGGCGTATTGTCTGCACTTTAGGACTCCGGGTCAAGGGGTATAAAAGGGGGCCCGGGAAGCTTGAAATTTTACCCTGGCTGAGAATTTCGTTGATGATCTTGACCCTGTACATCCTTGATGTCTTGTTGATGCTACATTTGTGATCTGATAAAGTCTGAGGCTATAAAGTTAGAGCAATTAGAGATGGCGATGATGCAATGCAGGGTCTGGGACCCTGGGATAGGGGGTCATGAACGATGTCTCCTAGGATAGACTCAGTCTAATTATTGTTGTTACCCAAGTTGTTAACCAGTTTGTTGTTAGGAAGTTACCCAGATTGGCAACTAGTGTTTGGAATTTAAACTGTGTTAGGATTCTAGTTAGTGTCGTCTAGAATCCAACTTAGTCATTTTCAGAGAAGTGTGACTTCAACATTTTTGACAGTGTCAGCACTTAGAAATTTTTCAAGGGAAGTGTGAACTTAGAATATTTTATGGTGTCACTAGTCAGCACTTAGTCATTCTAAGAGAAGTGTGACTTAGAAATTTTTGACAGTGTCAGCACTTAGAAATTTTTCAGAGAAGTGTGACTTAGAAATTTTTGACAGTGTCAGCACTTAGTCATTTTTCAGAGAAGTGTGACTTAGAAATTTTTGACAGTGTCAGCACTTAGAAATTTTTCAAGGGAAGTGTGAACTTAGAATATTTTATGATGATAATGTGATGTGCAGTGGATTGTAGTTTAACATCTTATGAAGACATGAGGTGGTACCATAGTAACGTTAGTGCTCTTTGCATTTGAATACCGAATAGGTTACACAGATATAGGTGTAGGTTGTGATGAGTGTTGGGCAGATTCCCCTTCCCCTTTCCCCTTCCCCCCCCCCCTTTCCCTTTCATTCCCTGATGAGGCGAAAGACTGACGGCAGATTCTACAGCTTGATGAGTGACGTGTTACCATGCCAAACCAGCAGTTGTGATGTTTGCAGTGTCGGAGACTGGGTTCGAGATGAAAGACAAGTTTGATGCTTTAGCTGAAGGTTGAGTCTCGATGATGCTGAAACTACAAGGGCTTAGGTGCAATCTGGCAATTGATGTCCTACTCCTAGCGTGATGTGGTCATGGCAAGCTGCTGTTCTTTCCTCTCCCCCCCCCCTTTTTTTTCCTCCTTGTGTTTCTGTCCTTTCACTCATTACTTTTAGTAAATTTAACAAGTGTCAAAATCGAGTGTGCCTAGGGCAGGCCTGACTAGTGCACAGTAACGATCGCGGTGCTGATTTAGTGTCAGAAGATAGTTATTTGAAAGCGGTGTTTGTGTCCCACCAGTGATAGGTAGGAGTGTGACCCACTTGATGTCTATGCTATCACCGAGTACCGGGCAGTGAGATACCTAGGTTGCAGGGTCTGACACCGACAGAGTGAGTGCAGAACTTGCAAGGAACTGTTGACAGGGCCTAGAAATGTATTTGTGGAGTGTGTGCTGGTTAAAATCCCGGCGGGGTGAGATCCGGATAGTGTCATGAGACTAGTGGAAAGACGTGTGTTATTTATTCTTGTTGTTTGCGTATTTTATTGAGCCGTGCTTTATAAAGGAGAAAACCAAGGAAGACTGCTTGCAGTCTAGATTTGGAGACAAATGCCAGGAACAGAGCTAAGTAACATCTAGAATGGAGGACCGGTAATTCAATTTCAGTTAAAGACACTATAAGTATAACCAAAACTTGATAAAATCTAAGTTCACACTGAGTGTAGCGTTAATAATACTTAGAAACTGAAGGTGATTTAGTAAGTTAGTATGTAAGTAAAGAAATGCACTCATACTTCTCCTAAAAGGTAATAATATAAGAATTGGGGCACAAAGTATAAGTATCAATACTAGATTTTCTAAAATGGAAACAATCCGCGTGTAAATGTTTGAACTGTACAATACTGTAACGTGTACAGACCGTCAGAGTATTACATGTAACCACACTTTGCGACAATGTACATAGAAGTTTGGAATTAAACGTTCAGTGTTGTTGTGAATTCAATTCCTGCTTGAACAGACTAAGTTACGAAGAAAGTCAAGTGTTGTGTGACGAATGACTGCAAGTCTGTTTAGTGATCTGTGGTTGCAGTTGTGATAGTGAAGTAATTTAAGAGTAGCAGTAAAACAAGACCATCATCCCACGACCGCGTCCATATACTGTGGACAAACGAACCCGTCATCGACGCTCGAGCCAGTTTAAGTAATCAGTTTGATAAGAACTTTGTGACTGAGAGAGAAGGGATTACTAGTAGTTAGGATACACTGTAGGAATGCCAGAATGTGGGTGCCGCAATTTACAAGTGAAATGTACATGACAGTTAGGCCTGTTGACCTTACGCTCGAGAGTGGTTGAGAATGCTTAGCATGCCAGTCTGACTGTGTGTGTGCTGGAAACACGTGTGGCGAAATTGTCGCTGTATGGAGTGTTGTGGTGCAATGACTGAAACGTGCACAGCTGACTCGTGGTATTTAAATATCAACACTAGCTATTCTGACAGTCACGATTATGCACAAAAACACTAAATATCGAATTATCAACTCACCTATATTATGCTGAATGCTTGAATGATGAGATTGTTAGAAACTTGGCATAGAAGTCTTGTTGAAACAGGAGATTTTGGTGCAAAATCACGAGACTCATTGTATTCGAGTGCTTGTAGCAATGGCTTAGTAGGACTGTTTGGCGGTCAAGTCAGTTATCTCATTTGCATGTACGCACTTTCAACCAATAGCACATACAGTGTGATAGTGGCATTCAGGGTCGATTAGGCACTTACAAAGGAGCTTTCCTATTGGTCAGTGTTTGTTATGAATAGAATCTAGTTATTCTCCCTCTCTCTCTGTAGTTCTGCTGACAATAAGAAAGTTATGTTGTTGGCAAGGCGTGGTTTACCTGAACAAACCTGGTGGCAGCATTACCTTCGAATGAGTGATACTTGATGAGATTTGATTGATTGAGCTACCGTTACGGAGATCTAGCCGTGTTACTGTTTGGTGGCAGATAGGACAAATCTTTTAAGATCGCCACCCCAAATTGGTACATGGTCACGATCAAATACCGTTACATATTTTTGGTGGCAGCGGTGGGATGGTCACGCATACTTTCAGAAGTTAAAATTTTTGTAAGTGGTGGGATGGTCACGCTGCACTAGTTCAGATTAAAATTTTTGTAAGCGGAGTGATGGTTTAAGTCTTTACTTCAGAAATTATATAAGCATGTGAGCGGTCTGATGGTCTATTGTAAAGGTCTAAGTCAGACATTTAGTTAGTGAATTTTGTATTAGGACAGTAGAAGAAAATTTGTTGGTATGGTTACAAACAGGTTGTTAGTTTTGGAAATAGTACTTAGGCTTATAGCACTAACAAGTACTTAGTGGTTAAAAGTGAAGTACAGAATATGAGGTGATTGTGCTATCTTGGACGCTGGTATTACATGACAAATCGTTGGAGTTTTGGAGAACTTATGCTGTTGTGGAGATAAGGCAATGTAGTGACGTTGAAGTTGTGAGTTAGTAGTAGGTGAACAGCAGGGAGCTGTGAGACCTAAGATATTGATGTGGAGAAGTTACAGTGACGTTGATAGTGAAGTTTGAGGTTAGGACAGCTGGTCTGTCGAGAGGCTCATGTAGTACCTGTGCTCTGAAATAGACTGAAAATTCTGAGTACCAAGTAATAAAGTACTGTTCTTTAATTTGGTTGGGAGTGTAGGAGAGTATGAGTGCGTATTACCAAGTATTAATACAAGTAAGATAGTTGAGTATCAGTAAAAATGCACACTTCTACCTTAGTGTAAGTTACAACTCTATTCACAAACTGGTTAGTTAGAGTTAAAGTGAAAGAGTAGTACATAGGTGACTAGTTGCATAGGGGAGCTTGCTCCTGATTGTTTGTAAGAGACACGTTCACAAACCCCATTTCTACGCTAAAAATAAAAAGGCGGTCATGACTGAAGCTAGTCCAGTGAGTCCTGTGACGATGACAGAGGGTACTGGTGGGGGTGATGATGTAGTCACTAGAAGTTGGGCTGTTGATGGTACGGATCCAGAGATAGCTGTCGGAATGAATGAGTATGGTGATAGCATCCCGCCAAGAAGACGACGTGAATATACCGCTAGTCAGTTTGATGCCAACCCCCGCTATGTTGCGAGTGATGTCCCAACTGAAGTGATGATGCGAACCACAGATGTACATCGCAAGGATGTCATTCCGGACAAGTTCAGTGGCAAGATGCCGTGGGCTGATTATCGCCGTCATTTTGAGGTTTGCAAAGAGTTGAATTCGTGGACTGACTCTGAGGCTGGGCAGTATTTGGCGACTCGTTTGCAGGGACCTGCTTTGAAGGTGTTGTCAAATTTGCCTCCTGGTGCACCCATTTCTTACAAGGACTTAGTGAAGCACTTGGAACATAGATTTGGTCCAGGGGAGCATGCTGAAAATTTCTTGATGGAACTTAGAATGAGGCGTCGTGGGAAAGATGAGACTCTGCAAGAACTCGGCCAAGCCATCCGTGATTTGACTGCCTTAGCTTACCCCGAACTGAGTAATGATGCACGTGAGAGATTGGCGCGTGGACATTTCTCAGAAGCAATTGATGACTCAGAGATTCGTAGTGGCATATTCCGTGCACATGCAACGACTTTAGATGAGGCAATCCGTGCAGGGCTCGCGACAGAATCCTTTTTGAAGGTAGAGAAAGCTCGCGAGAGATGTAGGCCAACTCGATACGTCAGGACAGTGGAGAACCAGGTCCAGGCTGCACCTGTGAATGACAAAATGAGACATGAAATTGATGAGCTGAAATCTACTCTCAAACAGTTGACTGAAGTGTTGAGACAGAGTGATGTGAGACCAAAGATTGATAGATCTACTGTCACATGTTTTGCTTGCCAGCAGGTTGGACACTTTAGTAGGGAGTGCCCAAATCGTGGAGCTCAGCAGGGAAACGACAGGAGGTCTTCCCTGTTGGCCAGGGGACGGCCCAACTACCAGCGATCAGGCCCACACAACTAGATGATGAACAGCAGAGTAACAGAACTAGAATTTGCACTATCAGTGATGTCAGTTACACTATGTTCATTCCCGTGATGATTGATGACAGACAGTTGCATTTCTTAATTGACACTGGAGCAACAATTTCATTAATTTCTCATGATGTAGTCAGCACAATGCATCAAGCAAATATGTGTCGTTCTGCAGTACAGCTTTCTCAGGCAAATGGATCTGCAATTAGAGTGTATGGAGAGATTGAAGTAGAGATGAAGATTGGAAGTAGAGTACATGAAGTTGAGTTAGTGGTAGCAGATATTGAGCAAGATGGAATTTTGGGGATGGATTTTCTCCAATGCACCAATGCGAGAATAAACTGTGAAGAGGAGTTAGTTGTGATGGACAACGAGGTTATTTCCTGTGCCAGTATGAGTGATGAACGAAGTCGTGTTCAAAGAGTTGAAGTTAGCGCTGATGAAATAATTGATGATGTACCCAAACACTTGAGAGACTTGTATATCGAGGCAACAGCCAACATTGATGAGCGACAGCATGCCAAAATAGCCGAGATGTTAGCTGAGTATGGAGACGTATTTGCAAGAGGAGACAATGACATAGGTCGAACTATGATGATGTATCACTCCATTCACACAACATGTAATGCACCACTACGACAAGGGCCAAGACGTCCGCCTATGGGTCTAAAAGATGAAATCGACAAACAAGTGAAAGAAATGTTAGAACGAGGCATAATCAAGCCATCATGCAGCCCGTGGTCTTCCCCTGTTGTACTTGTGGATAAGAAAGACGGTACCAAGAGGTTTTGTGTAGATTATCGCCTACTCAACAAACACACTGTGAAAGACTCGTTTCCCCTTCCAAGAATAGACGAGTCGATTGATGCTCTTGATGGTGCAAAGTATTTCTGCACACTAGACTTAGCCTCTGGTTACTGGCAGGTTCCCCTTGATGATGATGCAAAGTTGAAGTCGGCTTTTGTTGTGCCTGGAGGTCTTTACCAATTTGAAGTGATGCCTTTTGGGTTATCAAATGCACCGTCTACTTTTGAGAGATTGATGGAAACTGTGCTGGCAGGACTTCATTGGAAGATACTACTCATTTACTTGGATGATGTTATTGTATTCGGCTCATCAGTGGAGGAGGTGATCGACAGACTCAAACTCGTTCTAGATCGTCTGAGAAGTGCTAACTTGAAGTTGAAACCCAAGAAATGTCACCTGTTCAAGAGAGAAGTCCTCTACCTCGGTCACATTGTGTCTGATAACGGAGTACGCACAGATCGTGAGAAGATAGAATCCATCAAATCGTGGCCTACACCTGCTAACACAACTGATGTCAGAAGTTTTCTCGGCCTGGCATCATATTATCGCAGGTACATTAAGGACTTTGCTGAAATTGCAAGACCACTTCATGTCCTCACTCAGAAAGAGAAGAAATTTGACTGGAGCTCAGAGTGTGAGACAGCATTCCAGACTTTGAAGGAGAAGTTAACAACCTCCCCAATTCTAGCCTACCCAAGAGAAGGAGTACCATTTCTTATGGACACTGATGCAAGCAAGTATGCTATCGGGGCCGTGTTATCACAAGCACAAGATGGGCATGAGAGAGTCGTAGCCTATGCAAGTCGAACTTTGAATCGAGCAGAACAAAACTATTGCGTGACGAGACGAGAGCTGTTGGCAATCATTCACTTTCTGAAGCACTTTCGTCATTATCTCTACGGTCAAGAAGTCCAAGTTCGAACAGATCATGGCGCACTGACATGGTTACTCAATTTCAAGAATCCTGAAGGTCAGCTAGCTAGATGGTTAGAGATAGTTACTCAGTATCGCCTTACCTTGGTTCATCGCGCTGGAAGAGTTCACATGAATGCTGACGGACTGTCAAGACGCCCTTGTTCCCAGTGCGGCCGCCTAAATGATGCCTGTGTAGGAAACAGAGACAGTGAATTAGATACTGATGACTAAGCGTGTCGAGTAGTTAATTGAAATGGTGGAGTAAACTACGAAGTTATTGAAGTTTCAGACATTTGAATTTTAGTGTTGTTGTTGTTGTTTCTTACTTAGGTACAAGTTATTCATGGATGATGGCTGAGAATACAGCTTTTGATGTAGATGAGTTGACAGAGAGAGTTGCTGCAATTACTTTGCTTCCCTCTGTGACGTTTGAGAGAATTAGACGAGCACAGCAGCAAGATGCTGACATCAAACATGTGTTGAGATGGAAAGAGACAAATGATGTGAAGCCAGAATGGAAAGAAGTGTCTGCCCTTTCCTCTGCAGTGAAAACCTATTGGGTGAACTGGGATTTACTTGCAGTGCGAGATGGGGTATTGATGAGAAAATGGGAGTCTGTTGATGGTAGTGATGTGACTTGGAAACTTGTTCTCCCTCGTACATTACGACCAGAGATTTTGATGGAATTGCATAATTCTCCGACAGCTGGACACTTAGGGGTACATAAGTTGCTTCACAAAGTACAGCAGAGGTATTATTGGGTAGGACTTGCAAGTGATGTGAGGTCATGGGTGAGAAAATGCAACACTTGTGCCATGATGAAGAATCCGCCCAAGAGACTTCTTGCCCCTTTGCAGCAATATGGAGTTGGAGCCCCATTAGAGCGTGTTGCGATGGATATCATGGGACCCCTACCTAAGACTGATAGAGGGAATGTCTATGTGCTTGTCATCGGAGATTACTTTACTAAATGGATTGAAGCTTTTGCCATTCCTAATCAAGAAGCTGTGACGGTTGCTAAGGTCTTTGTTGAGGAATTCATTTGTCGATTTGGGATACCCAAAGAGTTACACACTGACCAGGGACGCAACTTTGAGTCCACACTGATGAAGGAAGTATGTAAGTTGTTAGGAGTGAAGAAAACTCGAACTTGTCCTTACCATCCTAAGGGAGACGGCTTCGTTGAGCGATTCAACCGCACTTTGACGACTACACTAGCTGCATCACTTGACCCTGATCGTCATCAGAGAGACTGGGATGAGAGGATACCATTCGCTATGATGGCCTATCGAACGTCAATCCAATCGTCGACTGGTGAAACTCCCTCTATGATGATGTTGGGAAGGGAAACTACTCTTCCGGTAGATTTGACGATAGAATCACCAACACCTGATGATGAAAATGACAAAGATGATTATGCATACAGGTTAAGATGTTCGCTACAAGATGCACATGAGAATGCGAGATCAAAACTGAAGTTAGCAGCTTCTAAGCAGAAACAGATGTATGACAGAAACACTGTGATGCGTACATTCAAGAAGGGTGACTGGGTTTGGTTGCAAAGTATCCAGAGGAGAAGAGGTCTATCACCTAAGTTGATGATGAAGTGGCTGGGTCCGTACCTTGTAACCAGTAAACTGTCTGAAGTAGTGTATCGTATCCAACAGTCACAGAGGACCGCACCAAAAGTGGTACACGTTAATAGACTTAAGACCTATGATGGTTCCCCCCGCAAGAATTGGCTTGATGAGACTGTGAGACGCAATCCCCATAGAGTTAGACTGCCTCCACTAAGATTTAGGAAGGATGATGAGTAAATGACTAACCAGATGATATTTGTTTTGTTTCTACCCACCTGATTGCTTCACAGATGAAGTGCCGTTTCTGTTCCTCGTATTACAACACGTGGGAGGTGTATCGCCAACATCTAAACAATCATCATGAGACAACCATAACGGGGAGATGTAGGATCTGTGGGAGGGAGGTGGAGAATCAGCGAGCGCTCGATCTCCACCATGGAACACACCATCCCCATCGACGCCTGCCCACCATCCAGTATGGTGTCGCTAGCGAGACGTATCGCAAAAACTGGATGAAAAGTAGGTCCCGGATCGAGTTGAGGGGGGAGCGGATAACAAAGAAGGAAAGGCGAGACAAGGAAGAGAAGAAGGAAAGGCGAGACAAGGAAGAGAAGAAGGAAAGGAGAGACAAGGAAGAGAAGAAGGAAAGGAGAGACAAAGAAGAAAAGAAGGAGGAAAGGAGAGACGAGGAAGAGAAGGAGGAGCTAAGCAAGGGAAATGAAGAAAAAGTAACAACAGTTGAAGTGGAAGACGAAGGCGAGTGGGAGGAGATCTTCAGTGATGGTGACTCCAGTGATGAGGGCAGCAGCCACGACGACTCTGACAGCGACTCTGGCAGCAACTGTAGTGATGACGATTGCAGCGTTAAGAATGATGACGACGCTGGCAGCAACTGTAGTGATGACGATGGAAGTGCTAAGAATGATGACGACGCTGGCGGCAACTCTAGCGATGACGATGGCAACGTTGAGAATGGAGACAGCACCCCAGCAAAGCCCAGTACAGAGACATCGAGGAAGCGCACTATTGATCTGCGGGACGACAGCGATGATGAACTAACCATTCTTCTGAAAAAGCCGTGTGTGGGGATCCGCGTAATCACTCGCATCGAAATCAGGAGCAAGGTTTATGTGACAGCACATGGACAGACCCGGCTCCTGAGAGAGACAGTGGATATTGTTCACCCAGAATCAGACCTGTGTGAAGTGAAAGAAGAATAGAGTGTGATATGAACTGTATATAGTTACTGTTGTTGTTGTAAATAAGTGTAGATATATGAGATGTAACATATGTCATATATTGGTGTTGTAGGATATGAGTAGGAACTTTATTAATTCTGCTCATTCAGGAAGATATTAAAAGTTATAATTTGGATCTGTAGGTGGTGGTAATAATCACTGGGACAGTGATTGTCGAGGAGGGGGATAGTGTGAGGAAAATGCTGTTATCTCCCCCCCCCCCCCAAAAAAAAAAAAAAAAAAAATACAACACATGTAGTACAATGATAAAAGCAATGTTGATATTGTCTTTGGATACAGGCAATGTGTTGATAATTATCTCAAAATTGTTGACGTTGAACATTGGAATGTGAATAAAATTCAGAGAAGTACAAAACAACAAAATTTAGGCTTTTTACACAAAATGAATATCATAGTAAAGAAGATTTTATTGAAGAATATGTGTAGTAAATAATGAACAGTGATGATAGAAGACTAGCAGGATGCACACGTAAATGACAATGTGTAGACGCTAGCTAGGCTACATAGACAATTGCACAGCGTATGTCGTAGTTACCGTATCACAGAATGTCAACAGACGAATTCAGAATTTATGACATAGGTTTTGGCTCTTGTAGATCTTTTTGGTATACAAGATCGAATATTGGAAGAAACTTAAGTCATTTGAATGTTTTTACAAGTATAAAATGAGACTATGTGGTTTTACTGTCAAGTCTAAAATCAACCGGCAACGGCGAAACCCGTGTGCTAATTATAGCTCAGTCAGAAAACATAGAATAGTACATGTGGGACTGAGGTAAGATCGAGTGCATTCACGTACGAGAAATGGTATTAAGAAATGTGTAATTTCACTGCTTACCTTTTATACTGAAGAGAAATAAGTTGGTGAATAGCCAGAATTCGTTTTGGGAGTGTAATGTCCAAAGATGAGAGTGTAATTTTTGTTGTATCCAGGTTAATTCCCCGGCGAACAATGGTCGCTGCAGTGTACTTCCCAATTGAATTTGCCGCTGTGCGTGACGTAAAAACTTTTAGCCAATCAGCGTTCAGAGGCGTATTGTCTGCACTTTAGGACTCCGGGTCAAGGGGTATAAAAGGGGGCCCGGGAAGCTTGAAATTTTACCCTGGCTGAGAATTTCGTTGATGATCTTGACCCTGTACATCCTTGATGTCTTGTTGATGCTACATTTGTGATCTGATAAAGTCTGAGGCTATAAAGTTAGAGCAATTAGAGATGGCGATGATGCAATGCAGGGTCTGGGACCCTGGGATAGGGGGTCATGAACGATGTCTCCTAGGATAGACTCAGTCTAATTATTGTTGTTACCCAAGTTGTTAACCAGTTTGTTGTTAGGAAGTTACCCAGATTGGCAACTAGTGTTTGGAATTTAAACTGTGTTAGGATTCTAGTTAGTGTCGTCTAGAATCCAACTTAGTCATTTTCAGAGAAGTGTGACTTCAACATTTTTGACAGTGTCAGCACTTAGAAATTTTTCAAGGGAAGTGTGAACTTAGAATATTTTATGGTGTCACTAGTCAGCACTTAGTCATTCTAAGAGAAGTGTGACTTAGAAATTTTTGACAGTGTCAGCACTTAGAAATTTTTCAGAGAAGTGTGACTTAGAAATTTTTGACAGTGTCAGCACTTAGTCATTTTTCAGAGAAGTGTGACTTAGAAATTTTTGACAGTGTCAGCACTTAGAAATTTTTCAAGGGAAGTGTGAACTTAGAATATTTTATGATGATAATGTGATGTGCAGTGGATTGTAGTTTAACATCTTATGAAGACATGAGGTGGTACCATAGTAACGTTAGTGCTCTTTGCAATTGAATACCGAATAGGTTACACAGATATAGGTGTAGGTTGTGATGAGTGTTGGGCAGATTCCCCTTCCCCTTTCCCCTTCCCCCCCCCCCCCTTTCCCTTTCATTCCCTGATGAGGCGAAAGACTGACGGCAGATTCTACAGCTTGATGAGTGACGTGTTACCATGCCAAACCAGCAGTTGTGATGTTTGCAGTGTCGGAGACTGGGTTCGAGATGAAAGACAAGTTTGATGCTTTAGCTGAAGGTTGAGTCTCGATGATGCTGAAACTACAAGGGCTTAGGTGCAATCTGGCAATTGATGTCCTACTCCTAGCGTGATGTGGTCATGGCAAGCTGCTGTTCTTTCCTCTCCCCCCCCCCTTTTTTTTCCTCCTTGTGTTTCTGTCCTTTCACTCATTACTTTTAGTAAATTTAACAAGTGTCAAAATCGAGTGTGCCTAGGGCAGGCCTGACTAGTGCACAGTAACGATCGCGGTGCTGATTTAGTGTCAGAAGATAGTTATTTGAAAGCGGTGTTTGTGTCCCACCAGTGATAGGTAGGAGTGTGACCCACTTGATGTCTATGCTATCACCGAGTACCGGGCAGTGAGATACCTAGGTTGCAGGGTCTGACACCGACAGAGTGAGTGCAGAACTTGCAAGGAACTGTTGACAGGGCCTAGAAATGTATTTGTGGAGTGTGTGCTGGTTAAAATCCCGGCGGGGTGAGATCCGGATAGTGTCATGAGACTAGTGGAAAGACGTGTGTTATTTATTCTTGTTGTTTGCGTATTTTATTGAGCCGTGCTTTATAAAGGAGAAAACCAAGGAAGACTGCTTGCAGTCTAGATTTGGAGACAAATGCCAGGAACAGAGCTAAGTAACATCTAGAATGGAGGACCGGTAATTCAATTTCAGTTAAAGACACTATAAGTATAACCAAAACTTGATAAAATCTAAGTTCACACTGAGTGTAGCGTTAATAATACTTAGAAACTGAAGGTGATTTAGTAAGTTAGTATGTAAGTAAAGAAATGCACTCATACTTCTCCTAAAAGGTAATAATATAAGAATTGGGGCACAAAGTATAAGTATCAATACTAGATTTTCTAAAATGGAAACAATCCGCGTGTAAATGTTTGAACTGTACAATACTGTAACGTGTACAGACCGTCAGAGTATTACATGTAACCACACTTTGCGACAATGTACATAGAAGTTTGGAATTAAACGTTCAGTGTTGTTGTGAATTCAATTCCTGCTTGAACAGACTAAGTTACGAAGAAAGTCAAGTGTTGTGTGACGAATGACTGCAAGTCTGTTTAGTGATCTGTGGTTGCAGTTGTGATAGTGAAGTAATTTAAGAGTAGCAGTAAAACAAGACCATCATCCCACGACCGCGTCCATATACTGTGGACAAACGAACCCGTCATCGACGCTCGAGCCAGTTTAAGTAATCAGTTTGATAAGAACTTTGTGACTGAGAGAGAAGGGATTACTAGTAGTTAGGATACACTGTAGGAATGCCAGAATGTGGGTGCCGCAATTTACAAGTGAAATGTACATGACAGTTAGGCCTGTTGACCTTACGCTCGAGAGTGGTTGAGAATGCTTAGCATGCCAGTCTGACTGTGTGTGTGCTGGAAACACGTGTGGCGAAATTGTCGCTGTATGGAGTGTTGTGGTGCAATGACTGAAACGTGCACAGCTGACTCGTGGTATTTAAATATCAACACTAGCTATTCTGACAGTCACGATTATGCACAAAAACACTAAATATCGAATTATCAACTCACCTATATTATGCTGAATGCTTGAATGATGAGATTGTTAGAAACTTGGCATAGAAGTCTTGTTGAAACAGGAGATTTTGGTGCAAAATCACGAGACTCATTGTATTCGAGTGCTTGTAGCAATGGCTTAGTAGGACTGTTTGGCGGTCAAGTCAGTTATCTCATTTGCATGTACGCACTTTCAACCAATAGCACATACAGTGTGATAGTGGCATTCAGGGTCGATTAGGCACTTACAAAAGGAGCTTTCCTATTGGTCAGTGTTTGTTATGAATAGAATCTAGTTATTCTCCCTCTCTCTCTGTAGTTCTGCTGACAATAAGAAAGTTATGTTGTTGGCAAGGCGTGGTTTACCTGAACAAACCTGGTGGCAGCATTACCTTCGAATGAGTGATACTTGATGAGATTTGATTGATTGAGCTACCGTTACGGAGATCTAGCCGTGTTACTGTTTGGTGGCAGATAGGACAAATCTTTTAAGATCGCCACCCCAAATTGGTACATGGTCACGATCAAATACCGTTACAATATAATGGAGATGTGTTCATTCTAGAGCAGAAATCGACAGTGCTCGCTATCGATACTTCCCGTAGGTGTATGGAAATTATATTTTACCTATGGAAAAATGGTTTCTCATTCTCATCCTGCACATTCCCTAACTAAATGAGCCAAAAGATCTCATCTTATGCACATTTATTTGGGTAGTAGAAAGATCCTACAGATCTTCGGTAGTAAGTGGAAAGCGTGGGAATTATCGGAGCACAGCATCATCACACGTCCCCGCAAACAGGATGTCAGCATAGCAGCAGCTAGAGATCCATGGAAACGTCACAACATTTTGTGCATTTCTGCCTTAGCTTGCCATCGGCCAACAAAGCAACCCCGTCTCTATTTGCGCATTCTAGAAAGACGCGCATCGCCGATTGGTTCCTGCCATGCAGAATGCGTGATCGCGTGGCAACAAGCGGTGGCTGGGAGGTAAAGTTAGTGACAAAATGCGCGTTTAACGCTGAAAGCAGACATTCGAACTGTTAGCGGGCTTCTTTGATGGTCTAGCGTTGACGGCTCTCTCAAAATCTAACCGATTTTTACCTCATTTTAGAACATTATTTGCAGTGCACGTAGACTAGTCTGAACAAACTACAAAATGCGTGAATGTATCTCTATCCACGTTGGACAAGCCGGAGTCCAAATCGGAAATGCCTGCTGGGAATTGTATTGCCTGGAACATGGCATCCAGCCGGACGGACAAATGCCATCTGATAAGACCATCGGAGGTGGAGACGATTCTTTCAACACCTTCTTCAGTGAGACAGGCGCTGGCAAGCATGTGCCTCGCGCCGTCTTCGTGGATCTCGAGCCTACCGTCGTCGACGAAGTCCGTACTGGTACCTACCGACAGCTATTCCACCCTGAGCAGCTCATCACGGGTAAGGAAGACGCAGCCAACAATTATGCTCGAGGACACTACACCATCGGCAAGGAGATCGTAGATCTCGTGCTGGACAGGATCCGCAAGCTCGCTGACCAGTGCACTGGACTTCAGGGATTCCTGATATTCCACAGCTTTGGTGGTGGAACGGGATCAGGCTTTGCATCGCTGCTCATGGAGCGCTTGTCTGTCGACTATGGTAAAAAGTCTAAGCTGGAGTTTGCCATCTATCCAGCCCCACAGGTTTCTACCGCAGTCGTTGAGCCGTACAACTCCATCCTCACCACTCACACTACGCTCGAGCACTCCGACTGCGCTTTCATGGTCGACAACGAGGCCATCTACGACATCTGTAGGCGCAACCTTGACATTGAAAGGCCCACCTACACAAACCTCAACCGACTCATCGGACAGATTGTGTCTTCCATCACAGCATCGCTTCGATTTGACGGCGCCCTAAACGTCGATCTTACCGAGTTTCAGACCAATTTGGTTCCATACCCTCGCATTCACTTTCCACTGGTGACCTACGCCCCGGTTATCTCGGCAGAAAAGGCCTACCACGAGCAGCTCAGCGTTGCGGAGATAACAAACGCATGCTTCGAACCTGCCAACCAAATGGTGAAATGCGACCCTCGCCACGGGAAGTACATGGCATGCTGCATGCTGTACCGAGGTGATGTTGTCCCCAAGGATGTCAACGCTGCCATTGCCACCATTAAGACCAAGCGTACCATCCAGTTTGTCGACTGGTGCCCGACTGGTTTCAAGGTCGGTATCAACTACCAGCCACCGACAGTGGTACCTGGCGGCGATCTCGCCAAGGTGCAGCGCGCCGTTTGCATGCTGAGCAACACAACTGCCATCGCCGAGGCTTGGGCTCGTCTCGACCACAAATTCGATCTGATGTACGCCAAGCGTGCCTTCGTCCACTGGTACGTGGGAGAAGGTATGGAGGAAGGCGAGTTCTCGGAAGCTCGTGAGGATCTCGCGGCTTTGGAGAAAGATTACGAGGAGGTCGGCGTAGACTCTGTCGAAGGAGAGGCTGAGGAGGAAGGAGAAGAATACTAGAGATAATTGAAGTTGTTGCTTTCCCTTACAACCTGGACTAAGTAGAAAGTTAGGAATGTAGAATGTTGTTTTTTGTTGATTTTAATTCTGCAACTAATTCTGTGACTGTAACGCTTGTGAAATGTCGCCCAACTGTTGACTGACTTGATACCTTTAATTTCTAACCAGGGGCCCGTTGCATAAAAGTTACAATTATGGTAACTTTGCCATCCAATGGTAACTTCCATGGAATTCTTGATTTTGATTGGCTGTTGAGTATTGTTGCCATGGTAGTTACCATTGGATGGCAAAGTTACCATAATTGTAACTTTTATGCAACAGGCCCCAGGAATTGGCCTAAAAAAAAAAGCAATAAAACACGCTAACAATAGAGGTTTTCTAGTATTAGCAATATGGGGCTCGACTAACATGTTAGATATTCTAGACAACTTTCTACAGACGTGGTCATTGCATGGGGCATAGATATGGGTTCTAATCTGAAAAAGAAACAAATATTACTTCTACTCTAGACAAATGTATTCTAGACATTTTCTAGATCAACCAGAGAATCATTTGCAATTGTTTCCTTGAGAAATAGTCTTGGCATTGTTACATTTTTTGCTGTGTTCAGGCACTTTAAATTCGTTCTATCTCATATCTGTTTACAACGTTGGGAGTGAAATACCACAGAGTTATGGGTTTTCACGACCACTTTAAATAGAATTGCTTGATGATATTGTTTGTGATAAAACTCTTCAAAGGAGTGACAAATGAATTCATTAAATTCGCTGTAAATTTCATCCATAAATGTTCACAGTATTCCTTTTAAGTTTTGTTTTCATGCACTCTTTGAAAGGAATTGAGAATGTGATTGTGTGTGTTTTTTTTATGTATGTGTGACTGGCTAATTGTGTATTTCAGTCGAAGTGAGCTCATTTGTTGTACATTACCAAAAAGGCTGTAAAATTACATTTTAGTGTGTGTGTGTGTGTTTCGTAGGGGGTCTAGTAGTAGTAGGTCTACTACTCATAACTAGTACACAGTTCAGTAGTACAAGTACACCGTACCTAAAGATTCAGAGTAATTTCCTGCAATATCTCACACTACAGTACAGTAGTTTTACAGACGTTTACATTCTTCTGTAACACTGTCTGCATTTTCACACTGATATGTGTGTGTGTGTGTGTGTGTGCGTGCGCGCGCGCGCAAGTGTGTGTCAGTGAGATAGGCAGTATTCACAAATACAAGGTGTCGGGAGTAGAGATAAAACGTTTGTACCCATGCCATAGAGATTGCCTCCGGGTGAAGTCCCGTTTCAGGAAACCAAAACCTGTTTGTCTTCATGTATTTAAAATCTTAAGCACGCGTTCGACTATCTCACAAACCGAACACATTCAACTATTTATACAGACAAAAAAAAAAAAAAACAAACAAACAAAAACATTAAAATCAGAATCAAGCAGACAAACATAAAGTTGCATCGGCACAGCCAGTTATAACTTATAGATAATTCATTTAGATTGAAGAAATGAAGAATATTTGACATAAGATACTCAAAGATTCACAGCTACCTGGTCTATGTCTACTCCTCTCGAGAACACCATTTCCGAATTGTCTTTATTTTTATATTCAAATTAATGTCTAGCTCAAATATCAAGAAGGTAAATGAATGGTTCTAACTGTGAGTGATTTGATTCAATTTGTGGGCATATACAAATCAATTCAAAGATAGGACTGAAATTATAATACATGTACATAAAAGTGCATCGAACGCCTAATGGAAACGAAATTAAGGGAAATGTTTTGACTCAAATTATACATTTTCAGACAAAAGTAGTTATGTACATGTACTAAAAAAAACCCACCTTCTATATTCAGAGGTATAAACTACTGTGTGTTTTCAATGATCTCTACTCTGCACAATATGAAAAAAAAAATCAATGTTAGTGTCTAGAACATCGCCTTCAAAAGGGTGAAATAATGATAGAGGGAAATCATTTCTGAGGGATTTCATTTCAAAAGGAAATTAATGATTTCCTTCCAGGTTCTCCCAGTATACTTTGTGTGTGTGTGTGTGTGTGTGTGTGTGTGTGTGTGTGTAAAAACGAAACGTTCCTGGAAACGAGCGTCTGGGATGCAGCCCCATTGCAGTACGTACTAGTATTATTATTATTATTATTTTAAGGGACTGCGCCTGAAATGTCTTCTTGTTTCATAATACTAGACTTTTTCTCTTTTTTTTTGGGTTTTCTGTTTCACACAAACACACATCACACACACACACACACACACACACACATTCACTCACATACATATAGACATTATATGTAAGTATAATTTTGATTTGAGGATTTGGAGGTTTGGGAATTTAGTCTACGTATTGGTTCCAGTACACAAAAGATGAAAAGAAGAAATAATATTGTAATGCATTATCATTGTCCAACCACTTCTTACTGGTTCATTTTTATGATGAATGTGTACTTTCGGAGACTGTTGTAGGAATGAACTCTCCCAGGATACGATCCATGGTATGTAACAGCACGGTTTCTAGGGATCGTGCGCGTACGTGTAAGGAGTGCGCAAAATTTAAGGCTGCTGTATGTAGAGTTATTATGATGACATTACTGTTTATGTGTATACGCTTGTCATCCACTTGTTGCGCTTACCTTAAAAATTTGCGCATCTCATACATATTTACGCGCACGGTACTCTAGTACAGTATCCTAGAAACCGTGTTGTCATGTACCACACAGTGCCGTATAGCACTGACCTGTACCGCCTTGCCTGAGCATGTTATTCGGGGAGAGTTCTTCTTCTTCTTCTTCTGATTAAGTCTGCCTCCTTCAATAGACTGAAGATTCTTGCAGACTGGTGCTATTTACATTATAATACAATTTATTTGTATTATAATGTTCATCCCTGGTTGAACATTATAATACAAATATTATAATACAAATGTTCATCCCTGGTTGGTCTCCTACTTCGTAGCTTCCCCAGGCCGCACAACATTTCAACTCAGCGAACCATTCTCCCAGTGACTGAAGATCTACTTGCTTGGCGGAGGTACAAAACGGCAGAGGAGAGAAAGCGGGTCGAACTCTAAACCATCATCCGTGGGAAAAAAATAATTCTAAAACGACTTCAAAAAATAACATACATAGCTGACCAAGTAATACACGTCAATGACTCTGGAATTTATAGTAGTGATAAAATTTGAATCATATTCACGTAATAGGTATAAACATATTGGAATATTGTAGAAGTACTGGATGGCTTCTTCGTTTTTGTTTCATTATGCATAACACAGCATAATTATTTGAATATCCCGCACATCGTCATATAAATGGGTTTGTGTGTGTGTGTGTGTGTGTGTGTGTGTGTGTACATAATTTGTCTACACTATACATCACTGAAATTATTTGAAATTCTGCTCACATCAAGGAAATATGCTCAGGATTTAAATAACAAATAAAAACTTCAGTGATCGATGCCGAATTTCTAAGCTATCGTAGTGAAACGCGAGCGATGTCATTTGGTTGTGCGCTAAAAATAGGGCCACCGCGCGCCCCCATAAAGCACGTAAAAGGCGCGCCGAAGGACCGTGATCACGACACCACATTTTTTTTTTTTTTTTTTTTTGGTAAAAATAAATCTAAGATTTTCAAGAAAAACTGACTTGTTCTTGCCTCATTTGTTCAGTGGGCTTTGTAGCCAGTTCTTCATAATCTTAGATTTACACAAGAAATTTGTGGTGCGGGTTGAAAGGTGAAAGTTTATCATTCTCGATAACCCGTATTCTGGGTACCGGAGTCCAATGTAAAAACATATACAAACTGAGTTGCAAATATATAAACAAATAAATAATAAAAAAAAACAAAGGAAGGAAATTGTGACTATAAAGAGAGAGATAGAGAGAGGGAGGGGAAATGGAGATCAACAGGGAATTAGAGTGAGAAGGACGCACAAAACTGATGACAAAATACTTGTACAAAATCTAACAGTAACAACAGAAATACGAATGAGAAAATTGAGAAAAAAAGACACAAAGATGTATATATATATATATATATATATATATATATATATGTATGTATATATCTATTATACAGGAATACTTACATATGATAAGTGAACAAAGAATGAATGAAATATGGAGAAGAAAGAGAGAGGAGGAGAAATGGAGAGGAAGACGGAAGAGTGAAAAAGACGAACAAGTTACAAATTAATTGTAAGGAAGGCACAGCCTGCATGTAGAAAAGCTTAATATGGTAACTAAGAAAAGGACAAAAACAAAAATTTTAGATACAGTAATCTAACCATCTTCTTCTTCTTCTTCTGGTTAAGTCTGCCTCCTTCAATAGCCTGAAGATTCTTGCAGACTGGTGCTATTTACATTATAATACAATTTATTTACAGATATTTACAAGCACATAGAAAATTTGACGAAAACAACTAGCCACTGTGATCAACCGTTAGACGGTTTCGAAATGATCCCACAGATGGCGCAGAAACAATGTCTGACGACAGGGAATTCCAGTTCCTTACAGTTCTTGGGAAGAACGAATGGCGATGCGATTCAGTTCTCGAATATGGTACGTGATAGGAGTGTGGTTGCGAGGCTCTCGTTAACTGAGTAGCCTGTTTGATAATATAGTCCTGTGCTGAAAGAGGAGTAAGATTATTGTGTATTTTGTACATCATAATTAGCCTGTCATTTTCTCTGCGCTGTTCCAGAGTGGTCCAATCAAGCTCTTGTAGCATTTTGGTGACACTTGAGGTGTTATGGTAGCGATTTAAAGTGAATCGCGCAGCTCTTCTCTGGACCATTTCCACTTGGTGGATTAGGTTCTTGGTGAATGGGTCCCAAACTGTAGAAGCATACTCAACAATTGGTCGAACCAACGTTTTGTAAGCTGTGGCTTTAACATCAGAAGATTTTATGCGAAGATTGCGTTTTAGAAATGCAAGCACGTTATTGGCTTTATTGACAGTATTATTGATATGTTGGGTCCACTTCAAATCAGAAGTAATGGTTACACCTAAGTACTTCACGGATTCAACAGATTCAAGAGGGGCGTTATTTAGATGATACACGTGTTGCACCTTACTTCTTTTCCTGGATATTGTCAAAACCTTGCACTTATCTGTGTTCAAATCCATCATCCATTTTTTCGCCCAGTCACCAATTTTGTTTAGGTCCTCTTGAAGATTTTGCGTATGATGTTGATTGTCGATGGTCATGTAAGAAATTGCATCATCGGCAAAAAGGCGAACCTTTGACGCGAGACCATCAGGTAAGTCATTGATGTAAAGCAGAAAGAGGCAAGGCCCTAGAACCGATCCCTGAGGCACTCCAGATCCTACCGCTACTGAAGAAGATTTAATACCATCCAAAACAACCCTCTGACTTCTTCCATTGAGAAAACTTTGAATCCATTTCAGATTTTTCCCCCTGATACCGTAGTAGTCCAGTTTACGTAAAAGCCGCTCATGTCCAACCTTGTCAAAAGCTTTTGAAAAATCCATGACTATAACATCCGTTTGACGACCTGCATCCAAGTTCCTTTGTAAATCGCTTGTGAAACCAAGTAATTGTTGTTCACATGACATGTTCTTACGGAAGCCATATTGTAGGGGAAAAATGATGTTATTTTTGTCCCCGTGCTTCATAATTTTGCTGGCTAAAACGTGTTCCATTAGTTTACAGCAAATACATGTCAGCGAAATTGGGCGGTAGTTTACAGGAGTAGATCGATTACCTTTCTTGTAGACTGGTACAACGTTTGCTTCACGCCAATCATTTGGTATTTCACTTAATTCATATGACAACCGGAATATATTGCAAAGAATTGGAGCCAGAATTTTTGCCAGCTGCTTCAAGACTCGTGGAGTTATACCATCCGGTCCAGGGGCCTTGTATGTCTTCAAACCACAAAGCAACTTCTCTACACCCTGTGTCATAACCATGTGTCATTATCATTGTTAACGATCGCCCCGTCACTGTACAGGCATGCTAAGCAGCAATCATTAAACTGCACATTACGTTAATATGAGACCATTCTGAAGCAAATAATTTTCACACAAAAATAGATATATATTGTACTCCTATACGAATCCCACAAGGATTGGAACAATCATCCCCCAGCATTCCCGCTGGGGTGCTATTTTAATGCTGGGGTGCTATGATTGCTCAATCATATTGTGCACAATTATGACGTCACAATGATGCGCATAGATTCTTGCGCACCCCGTCATCATGCGCGCAAAATATCGTGACGTAATTCATTAAAATTAAAATTTTGTTGTAGAGGTGATCATGCTAATATACTAATCTCTTCCTTTCTTGTTATATGCACAGTCGATTATGCTAAGATTGTGCATGTGTATGTGCGTGCGTGTAAACTTACACGATAGGCTTCCTTTATTTATCTTTTCTGCTTAGCAGTAAAGATAAGAATTTTTCTTTCAAAATTGACCCGACAGGAAAATATCATTATCATCTATAGACTTGAAGATCAGTTTAAAATTTTATATCAATTTGTGATGGTTGTACTATACGAGTATGTATTTCAATAAATTTTTTTTTTCTTTTTTTTTTTAGTATCTCTATCAGCTGAAGGGTATATGTACCTCGCACCATCAAAATTCAACTTGATCTCAAACCACTGACTTACACATGAAATGGCAGATCAAGGGTATATCTATAAGCAACTAAAAAAGAAATTCGGTCTTATCTATAAGAGTAAACGTTTTAAACGTTAATCTACCATATCATACATAAGAACTAACAATAATACTATTTCTATTCAATATTTACCCCCTCATGAAAGAAAAAAAAAACAACAACATATTTTTCACATATCCCAAACAATATTTTCACATTACATACTTCAAAAAGTGCAAATTTTGTCCGCACATTGCATGCAACATTTCATGTCAGTGGATGGGACATGATAGATTGTACGGTCGGACCTGGATTTATTAATGTTTCTTAAGACAAACAGGTGTCTTCTAGTACATGACTATTCTATAAGGGATCGTGAAATATTGCTTAATAAAGACAGGTAAATGGGAGGTGAATTCCGCCTCGGAGAATGTAGAGCAAACGAAATTCTACATAATACATATAGACCTGTATTTTTTCTTACGTGTTTTTTTTTTCGGGGGGGGGGGGGACTGGGGTTGTTCCATGTCAGGGAAATTTTGATAGGGGCGATTGGGTATGGTGCAAAGGGACGATACTCATCAAAATTGTTTCGAGGCCAAGTTACATGAATTGAGGGCAAATCTAAAGCGGTTAGACGACTTACAATACATGCAAGTGACGTGCAGAAATCGAGCCACCTCAATTCATCGAAGAACATTTACCTGGGGTAGTATGTGTAGTACAGACGAGCATACCTGTGATATTGAACTGAATTTCCCCTAATGCGTTCATAAAGGCATTTAGAAATTTACATTAAACTTTAAGCACTTTTAGTCGTACTGATGTATAATGTTAAAGAGCCTAAGTGCGTTTTACGTTTCCCTTTTTATCGCCCACTATCGAGTTCTTACACCCTTGACATTCATTTTGCATCATAATATTTTGTGAAATGATGGATTTATTAGGAATGATTTTCCATCTCTTGATCGAGATACACAATCTGATATTGGTATTGTTAGATTCCTATGGATTCTACAGACAACTTCCCCAATCAGGCCTCGTTGAACGAAATTCCATTGCTCATGCGGCGGTGATAATCCATAATTTGTCAGGCAAAACATGGCATCTTCACAATTTCATACAGCCTTAGAAAAAGATGATATGAAGAATCATCATTTCATTCAACTGACGCCAACGGTATTGACTGTAAATGGTCTTTCCTATGTAGTGTGTTGGCGATCCATTTTCCAAGTGTAACTCGAAGGATTGAAATATGATGATTGAATTCTGCCAATTTATAACGAGTATCACACACTACGCTTCGAAAACAACTGCTGATCTAAAGTGCATTGTTCATGTGAATTCCGGAGTAGAAGGGATATGAAACTACCATCATGCTGGTGAGACTGCCTGCGTATCTTTTTTTTTTTTTTTTTTTTTTTTTGGTGCTTTATGTGTTTTTACTAGATGCTATTTAGGCCTATTATTGCGAGGAGATGTCGCTCAGGCCATAACCTATATACTGATTATGATTGAGACATTTGGGATGACGTCATAGATACGACAATGATACTAATTTCGAAAATAGTGATATGAAATCTTAAGATTATGAAAGAATATGATTAAGATTCTATACGGTCCCAGGGGAATCAATCCCCCCCCCCCCCATCAATCTGTCCAGTAAAAACAATGCTATCGTCTGTGTGACTCGGTCCTGTTGCATACAAAGGTGCAATCAAACATAAGTAAAAAAAAAATCAAACATAAGTCAGGTATCAGCCAATCACAATTCAATGTTAAGCGACTTATGTTTGATTTTCTGACTTATCCTGATTATTAGATGTGTTTGCATGAAAAATACAATAGGCAGCTGATAGGATTTGCCCATCTTTCAAACAAGGTTCAGCAAACCTGGTGATGTATTGATATAAACAGCCGAGCTACGCACAGTAGTGAATTAGCATGCAAATGCAGATCCCTTCTCCCGTCATCTTTACATTGATCAAAATAATCAGTACCCTTGTCATTAAAGAGGAATTTCAGTCCAGTTCATTTCAGTTTAGTCCAGTTAGTCAAAAGAGACAGTGAAGTCTTGTGAGTACTACACTGAGAATTTGATCAAATTGGATTAAAATTAGGGAAGCTATGATATTGAGAAGTTTCACTAATTTCTGCAAATAAGTACATAGTTGATATAAATATGCAAATAAGTGAGCTGATGATGTCATCACCTCATAATATTCCATTGATCGTGTAAAAAAAAAAAGAACTGAAGAGAATTCAAAGTTTCTGTTATTGTGATGTTATTATTATGTTATTCCTCGCTGAATAACTTCAAAATAATGAACAGTAATTCTATCAGAATTTGAGACTGGGGCATATTGGGGCGGCGGGAGGTGACTGCAACTCTTTCGAAAGGGTTTGAAAGCGTTCACTAGCATCAGCTAAAAAGGAAAAAAAAAAAGAGAGAAAATTTCGAGAGACTTTGCGTTTTTCCACAAGTAGCAAGCTGCAGCTGCCAGTATATGCATGCTTCTATACATGTACCAAAGCACCTCCTTCTTTTATAATCACTATAAAAGATAGCGTGCATTTCGTGTTTTATATCAAAAATGTTCACGCAGGGAAAATCAACAACAAAAATTAACAGTCCTAAATGTGAAGAATTCAGAAGGAAAGGGTGTTCAGCCTCAAGACGAGTTGCATTTTGGAGAGGAACTCACATTTTGATTAGGTTATAATCAGATCTATGATATAACAGGCATTCCTGATCTTTACAATTGTACTGCAGTATACACTGTATCTTGTGTGACACAGATCAATGTTAATAGGGACGGCAGAACCGGGGTGTGTGTGTGTGGCGGGGAGGGGGGCCTCGGGGAGCGCCTCCCCCCCCCCCCCCCATCACCATGTTAAATACATAACACACACACACACACACACACAAAAAAAACCCAACAACAACAACAAAAGGTTCCGAGGCCCCCGGTGTCGTGATGGAAGCCCTGGGGTGGAAGAAATTCTCACCCATTATTCATGGGTGAGACTATTGAAACAGCAGACATTCCGTGTCCGAAAGATGGCGCCATTCCAGGCAACTTTCAAGCCTTATTCAGTTTTCTATTACTATCATGGGGAGAGAGAGAGAGACAAATCGCACGAACAGATTGGATGTTTCCATCAAATTCGGAATATTATATAAGAAAGTTATGGAATGGTGAATTTTTCTATTTGTATTGTTACTCCCGACCACTTTAAAATGTAAAAAAAATTGCAGAGGTAATGATGTCATGACCTCAAGTCTTTATTCCAATGAACTGCTAAAAAATCTCCACGAAATTCCCTTCTCGGCACGAACTCCGTATATAAGACATATCCTTCACATGGAATTATTCTAGTTTTGCAATAACCTGGCTACAATGACTTTGTTGGGGGAAAGAAATTGCAGTTGTCAAAATTATCAACTAAAACATGACGATAACATTTCGGCCCGTGTATTACCAATAATGGGAAACTTGTGCGGTGACGACATAATCGCCTCTTCCAATTGCGACCAATATACAATGTTAAGTTGAAAACATGTGCAACATTAATATTCTAGATTTTTTTTTTGTTCATTTAATATCTGATTTGAATGAAGTCTCTTTACCATTCCCACGTGTGTCTTTCCTCTATTTATTGAAGCCAACTTGAACAAAGGGTGAAAAATTATCCTCACCGACGACAGTATAAACATGCTTACTGAAATGTCCAGTGCTAGAGTAGGTCGTTTTCAGCATCCAAGAAAAAATACATGATGGAATGTGAAACCATTAACAACTAAAACGGATGGAATAGCTTATGTGCAGTATACACATACATTAAAGGACAGGTTCACCTTCATAATATACATGTGAATTGAGAGAATGCAGCAATAATATTAATAGAACAAATTAGTGAAGGTTTAAGGAAAATAGGACAATCCAACCAAAAGTTATGCAGTTTTGAAGTTTCAGTGCCGTCATCACTGAAAAGATTACTACATCTTGTGATGTCACATAATGGGTAGAAAAATAAAAATAAAATATAAAGAAAATTTAACATATTTTCAATTTTATCGCATAATAAAAGAACACTTGACTTGCCTCTTTTAGAAGGCAGGGGGAATAATATTACCCTTAATAATATACGTCACTGACATGTCAAGGAATGTATACTTTTTCAAAAAGTAAAATTTTGTAAAATTCTCTTTAAATCTTCCTTATACTTTGTACTATATCGTTCTATGCATGTGACATCATAAACTGTAGTAGTCTTCTCATCCAGCAGTGACTGCACAGAAACTGCGAAAATTCATAACTTTTGAATGGACTGATCGATCTTCCTCAAACTTTCACTGATGTGTTCTACATTTTACTAAAATTGCTGCATTTACTCAATCCACATGCAAATGAAGGTGAACTTTCCCTATAACACTGTCTTATTGCCTCACATCATGTCCAAAGCATATCTACCACCTCTTAGAGGCAATTTGTTAGTACTTTTTATAATGCCTTCATTCACTTCAATAACTGGATAGAGAGTGACCTGCTTTTAATGATGTTCATGCAATATTGTACAATGTATTCATGGGTATTCAAGTGCATATTTGCATGGGTACCAGTTTGACATCCAACTCAGTTAAAAAAAAAAAAAACAACAACAACAAGAAAAAGCTTAGAAACAATATCAATTTCATTTTTCTTTTGGACATATAGTTTTAATACATGTTGCATGACAAAGCAGAAGATGGAGCAAATTCAACAGACAGGATTATCATAAGTTCTTCTATGATAAATTTGGTGACTTGTTTGCTTAAGGTACACAGAAATGTCACTGGACAAAGGATGCAGAGTATAACTCAGCACTCTTGAACTGATGCAACTGATCTATCAGTAATGGATAAAGTGAAATGGTCTCTTCAATCACAGAATTTATTTGCAACACCCTGGTGAGAGAACCATACATATGTGATTGCACAATGCACTGTGGACTCCTTGTGATACTGATAGGTGAAATTTGGCGGCACATTTTCCTTTACAAATTAAAAAGTGGCACAGAACAATGTGCGAGAGCAACTATAGACAAAATAGTACAAGAAACCGAGTTTAGAAAGAATGTGCAGTGTTCTTTCAAGGAAATTAGAAAACTTTAGAAAAATACTACACAAATACTGGAGCAAAACAAACACATCCAGATGTACAACTTGTTTAAAGAAGCACAATTTGTTGTCAATATGGGTCAGATGGGGTCAGTGTCCACATATGTGCGGAAAAGGCATTTTACCAACCTTCTGAATCAGTTGACCAACATTCATGACACTGAGTGGACTAGTCCACATTGAACACACAATGGCACTCCATGTGAATTCGAACTGAACTATAAAACCATATGTACTAAGTCAAGGAATGTAGAGGAGGTTATCTAGAGATAATGTGCTGTCCATTGTACACTACAGCTCTTCACCAATTAAAGTGTTCACTGATAGCTTGTGATCTCTTGCATTTCATACAAGTGACATTCCTAAAAGTTACAAATGATTCAACAACAAAAGAAACATAGCATACTCATAACATGGGTCACATGCATCTCCCTCATCATAGTTTTTTTTTTAACAAGAGACCCGCGGGTCTAGCGCTCACCTGAGTATCGCAAGTTCACCTTTCACGCAGTCACTAATCTAAATTATTCACAGCTCTACCAAAATTTGACCAGGCATGCTCAAGAAGAAGATGAAACACTGTACAATAAGGGCCCAAATTTTTTAAGATTCCTTAATTTGGGGGGATTGGGGCCCCCTGGGGCGCTCTGGGTGGGGCATGGTGCCCATTTTTATAAATTGAGATCCTGACCCCCTTGGGATGCTACCTGCCAAGTTTGACGACAATACATCATGAGGTTTTCAGGAAGAAGATGAAAATGTACAATTCAGGTCCCCATTTGGACCTTCCCAACCAACCCCCCCCCCCCCCCCCCCCGGCCCCAAGAGGGGCACCCCTTGATCTCCTATGAACAAACTTGAAAATACAGTCATTAATGTACTCGCTCATAGTATTACCTTACCTCTATAACTTCTGATTCTAGAGAAGATTTTTAATGATTCCTTCATTTTGGGGGTTTGGCGCCCCCCCCCCCCTTGGGGGCCCCCTGGGTGGGGTATGGTACCCATTTTAAGAAATTGAGATCCTAACCCCCTATGGATGCTACCTGCCAAGTTTGGTGAAAATGGGTCATGGGGTTCTAAAGAAAAAGATAAAAATGTACAATTTAGGCCCCATTAGGACCCCTCCTCACCCCCCTCCCCTGGGTCCCAAGGGGGGCACCCCTGATTCTGCCATGAACAAACTTGAAACTACAGTCATCAATGTACAAACTCATAGTATTAACTTAGCTCTATCACTTCTGGTTCTGGAGAAGAAGATTTTTACAGATTCCTTAATTTTGGGGCGTTTGGGCCCTCTAGGGGCCCCCTGGGTGGGGCATGGTGCCCATTTTAAGAAATTGAGTTCCTAACCCCCTAGGGATGCTACCTGCCAAGTTTGGTGAAAAATGGGTCATGGGGTTCTCAAGAAGAGGATGAAAATGTACAATTTTGGCCCCATTAGAACCCTTCCGAAGGGTTCTAATGGGGCCCCACCCCCTCCCCTGGGTCCCAAGGGGGGCACCCCTGATTCTGCCATGAACAAACTTGAAACTACAGTCATCAATGTACAAACTCATAGTATTAACTTAGCTCTATCACTTCTGGTTCTGGAGAAGAAGATTTTTACAGATTCCATAATTTTGGGGCGTTTGGGCCCCCTGGGGGCCCCCTGGGTGGGGCATGGTGCCCATTTTAACAAATTGAGTTCCTAACCCCCTAGGGATGCTACCTGCCAAGTTTGGTGAAAATGGGTCATGGGGTTCTCAAGAAGAAGATGAAAATGTACAATTTAGGCCCCATTAGAACCCCTCCCCACCCCCCTCCCCTGGGTCCCAAAGGGGGCACCCCTGATTTTGCTATGAACAAACTTGAAACTACAGTCATGAATGTACTAACTCATAGTATTAACTTAGCTCTATCACTTCTAGAGAAGAAGATTTTTACAGATTCCTTAATTTTGGGGTGTTTGGGCCCCCCTGGGGGCCCCCTGGGTGGGGCATGGTGCCCATTTTAACAAATTGATTTTCTAACCCCCTACGGATGCTACCTGCCAAGTTTGATGAAAATCGGTCTTGGGGTTTTCAAGAAGAAGATGAAAATGTAAAAAGTTTACGCACGACGCACGACGCACGACGCACGACGGACGCCTGACGAAGGGCGATCGCAATAGCTCACTTGAGCCTTTGGCTCAGGTGAGCTAAAAAGCATATCTATAGTTAGATTTGCATTCACGTTATTACATAACAAAATTGGTACGTTCCTCACTGCATTTCTACAAAAGATGACAGCAATGGATATGGCCTTGCTAACATGACATGGTGGTGGATGGAACTAACACACGGGAGAGAGAAGAAAAAACAAAACAAATGTGATCAAGGGAAGAAAGAGAGCAATGGCAAATCAAAACTACCTTTGCAACCCTTGGCGAATAACTGCTTGGTCTGTTACGTTATTTGTGTAGAAATCCCCACAAGCTTTGGACAAAAGCAAAAAGAAAATAATAAAGGGAGAGATGAATTCACATAAGTTCATCTACCTTGTCTGATCTGCTTTAATACATACTTGATACATCTTGATTAGCTTCATGAAATTAAACTATTGACAGCAAGTGATATCTACATTTCCCTCACATTACATGGAAGAATAAGTGCTTCTGATGTCATGTCAGTAGAATTACACGTACACTGTATTACTAAGAGAACGTCTACTTCTCTGCATCCAAAGTATAAAAATCATTTGGTTCCTTGTCTTAATCATATGCACTAGCTGACAGACAGGAAAAACAGCTTGATATATAATGTCAGACTAGTTAGGAGTATAAAAGTCTGACAAATACCTTGTATGTTCTCTCACGCTTTGTCAGTTCACCAAGCCAGTCACACATTGATTTATCAAAAGTGAAACCACTTTTAACAAACACAAGTACAGTAAAGTATTAAAAGTACTTGCACAAGAAGACATGAAACTCTAATTGCATTCATATAGATGTGATTTCAATATTTTCTTTGTTGCACAAAATCACAGACACATGTGTAACATTCATTACAAGAATGGGTAAACAAATTTATTATCAAAACCATATCATTTTTATGACACAAGCTTTAATTTTCTCGTCAGGTTGATAATCTCTCCCTCTGGTTTATGCCACTTGAGGAGAAACGCCAAACCTAGAACAACTGAGCAAGAGAGAAAAACATGATTTCTCTGAAATGATTTGTATCTCTGAAACTTCTTCCCTTGCTACCATCCCCGTATTAAACATGAACAAGTGAGAGCAGCTCCATCAGCAATAACTGAAGCAACAAGCTGTGTTTACACTGCTCAGATAATGACTTTTGCCATGATAGTGGTTGTGGCTGGAATCAACAGATATGAGAAGATCAAACATTGCAGGCTCTATCTCCCTTACTGAGCATAATCTATGCAATTTTGATGTCCTGCCAAACCATTAATTACAAGATTCATTCAACTCCGCATAATTCAATCTTAACAGGACTGCGGAAAACATATCAACCTAAGGCAATGTTTGACTTCTACGAGTACAGGGGAATAACAGACATGAGGCCATGAATGCAAATTAGGATTTTCTACTTTTGACTTTGCCGATTATTCAACATATGGACCATTGACTTATATTACGTGGAGTTATTCGCATACACTGAAAGTCATCTGGTCATTACTGAATCATTATTTCAACATTACTTTAACCTTGTGTTTACACCTTTAGGTCCAAATTCACAATGGTGGTACAAATGAAAGCATGGTTTAAACCATGGACAAAAACCATGGAGCGCCAAGTGTCGCACGGAATATTTTGTTGCGAAATTGGTCATTTCGTCGACAAAATGACCGTTTCGTTAACGAAATTATCATTTCGTGGACAATAATGTTCATTTAGTTACAAAATGTTGTCATTTCGTTACAAAATAATCATTTCATCAACGAAATGACTGATTTCGTAACGAAATATTCCATGCGACACTTGGCGCTCCATAGTTTTTGTCCATGGTTTAAACCGTGGTTTCATTCGTAACCCCTTTGTGAATTCGGGCCTTAGAGTCCTACACAGAAAGGCTGGTCGCTATATACGACACATTGCCTCTCTCAAGATGTAATACGTATTGGACCAACATGCCTATGCCGGCTTTACTTCACGGAACAAAATAAAATGCTATCCAATGTTCTTATTGTGTTAAACACAGAATAATCCAAAATAAAACAGAACACATGATTTGGGAAATACTGCTCTGATTACAATCATATTGTTGGAGCCATATGTCAACGCAATATTTGGTTGGAAAGACATCAGAGAAATGTTTTGAGGGCTTTTGCCTCCAGAAAACCACCACAAGAGAAAGCTTGCCTTTAATTCTTGCAGGAGCATGTGAAGTTTTAACATTCATGGTGAGTAATGGAGCATAATCATGCAGAGTCAAAACCCATTGCTACTGTAGCATGTACTGGAGAATGCTCTTTTGATTCTCTCTGGTACAGTGTAAACACAAACACACACATGCACACACACACACACACACACACACACACACACATGTACACAATTATAAAATGAATAAATACGGAAATCATGACAACCCTTGTAAATTAGAAATGTTGGCAGGATGTTTCTACTGCACTCCGACAAAGACGTAGGATGCAATTTAACGAAAATCACATTTTAATGACATTATTGGGATGTATTTGTCTAATTACTCTGAACTACTAAAATAAAGAAGAGGTCCCATTTTCTTGGCATTACTGGGAAGTAGAATTCATGTTAATCTGAATGTAATCAATCTTTCAGTGAATCAAGCTCCTGCCTAAGTGGAAACATAGGGCACTGATGGCAACAACTCTTTGCACACTGCAGAACATTTCTGTGTCTACATGCTGCTTTCATCTACTAATGCCATACTGAGCAACTGTCCAAGGTGGGCACAGATATGAACTCATAACTTAAGACTCTGACTCAAGTACGACAATGTTCAAAACATTTTTTTTTTCCCTTGTAAAAACTCTAACTGTCAGACTCAACTCATACACTATATGCACAGGATCAGGGAAACCTTTTTGATATAATGTACATTGTATTTGAGATCACAAAAGATGGAATTTTAATAAAATACAAATCATTTGTTCAGAGAATTAAAAATTCTGCATGCCTTTATATCACTTTAAAATTGTCCCGGTAAGGTCTATGTTGGCCATTTGTACACTTTGCGATTTGGTTATCATGAAAAAAGAAAAAACAAATTCTTCAGACTTCTCTTACTGCACATATATATAAAAAAAAAAAAAAAAAAAATGAAAGTTGCTTGTCGCATTTTTCTCAACAGATTCATGGAAATGAAGAAAAAATAACAAAACAAATAGAATGAAATAATATAAAGACACTTTCTTGTCAAACACTGCAGTCACACTTTTAGGTTCAATTAGGCTCCTGTACAACATCAAGTTTACAAGTTTACAAGACCAAAAAAAAAAGAAAAAAACACTTTTTAGAATGAATGTATTGGAAAAAGGCCCCAGCAGCATCCTTGTTGGAGAGGCAAACAAATGAGAAAACAAGAAGATAGAACGGCTGTACATCTCACTGTTGGGTTGCTGCCTCACGTTCCTTTAGTAATGTCACTGCAATCGTGTATTCTTCAGTCTCTGCTAGCTCCTGCTCTTGATCCTGTACATATGAAAATAAAAAAAAACAGCTAAATTAATAAAAACAACATGTTTTAAGTCATCAATTCATATCTCTTTCACCCTTCAACACCTCTATTACTATAAAGGCTGAATATGATTTTCTGCTTACTTGTCTGTTTGTTTTGAGAGTGGAAACTGACTCCAATCTTGACATTGTAGTCCCTTTGAGAGCATGCACCCTGAATGGCTACACACACACATTTGTATAGGAACGTGTAAGCATAATGTTCCATTGTTCACATCAAAACTGGTCCCTCACATAAAGGCCCTTTGGCCATCTATACCAATAAGGCTCAATGAGCTTACACGTACATGATTTCTTAATGCAGTAGCATTGAGTATTACCCATAAACTTAGCATATTACTATGTATGTAGTGTGCCACATTATGCTGCTACACGTACTGTAATATGGTGTGAAAAACATGCATCACTATTTTGGCACTTTCACCCAATAGATCCTTGCCTCTTAGCAACTTCAAATGCCAATATAATGTATAGCACATTTGAAATATTTGTGAATAATATCTAAGAAAATGCATGAACTGATATTCTTTTTTTATATCTTTGCCTTTGAACCATGAACTTCAAAAATACACTTCCTTCCTTACTTGTAAAATCAATTCAATCAATTGCCAACTTATCCTAGAGCCATGCACCTAAGAGAGAGGCAACCGCCATAACTTCAGTGTTTCTTCAATTACTTGAGTCTATTCAAAAAGCAATTATAAATTGCCTTGACTTTTGATCCCTAGCCATCACAAGCTATTGCCCAAAAATTTAAACAGCAAATTATCTTACCAAACAACATATAACTGTTAGGATTGATTACTTCACATCTAGTGCTCCTTGAATCATGGTTGATTTTTATCAGACTTTGCTACAATTTCATCCTGATCACTGTGTGCACAATGAACATGCACACACACTATCAAATGCAAACATGGACTGTCCCACATACCAGGAGACTATGTCCAACTCATTTAGTCTGTGGCACTTCAAAGAGCCTGTTGTTTTAATTTCTGCTGCTGGGATTCTGATTTCATGGAATATCAGTTGAAAGCCTATCCATATGACTCCAGCAATCACAGTAGGAAACATGGCAAAATGTCTTCTGTTGTACTTGGTATGGTTGAAAACACACTGATTATCATAAATACTGTTACCTTCGCTATGGGAGGAGGTTATGTTTTCATTACCGTTGGTTTGTCCGTGTGCAAAATAACTCAAAAAGTTGTAAACGGGTTTGGATGAAACTTGCAGGAAAGATTGAAAATGACACAAGGAACAGATGATCAAATTTTGCTAGTGATCCAGAAATTTTTCTGGATGTTATGAAGGGTTTTCAATATTTTGGCAGGTAGGGTCAATGAACTTGGGAGTTCAAGCTGTGCATTTTGAGGTTTTCATACGCACAATAAAGTGCGTGTTCTAATTTCTGCTAAGGCGAGGCGCACCGCGCAGCTGGAAGTTGATGATGTAACAAAAGGTTTCAATATTTGTAAATCGGGCGATTTCAGCATGCATACATATGGGTGGAAATCACTGATCTCTATGGAAGAACAAGATTATTGGTGGAAACTAGCTGCTTGGCGGAGGTCTGCGCTCTCGGAGTGCTTCTCTAGTTCAGTATGTATACCCTGTCATTTGAACAAAAGATGCTAGAGTCAGCACTGGCTTATGAAACCTAAGTTCGCACACAATGCACTTACAATCAAATTTTTAAGGTCAGTGTATGCTGTTTTTATCCTTCGTTCACAGTCGGGAATCATCATCTTTGACTCTTGTAGTACTTCAATCTGTGAAAGAAGAAGAAAAAAAAAAAACAGATCAGACAATCAAACAAGAGATCAGGAGGTCTTGCGCTCACCTGAGTTTTGCAAGCTCACCTTCCATGCATTCTTGCAGACTTTTACCTGAGAACATTAGAAACTTGAGGGCGGGGGGTGGGCGCAGCTTTAAGGGCCTCCAGGGGGACATGGTGTAAATTTGTATTTTCTATGACACTGGCAAAATACCTGCTAAGTATTTAGACAATTTGACTATAAACATATGCAGTTTCAAACAAAAAAACAACACCAAAATTTAAAAACTAACACCAATTTGGTGTATGGCCAAGCCCTGGATCTACCTTAAATAACCTCGGAAGTACATTTACTAATGTATTTACTCAAAGTATTTCTGGTTCTAAATAAGATCTGTACCTTTTTTTTTCTTTCAGATTCTCTAATTTGGGGGTTCTGGGGTGCTTGTATCTAATATATATGTCATCCCAGTGATAACAAGGAAAAGTAGAATTTACGCGGTGCGTAATATATGTCCCCGCCGGAAGTAGCATTTTGTAGCAAAATGTACAATACAGGTCACAAATCAAGGTCAAAGGTCAAAGAAATCAAAGGTCAAAATTCTGTGTAGAAGTTTTGAAGCCCTCACCTGCTGCCATCACATAAAGCAAACGGAATCGAAATCGGGTTAGAAATGGTGAAGGAGTAGCATTTTGTAGCCAATGTACAATATAGGTAAAAAATCAAGGTCAAAGGTCAAAGAAGTCAAAGGTCAAAATTCTGTGTAGAAGTTTTGAAGCCCTCACCTAGTGCCATCACATAAAGCGAGCGGAATCGAAATCGGGTTAGAAATGGCGAAGGAGTAGCATTTTGTAGCAAAATGTACAATACAGGTCAAAAAATCAAGGTCAAAGGTCAAAGAAGTCAAAGGTCAAAATTCTGTGTAGAAGTTTTGAAGCCCTCAACTAGTGCCATCACATAAAGCAAACGGAATCGAAATCGGGTTAGAAATGGCGAAGGAGTAGCATTTTGTAGCAAAATGTACAATATAGGTCAAAGGTCAAGGTCAAAGGTCACAACTGAAATTCTGTGTAGAAGTTTCAAAGCTCCCACATAGTGCTATCATATAAAGCAAACAGGATCAAAATTGGCTCATAAATGACAGAGAAGTAGCAAATTGAAGATTTTGATCACACACGGACGCACACACGGACACACGGACACACGGACGGACACACACACGGACACACACACGTACGGAGCCCGTTTCATAGTCCCCTGCTCGAACTCGTTCGGCGGGGACAATAAATACCTGCCAAGTTTGGTGATGAATTTGCCAGATCATGTATTTTCAAGAAGAAGAAAATGTGAAAATTAGGCCCAAATTTGGTCCCCCCCCCCCCCTGCATTGTGCCTCTGGAGGCCCCCTAGTGGCAAATATTATGTCCACTTGAACAAAGATATACTCTACACCAACACCTGTCAAGTTTGGTGAAAATCTGACCATGCATTTGTCATAAGACAAAGATTTGAAAATTGGACCCAAATTTGAAATCCCCTCATCCCTGATATGTCACAAACAAACTTGAAACTACAGTCACCAATCTACCAACTCATAGCACTAAAGATTCCTCAGTTTTTGTTTTGTTTTGTTTTGTTTTTTAATTCCCTCCCACTCCCCTGGACCCCAATTCGTACCCCCGCCCCATGGGGGAACCGCCGGAGCTGCCATGAACAAACTTGAAACTACAGTCAACGATGTATTTCCTCATACCACTAACTTACCTCTATCACTTTTGTTGTAGAGAGGGAGATTTTTAAAGATTCTTTAATTTGGGGGGTTTGTTCCCCCCCCCCCCAGACCCCAGGGGTCATTGAAACAAATTGAGATCCTATCCCCCAAAAGATGATACCTGCCAAGTTTGGTAAAACCCATCATGAGGTTTCCAAGAAGCTGAAAATATAAAAAGTTTACGCACAATGGACGACGAATGCCAGACGAAGATTGATCAGAATTTACCCCTGTATGGCTCAGGTGAGCTAAAAAATAGTGGTAATGATTATAAATTAAAACAGAATAAAAAAAAAATAACAAAACAAATAGATACATACATTGATAGATATTGATGGCTGCAATATATGTATTCTATGAATGATGCTGAGGCCATCTTTTTATTTTGCTTGATTACTCTTCCTGTAAGGATGTACATGTAGATCCTAAAATATCTATGTCAGTAATAATATGCCATTCTATGGGACAAGAGAAAATGATTTTGTAGGGTAGGCCCTATCTAAAAGTGATTCTAGAATGATTTCATCTTGAGTTTTCTTAGCATAATATACATGCCAGATATGACTACTCACCTGTTTTTTAATGTCATGCTCATCCTTTCCTTCGGTTTTCATTTTTTCCACTTTTTTCTCCTGATCCACTGCTTCTTTCTCGTACATTGTCTTCTCCTTCATTAATCTGAGCAAAGATTAAAGATCAAAGTTAACCTTTCAAGCAGAATCCACCAGCAATCTTATTACTCAGCAGTTATTGATGTGATCTAAATAAATCAAGATTTTTGTTCAGGTTTGTAGAGAGAACTAGAAATGTCGCTACGGCGACTGGTATGCCTCCGCCATAATACATTGTTCTTCTAATAGGTCTATAGTACAATGTCTTGACAATGTGTGATGACAGTTTCACATAATTGGCAAAATATTAAAATGACAGGTTTGTCACAAATGTGCTGAATGTTCACTTTCTTTGAACTAGGTTCAATTGGATGAATGACTAAATTGTCAGAGTGCAGGTATTTGGGGATTTGAGGATTTTTACGTGGCTTTTGACCCTTTTATAAGTTTATGCATTTAGTAATCTTCAAGGTATGGGGAAAAAGTGTAATTTCAGTATTAAATGGTAAAATAATAGCATTTAAACCTGGCCTTTGACCCTTGACCTTTGACCTCAAATTTCAAGAGAGAATCACTGTTAGGTAGAACATGCATAAATATGTAATAAGTTTCATGATGATACCTTGAGTTACTTTCGAGATATGGAGGAAGAAGTGAAGTTTAGCACTTTCACTTGACCTTTGACCTTTTGACCTTTGACCTTTTGGCAAGAAACTTCCCACATAATATCTATTGGGTAATACATGCATATATCAAGTTTCAAGAAAAAATCCTGCAGGCATTGCATAAAAATGAGCGAAGTAGTGAGACTTTGACGGGTTGACCTTGACCTTTGACCTCTGCCTCATGACCCCCAACTTCCCTAGGTAATCACTGCCCATCAGTACATGCATATATACTAAGTTCCACAAAGATACCTTGAACCATTTGCAAGATATGGAGAAAAACATGAAATTTCAACCTTTTGACTTGACCTTTGACCTCATGACCCAAGAATCTCTCCGGAGAATCTTTATTTGGTAGTTCATATATAAACAAAGTTTCAAGAAAATACCTTCAGGCATTGCATGGATATGGGGGAAATAGTGAAATTTTGAGCATTTGACCTTGACCTTTTTGACCTTTGACCTTGAGCATGTGCCCCTAAAAGTTGATAGGCACAACTTCGCCCACTCATACATATACATGCAAAGTTTCATTAAGATTCCTCAAACAGTTTTTTAGTTACGCTGTCCACAAAATTGATTACGGACGGAAGGACGGACGGATGGACGGACAGACGGACAACCCGAAAACATAATGCCTCCGGCACCACTTCGTGGCGGAGGCATAAAAAGGCAAATCTTATCTATATCTTGGTGAAAGCGTGATGAACCACAGCTTTACCATCAGAGCCGAAACTTATAACACCTTACATGGAACAAATCACATAGCAAATAAGATATTAGAATGACAGCAGTATTGATGGCTCAGGTGCTTCATATATATCTCTTGAAAGGAAAAAAGAGCAAGTGTAGTGGCAAATACAACACTTCCATAGGCCTCTTTTATACAACCCTATGTATACTTGCTATTGTAGTGATACAGTCATTTACTAATTACCAGTACATTGTACTCGAATCACTGCCTTATAATTTATAAGATTACATAATGATAAATGCTTAATTTACTTGCTCAAGGTATGATGATTTTGGACAGGTCAAGCAACAATGTCTACTCATTTCAGTCACTATCAGCAAAAGATCAACTGAAGCTCCTTCAAGTAATCATGTTTGTGCTCTCATGTGAGCATATATGGTGAGCAATACAACAGAAGAAAGGGACCTAAATTTAAAGCACTGTTTTGCACTCCAGTCAGAACCTGAACTCAACAGTAAAAGTCAACTTTTTTTTCAATTAACGGTATACCAACCCAGTTTTGATCAAAGCATCGAAAGGTCAATTTGATACTGTTACCTACCTATAAAGCAATTAAATTTCAAGGAAAGATCAATTCATGGCATGTTTTATAACAGTGACAGCACACTGAACACTCCTAAAAACACTGGTACAAGACTAAAGGAGGTCAGTAACAGTGACATATGTCATTGTGATGTCATCACATTGTGGTAATGCATTCTGTGAAGTCATACAAGACAGAGTGGTGTATTGTCTTTCAATACATGTACTTTTGAGACAGAACCCACTCTCACTCAGTGGCTACATCAATAAGAGTCACTTAGATATCTAGTTTATATCCACAGATTCATTTGTGTTTGGGTCTCATCAAATAAAACCAGGAAAAGTTATAAAACAACCAATACATCTTGACCAGAACACGAGTTCATAACATTAAAACAACCTATTGAAGATGTCTGGTGGTATTAAAACTTATAGCACTTTCTTGGAATTAACTTTCTAATAGTTTGCTACCTTATGTGTACTGCCTGTTGGGTAAATATGCAAAATCTATTCATTGTTATCTTAACCCAATGAGGACCATCTGATTTTTACATAACACATGCTTCCCATAGACACCTGCCTGAGTGTACTTGGGGCTAGTCTCCAATGGGTTAATCAATTCTTCCATCTCTGAATGAAGCTCCTATGCTTGGTAGCCATAGTGTATTTGTTTGGCAGATTATAAAACTCTGCTAACAGAATTAACTTTTGATATACTTCTTCAGGAAACGGAAAAAATTTTATTTTCTTTTTTTTTCCACTTGAAAGAAAAGCACTGCATGTATTCAGAATCTATATCTGTGATTCAATGTATCTTCACAATCTGATTTATGAGACAATATAATGAACAGAGTACCCAAAGACACATGCTCATTGATGCTGTGTATATGTGACCTGCGACAACAAAAGGATCCTAAAGTCGCTGATGGCTGAGCCGAGAAAATCGAGTTTAAAGTCAGATCATCAAAATCGGTCAAAACTACCGGTTTTCTGTTCTTTGCATAATTTTGTAGTCTAATGTATCGTCTATCATCTGTCAAAATTTCGAAGCTAAATGGTCAAAGGAAAGGCAAGAAAATAATGTTTTTCTGGGCCATGATTTTCCGACTTTCAACGGAACAGAAACGTGTCCGAAGATTTGGATTTACCACCGCAGCTAGACTCCGCCCCTAGCAACGAGGGAGTGATCTTATTGGTCAGTGCGTGGCATCCTGGTTACTGATTGGTCGTGCGTAGACCGCTGGCGCTAAGCTTGAATGAACATCGTGGAGGTTGCTAAGAACATATTTCTATTGTCAAGCGGTGAAGACTGTCTTGCCTCCCCTTGCTCTTGATAGCGTCGGAAGGCAAACTTTGAAGGCGGTTTTCTCGAAACGCTGATTTCCTAAACCACGCGATATGCGCTAATAAAATCATTGATATCTCAGCAACAGAGTACTTTCATGAGTCATGTTATATATGAAATTAAAGTGGAAGAGCAAGGGAATAATATCAAGTCATTTTCAGAAAATTGTCCTTCCCCGACTTTCAGATCCTTTTGTTGTAGCGGGTCACATATTTCATACTCTTCAAGACAAGAAGAGAACACAGCATGGTGTGCAGCATGTCTATGTTGCATACTGCATACAGCACATGTCTAAAACTGCGACCAGCCTGAACGCAAAGTGTGTTCGGGCTGTGGATATAAGGATTTAGTGTCTTATATATGGTGGCTCTGCCCGTGAAATTCAACATCAAAACTTGATTTATTTTAAATTTGAATATTATGTACTGATGTAGTTTAATTGTTGACAACTCATGCCATGCAAAATTTGGTTCTTCCAATAGACCCTTTTTGTTCTTGATTTGGTCAATCATAAACCCGTCCATACTTTAACAACTGATCCACTTGAACCTGTGCACATACTGTACCAGCGCAAAGGTTCCAAACCCTTCCAGTTGTTGTTAAAACCAAGGTCCTCCATGCAGCACCATGAATGAGAAATGATAATACATCTTGACCAGAACACGAGTTCATAACAATAACACCTAGAGCATACCTGCCAACATTTCAAGATGAGATATCTTACTCGTGGATTGCAAAAATCTTATTTTATATGCAAACTGAAGTTAAAAATCTTACTTTCAGTCAAATCTTCAGAAAATACACATGAAAGGTATATCTAAATATTTTTGAAAAATCTTATTTCTCTGACAGAAAATCTTATTTTGCTATTTTTGATATAAAAAATCTTACTGAATCTGATAAAATCTTATTAGTTGGCAAGTATGCTAGAGTAATTATCCGCTTCAGACAGGGTGCCTATTTGCATTGCGGCAGGGGCAGTTTTTTATTCATTGATTGATAAAACAGCTAAAGAGCGTCAAGTGTGCTCATTCCCACTTTAGAACAAAAGCAGGAGATACTCGCAAGTGTTATGGGAAGTGAGAGTACTCTCACACCTGATTGGACCTTTTCATCAACGAATGAAATGGCTCCTGCTGCCACAAATAGGCACCCTATCGCAAACAGGGATGATTACTCCACCATCTATGTAATGAGATGTTACTTGGAGATCTTGCAAATAAGGTATACATGTAGAAGGTAAAACATGTTAGACTCCAATTCTTGAAAGAAGAGAAAAATCAGTGCAAGTTCTAGGGAGGATCCGGGAATTCCATAAAGGGGAGGCCCTTTTACAAAATGAAAGGGGGTGCGCACGAAAGTATGTACCAGAAATATCTAGACAGTGATAGCGACTACATTAGAAGGCCAGGCCTTGACCATTGACTGCTGATGTCTGAAGATATACTGTAATACAACAGACTCCTTACTAGATGATGGTCAATCAACTGAGGCAAATTTGAATTTTGGGTAACTGTGTTCAATGCACTTGTCAATGTAATGACGCCCTACTAACCCTCCTACTACCCCTGGACATGGGTGCGTCATGGTCATTTTTTGACCGACCATACATGGTTTTTGACGCACACCACAGTCACTTAGTTCAAGAATGAGATTTATTTCTTAGTTTCATGTGTGTGCACAGTATTTATCATTCCCTAAAGAATTAAAAAAAAGGGTTTGTATTCTGATTATTTGTTATTTCGAATTTGAAAAGAGCAAAATCCCTGTGCCAATGTTTTTCTTCCGAAAATGTCACTTGCAGCATTCATATTCTAAAAATAAAAAATAGAAAAGTTTCGTTAATCTGAAAACGAATTGTAATTCATTTTCAGATTAACTTTATTATTTCTTTATTGGCTTAACGAACCTTCAGAATAAAGAAATTTCAGAGAAACAAACAGTAGTAAACATTTTTTTTTTCTCTTTCTTCAATCGAGCAATAGGCGGACAATTCAGAATCCAGAAGTATTTAAAACAGGAAAATAAGTTATAGTTTACGTATTTCTTTTATTGGTTAGTACAGATAATTCTGATATGAAATGGAAAAAAAAATGCCAGATAAATGAAAGAAATAAATAATCTTAATGTTTGTAAGCCTGGCTGGGTCTTCGCCCTGGGGCTTCGACTAGAGCGAACATTCTTTCCCAGTTCATCCCCCAGGCCCCAGACTGTTTATGACCTCCGAGAATGCGCCAGTACGCACGGTTTCTTTTGTTGAATACAGCAGTCTCTTCGTTACCTACCCCCTCCCCCTTCCTCAAGTCCGGCACCTTGCCATAGTGGGACTTTTTCTTTTTTTCTTGGTAAAGTTGGTGTTTAAAATCCTGTACTCTTGACTGCATGTTAGGGACGTGTTTTTCATTTCTATCCGAATTACGTAGAGTCTAACGTTACTGTGTTCTACACCACATGGAGCATAATGGAGCACGCTGCTCACAGCGATTCACACACCTCACTCGACTTACCTGCTACTGCAGGTACGCCATGGCAGAAAATGCGAGCAGAAAATGGCATGCGGCAGGAAGTTTCTTCTGCTGCCGCTTCTTTCACTGTCAAAAATTCGCCACAGAATATTATTTAGACGCACATTGTATTGGAATAAAGAGAACTTTCTTCAATAGCAATGAGTGTTGGTGTTGCATCGCAATATGCAATAACCACTATAGGGCTTATTCAAGTAAGTGTTCGACAGTAAGGTCGAAATTGTTACATCGCTAAACAGTCGTTCAGGTTTGAGCTTGCGTATGCATGATTTCATGGGTTTGTTGGAGGGAAAATGTGAGGAAAAAGGGTGGCTTTTAAATTATTTGCTTGCCAGATTCGGGCAAGCATTTTCCCATCTTATTCCAAAACGCTTCCCCACTTTGATTGTCACTTGCCTTGGGAAAGTGCTCATTGTAATTTCACTCGCGGTACGTGTATCCGGTACTGGTAGCGTGCAAAAATGCGTGCAGTTTTCCATACACATAGTCAAGTGACGTACTGTAACGCACCCACCCCTCGGTCCAGAATGTTGCGTGTACTTTTCCATAGCCAAGTGACGTACCATATCTAGCCTGACCAGACCGCTGTGCAAAGCACAGCAGTCTGACATGTACTAGTGTTTAAACGTTGTAAACGACCGTCGCTTTTGACGGCAAGACCACAAAAAATGTCTTTTATTTTGTTTGATTTTAACAGTAATACCACCCACCTATATCGTATTTTGCTGATGGTTGAGTTGAATTTGGTGTTTTGTTGGTATCCAAACCTTATTGTTGAATTTTTCGGAGTAGATTGTGCGATGATTCACAAAATCAACGAACTACCACGAATGCTCAACCCGAGGTACCGTGGTAGCATTTTACAGTACGTACGCCCGTGCGTTTCGTGTGTTACGTAAAGCTTGTCTTCTTCTACGTACATGTATTTCTGCGCGTGCTGCTCTCATGATTTGACGTCATTTCCGCTCCGACTAGCTCATCCACTTCCGCTCCGACTACAATGTAGCTACGTTGTAGTATAGGAGAGTGATTGCCATTCAATAACAAGCAGAAGATGAGGAGTGAAGCAATACGGACGCTTACAGACCTGATTTTAAGGATGGATTTCGGTGGGTTTTTGACGTAATTAAAAAAAAAATACGCATACCGATTATTGAATGATTATCATAGATTACGGGGATTCCTTATATTTTAGTTTTACACGATTAATAAAGATATTCATGAAGGAAACGTACACCCACCGCTGAAAAATAACAACATCTGCGAAGGAGTAGACGTGCAGAAAGCGACAGCGGCTGCGTGTAGTTAGTACCATATCATGACACACCCCTCGGTCAAAAATTTGACCAACAATAATGGGAATTTGATGCACCCCTCGGTCAAAAATTTGACGGACACACCTGGGAAAATGACGCACACCTGGGTCACAAATTTGACTGACCAAACGAGGAAATGACGCACCCATGTCCGGGGGTAGTGGGGCGAGTCATTACATTGACAAGCAAGTGCATAATAGCACTATCATCACTAACGTTAGGTCTATGCACATCACAACACTACACAATACTACATCACTAGGGCAATCAGTAGCAGACGACCAGACGCCGTGCTTCGCACGGCGTCCCCGTGCGCCAGCACAGCACAGCGACAGGGCTGTGTGTGTGTGTGTGTAACGTTAGTTACAGACGAGTGACAACACTCACATGGCCATAGTCCCACCTGTGGGAAAATTTGTTTCCTTGCACACAAATAGAGATGATGCATAGGGCCGTATAAATCGCTGATAAAACCCTACTACTGGTTCTGATCCTACGTAAGAGTTGATTGACAACAATGTTTTAGCTTACTATTAACGAGCATGTAATTAACGGTCGTTAGCTGAATGACCACTGATAGAACAAGCCCCCTAACTTTACTACTTTACTCACTAACGTTAGAATCTAGTCCACACACACGTTCACACACTACACTGACACGGCATAGATCTAGCTCCTGATGATCCGGATCTTGCCCATTTCGAGGACAGCGGTGGTGCACACCAGAATACTTACCTCTTTAGCACACCGGTCTTAATTTTGATGTTTCGGACTCTCGGATCTGCACTTGCCATATTAATTAGACGGTAGTTTATAACCTATGATTTGCTGAATTAGTGAAGATAGCTGTCCTTCCACTTGTCTCGGCTAACGTCTTTTTCCGCGTCGCGGGCGTAAATGATTAATCCTGCTATGGGAAGCCCCAATCGTGGCGCTAAAATCGCCCACAACTAACTAGTCACCACCCTGCACTTGTAATCTCGAACCTATTGACGCACGGAGTTGCGGAGTTGGGAAGAGAATCGTGGTTAGAACAGATCGTGGTTCTAGTAGGCTTGATAAGGGCGAAAAAAAGGGGTGATCGCTGCATTTTATAGTACAAAATGTCCTATTTGGCACACATGTCTTACAATTGGAATTTTTTTCATCTAAAGACACAATCTGTATCTATGCAAGTAAGCCTTAATTTGCATAATCTATGCAAAAATACATTTAAAAAAATACATACAATGTGCATCCAGCAGAAATACCTGATTTTGTAGAAGTATTCGATAATGTGGAAACAATTCCTGCAATGTCACACCTAATATGTAAATAAACATAAAATTTGCATAATCATGAGAGTTATGCAAATTGATTTGTAAATAATGAAACCCCCTTAAATCTCATCCTAGATAGATATAACCCGTTAGAAACACTCTATGAAACAAAATTAGAAAAGAATTTGAATAATTGAACAATCTTTACCAGCTAATTTACATATTTACTAAAGAAAATAAAGTAAAAATATTATCTTTAAAGTTTTCCTTACAGTCTAAGAACTGCATTTTATGATAAAAATTACCAAAGTACCAAAGTAGTATGCATATCCTTTATTAGTCAAAAGGAAATGGTTTGTAATACCAAAACACTATACTTCCTATGCAAATACCACCTAATTAGCATATTGTGCATATTAATACCCGAATGTACCAAAAGTCAATGGTCAACGTCGACTGAAGAAATTGTACTAGTTTACGCGATAACTCAAGACTGGATTAAGCAAATTTCACCAAACTTGGTCCAAGGATGACGTATGATGGGGCAATTAATTAAGCTGTTTTAAGTAAAATCGGCAAGAGTTCAAAGGTCAAAAAGTTCAAGGTCAATGCAAAAATTTCATTGTTTCCCCCATATCTATGCAATGCCTGAAGGTATTTTCTTGAAATTTAGTGACTGCATACATGTACTACCAAAATAAGATTCTCCAGAGAGTTTGAGGTCAAGAGGTCAAAGGTGAAAGGTCAGGTGAAAATATTAAAATGTCACTTTTTCTTCTCTGTATCTCGCAAATGGTTCGAGGTGTCTTCATGGAACTTGGTACTGGCAGGGATTTTCTAGGGAATTTAGGGGCCATTTGTCAAAGGTCAGGGGTCAAAGATCAAGGTCAATTGGGCCCTCAAACTTTTACTATTTCCCTCATATTTTGCAATGCTTGTAGGATTTTTCTTGAAACTTAATATATACATGTATTACCTAATGGGGATTCTCCGGGAAATTTCCTGCCAAAAGGTCAAAGCTCTGATGAAAGTGCTATATTTCACTTTTTCTTCCATATCTTGAATGTGAATCAAGGTATCATGAAACTTGGTACATATTTGTGCATGTTCTACCTGACAGTGATACCCTTGTTGATTATCGAAAAACGTTAAGCCCTCCCCTCTCAAGTGTTTTTGTTTCCTCTTGATACGTAGGAAAGGACATGGAATTCAGTGACATGGTATAGTCATCACCGTCATTGCATGTAATGTATGGGTCGCATGAAAGTTAATTTTGATGCACACACATGTATAACCTCTGACATTCTTACCTTTTACATTTTTACCTGTGTATTTTTATTTAATTTTAACCTCTGACATCTTTACACAAAACCAGTTAACATAATTATTATTATTATTTTTTTTTTTTTGGAAAAAGGTGCAAGATCATGTAGGTCATGATCATCTATACAGGTATTAGCTGGTATGTGGTGGAATATAACATTCTTTGGACCGTCAGGGAGTTACATTATCCCAAAGGAAAACAATGACAACCAGAGAGAATATGACATTTACGATCCTCGTAAATAACAGTAGCATGTGACAATCTGTTGACAAATCACATCCTATAGTAATTGTAAAGGCCATCAAATATACTCTTTTATGGCTAAGAACATATTATCTCTGCTTTGATTTATTGTTGAAATTGACTGATTTTAAGTCAGAGACTAAGATTATTTGACTTAAAGTATATCGTCTCCTATATTGTTCACATGACAATTTTTTGCATAAATTATTGCCTTATCAAAATGTTATTGTGTATAAATTTCCCAGCATAGTTTCCATGCCATAGCAGCTCATAGTATACTGAGGGAACTTTTTTTTTTCAGAAGCAGACTTTGTTTCTAACTCAAGCTTGTAAGTTCTTAATATGTGCAGATGCATCCACATAATTTGTACAAGTTTATAATCAGTTTGATGTAAAAAGCCTCTTATTCACTTGGTTGCCTACAAAATACAATGAAAATCAGAATTCACACTTTCACTATGGTAGTGTTTTTTTTTTTTTTTTTTTTGTAATGATTTTCCAACCATGACCTCAGTTGTGTACTGTTTGCAAGGGAAAAACAATCCTTTTGTAGGCTATTGTTCTGATTTGCATCTGTTCCTATGTAGGCCCTACTTTTATATTTGCATAATCATATTCAAAGAGTGTCACTATCGATTGCTAGTCCCCCCCCCTGCAAAGCATTTATGCAATGAAGGAAAATTGATAGTAAAAATTATTTCAAAGATCAACATGTTTCGAAATTTCACGTCTTGTATACTTATTTACATAATTTATGCATAAAATGCCTAAGTTAATTAAATAATATGGAAACAATTTAAGCAACTGAAAAGTGTTGTTGTGAGAATATTGTTTCATTCTATAACTTTTTGGATATTAAGTTCAAAGCGATTTAAGACATTGTCACATAATTTCATTTTGTTTGTTCTGATTATCTATGTGTAGGTATTGATATGCATATTATGCAAATAACATGCAGGTTGTTCGCATATAGAGACAGTTTGTCTCTTTAGATGACTCATTTACTTTTGACCCAAGGAACATCCATCCCAGGTTCAAACTTTGTACTAGAAGATCCAGTGCTTAATCGATTAAAAATTCTTTCAAAAATGCAGATTTTTTCACAATAACTTGCATAATTATGCAAATTTTATGTTTATTTACATAGGTATGAAATTAATTTTTACAGGAGTTGCTTCCACTTACTCCATAGAATACTTCTACCAAATTAGGTATTTCTGCAGGATGCAGATATATTCTCTAAAATAATTTTTATATGTATTTCTGCATAAATTATGCAAATTAAGGCTTGTTTGCATAGATGCAGAGTGTCTCTTTACATGAAAAATTTTCAATTGCCCTAGGGAACATCTGTGCCAAGTAAGACATTTGTACTAAAAAATGTAGCATTAGTGTTTACCCCCTTAGCAAGTCTACTATTCAGTGGTTAGGTATTACTGTGCAGCATCACAAATCCCAGTTTCATCTCAACTGACCATGCTACATTGTTGCTATTGGAAAGTAGAGACTCAAATGAAAATGGGAAGAGTCAATTAGCAGGCTCTGAAGGACTGTATTCAAATCATGGGCGTCGATCGATCCGTTTTTACGATGGGAGGAGGGGGAGGGAACTTAATAAATAATGTGTGAGGGAGTGGACAAGCCACCGAAGTGGGAGAGGGGGTATCCCCCCTCCTATAAGAGAGATTTTACATTTTTGAGATCTAAAATTTAGCGATCTGGTGCACACTTTTTATGAAATTTTGTGATTTTTTCCTATCAAAAAAAAAAGCAGCTAAATGAATATTCAAAGAACTGAATGTGAGTTACGGTAAATCGCGGTATCTCGATCAGCTCTTTTGATTGTTCAATGTTGGTGTGTCATCACTATGAAAGTTGACGGGGGGGGGGGGGGAACCCGTCCCACACGAGCGGGCATGTGGGAGGATTATATACACCGACCTCCCATTATGATGGTGTTTTTTCATTATTATGACTGCAATTCAACGATTTGGTGCACCTGGCTTTTTGGAGGAATAAGACCTATTTGGAAAATTGTCAATCCCCAAAGTGTAGCCATAATCAATGCATGGAGGGGAGGCTTTTCATAGCAGGGCCAGAGGGTGTGGAAGGGAGTGTCCCTTACCCCAATGCGAGGGAGCCTTTATGGAAAATCTCGTATTGGTTTTTTATTTTTTTTTTTTAAAGAAATGTGTCAATCTCTTGAGTGTATTTAATAGAGCCCTTACTAAGTGTATGGTAGGGGACCTATACGGGGAAAGGTGTGGGAGGGGTATTCCGCCCCCCTTAACATGCTTGAATGCGAGGGAGATTTTGCGTTTTCAGAGTGGTGGCCCTGGTGCACACTTTGGGTAAAATATCCGGACAATTTTCAATCCGGACAAATTTGATAATTTGTCAATCCCAATAAAAGATACTAAAGCTATGAGAGGAACCAAGTGAGGAAAGTAGTAAGAATCAAAAATGAAAGGAGATATCCCCTCCAACACGAGGAAACTTTTGCATTTTTGAACTGATGTGACGATCGTGTGCACACATGATTTTGAGGAAAAATGCAGAAATCTGTCAACATTAAAATGTACTACCTCTATAGGAAAGGACCGAGTGTGTGGGAGGGGGTATCCCTCTCCCACGCGAACGAGATTTTGCACTTTCAGAATTAATTACACAATCTGGTGCACATTTTGGGTGCATATTTTTTTTTTACAATTTTCTGTCAAAACAGCAAGAACATTTTCCACATCTCGGGAATTATGGGGGAGGCAAAATGATATGTTTGCCCCCCAAATATTTTCGGGGGGGGGGGGGAGATCAAAGTCTATAGTGTCGACGTTCCGTCTCTGTATCTGCAATGCTGTATCTTTAATGATGTCATTGCAGTTCCAGATATCATAGTTTAAAAATCCCTATGTTCAGGTATAAGGCCCAATATAGACCTCTTATACTTCAAGGGACTTCACTTTTAAGTGAGGAGGAAATTTAAGATATAGATTATATTATATTGTAATAATGATAAGAATAATGATTATATAGATATATATACATGTATATAATAACGTACGAAATACCAACATTTCAAATTAAAACCAACTAAGAAAAAAAAACCCCTGTGTGTTTGTTTTGTTTTGTTTTGTTTTAGTTTGTTTGTTTGTTTGTTTTTCTTTCTTTTCTTTTTTGTTTTTGTTTTGGTGTGCCCAAGATTAGAGGCGTTGTATACCAAAAGGAGGTGCTGTTTCTATATCAAAAAGGGGCAGTCGCTGTATTGATGAGCACGAGCTAACGCTATAGTCTCTGTGTTGCACCAGGGAGGTGAGGAGAAACCGTCTCATCTCCCTGGTTGCGCATCCATTCTGCACCAGTCCTCACCTCCGCGTTTTTTTCGTCCATCAACACGCGCATCTGGTCTTGGTATATACTGTCATGTACTTGTTTTGTGTCGAATATCTCCGTCGCAATCTCGGCTCGCAATATCTTACTACTTGACACCTCTACAAGCCTTGTTTTACCTGTTATTTAGTTGTTGCTCTATAGTTACTTCCAATCAGACAGATGAACCGATTCCAGGACGACCAATCGTTATCATCTTAACTAATATCTTGAATAACTCAAACACTTGGTACTTGGTTCCCACATGGAAAACACGGACTATCAATCGTCGGTGCCGTGCTCGAGGACACCACGGGATCCCCTCCTCTAGCCTGGCTCCGTAACTCCGCGGCTCCGTAGACGAGTAACCGATTGGTTAATTCAGACTTCTGTTTGCTGATCTCGAGCGACACTGCTGCTGTCTTCCACGATCTCCGTTCCATCACGGTGAGTAGGAAATCTTATAATTCTATTCGGAGGTGCTGTGTACATCTTCAAACAGAGGATCTGTGGGTGTTGCGTTCGATTGTTGTACGTCGATAATTACCATGGGGAGGGTCCACCCAACCATCCCTTTTATCTATTTATTTACCTATTTTCATTCATTTATCTATCTAGCATTCTGTCTATTTATTCATCTACTTATTCATTTGTTTATTTATTTTCATTTATCAATTCATTTATTTATTTATCTATTTATTTATTTATTTATTCATTTATTTATTCATTTATTTATTCATTTATTTATTTATTTATTTATTATTTTATTCATTTATTTATTCTCATTTGATATCTACGGACGTATCTCTGGTAGGTCCTACATAAGTCCTATAGTTCAAGAAAATACTTCAATTTTCAGCACTGGTATACGCCGCCGACGCCCGCCGACATGTCGCATTATGTGCGCAATACTGACAATGTTTCTCGATGGATTTTAAACTATTCGATTACGAGTTTATTATGGAGTTGTATCATTGAGATATCTAGCCGCCTTCAATTTTTGGTGGTAGCGCGTTCACTTATTAACAAAAAGGTTGGTTTTTATGGTCTGTTTGTGTGCGCTCTATTAGCCACATTTCTTGACGGATTTTGTGAAGTTTTGTACAAAAATTTATCATCGTCAAATCTGAACCTGCTTTATCATTTTTTGTGATGCTGCCATCAACGTTGCACAAAACGCAATGTTATATTTCTTGTGCCCGCTTCAAAGCATAATATTGATTCTCGTCCATTACCATTTTCTTCAAAAAGTCTCATGGCGGTGCATCATTAGCTGAGCTTAACCCGGCCCTTATTGTTTTTGGTGATGCAGCCTCAAATGTTCCGCTGTTATAGAGTCAAAGGTCATGTTTGGTTGGTAAGTTGTGTGTGGTCTGTGGGCTGCGTTTCTCGACTGATTTCATTCAGATGTGTATAATTTGAATTCAGTCATAATAATTATACAAATTTATTATTATAACATTCTTAACGCGATATATAATTATGAAAGTGTATTAATGTCTGACCGCCTGCCACATTTGGTGATATGGCGCCCTCGCTATCCTCATATACACAAAGTAGTAGATGTTTATACGGTCAAGAGTTATATTTTGGAGGTGTCATGACAGTTGTGCGTTATGCAGGGGGAGTTTTTTGTGGCGAATATTGTTGGAATTTTGTATTCAGATTATGATATCTAGACTCTTGTTTTGCGTGATGCTACGTACCCTCTTGTGTTCCGCATTTAATAGGGTGAAAGTTCATGTTAAAGTTGTTGACTTATACTCTGCTGTCCACATTCTTTTATAGGCCTATGCGGGTCCATCAGGTTCACTTTTGCATCTCTTGACCCCTATGTTGATAATGATGCTCAATATTTCGGTTTTTATAGGGTCAAAGGTCATGGTTTGGCTGTTTTGTCGTGTGCCCTCTTCAGATCCCATTTATTAATGGGCAATTTAGCAGTTGATAAGCTAAAGAATTGTTTGGTATTATGTACCTCGTTTTAGATAATATACAGACCGAAAGTAAAATCCCATAACCTATGTGTTTCCCAGACTTTGCTCTTCGCTCCTTCACTTCGTCCCATTGATTTTGAACAAAAGAAAAATGACCGAGGTAAATTTCAGTCACACTATTATAGCGTCTTCCGTGTATAGGACCTTCGGCTTATTAGGGCTGTGACCATTGAAATTGTGCTGTCAACATGACTTTAACGTTAACAAACATTTATGTCAAGAGATTTTCTTTTCTTTTTATTTGGTTTCTTATGTGTTCTGAGGTCCCATAAAAATCGTGGGGTATTATATTGACAGCTTACCTGAGATGGGGAGAGGACTGTTCCTGCAGTTTTCTGATGTGTCGGACATAATTGATACATAGACCCCGTTTACAGTGCGAGGCTCGGCCGCGACTCGGCTGCGGCTCGGCCCAGCCCCGCTTCAGTGTAAACGCGCAAAAGGCCAAATGCGGGGCCAAAATTGGCCTCGCATTTGGCCTCGCTCTGGAGGTGGTCTCGGCCGCGGCCGAGCCGCGGCCGAGCCCGCAGACTGGGCCAAATGCGCGGCCAATTTTAGTCTGGCTTCCAAACCCTCTGCCCGTACTATTTCGCTATTCAGGATATTAACCCCCTCAACGTCGAAAGCTAGTATAGTTTAAGGTGGTTTTGTCCTGTAAAGGATTTTTCCGTGAATAGCGAAATAGTACGAGCAGAGGGTCTGGAAGCCAGACTAAAATTGGCCGCGCATTTGGCCGAGTTTGCGTTTACACCAAGAAGAGGCCGGGCTCGGCCGCGGCTCGGCCGCGGCCGAGACCACCTCCAGAGCGTGGCCAAATGCGCGGCCAATTTTGGCCTCGCATTTGGCCTTTTGCGCGTTTACACTGAAATGAAGGAGGGCTCGGCCGCGGTCGAGCCTCGCACTGTAAACGGGGTCATAGACTTACAACTTGGTACCTTTCATTGTTTTGGACGGTTTTTACATGTTTTCACATTCTGATTTTCTCTCGTATATGAATGGATAATAATATCACAAAAGTAATTGTGTGTCGTGTTATGTATGATCCTAGATTGTCGTTGGAGGTGTTGTTATAATAAAATTATAGGCCTATATAGATTTTTTTTTTTAAATCACTGCAAGGAAATGACACCAAGTATTTTGCAATCGATTACTACAAGGGATAATGATGTTGATATTCAAATTCGTTTTCTACACCATAAACATGTGAGTTGGATTATGATACATGTATTGCGTCAATGGGTTTGGAAACTATATGTGAACCTATTGTACGTTGTATGTGGTATATGAAGACTGTGTGCCGTATTGGGTGCTGGAACCTTTGGTGAGGGATTTGTAATCTTATGAAGATTGTATGCATGTGTGCATGACATGCATGTGCATATTGGGTGACCTTGTGGTGATGATTGATATAATGAGATATGTGAGTGTTGCGTTCCAAGAGCAAAGGTGATGCGCCCGATTAACATGGCGACCACGGAAGAGTTTTCATCTGTTGATATAGGATGTTGGAAGAACATTCGTGCAATGTCGCTTCGCCTCTTTGCCTCTTTGGATGAATACGGAAGAGTGTGACAGCCCCTAGCCAGAGGGAGGGTTAAGACAAGATGCCATGTAGGCATTCAGCTTCTCATGTTCGAGTGGATGACGTCATGAACCACATTCCTATCGACCATTATAGCACGACACCAAGCTCGGAATGGTATTTATCGTATAAATAAATGCCATTAGACAGAGAGAAAAGAAAAAAGGCTTCAAATGCTCGCTGTGGGTCACCCATGCACCATCAATCTCTATCACGCATTATTCACAAACACGCATAAAACATACATGTCAAAAGAGAACTGTAAATTTATCCTTTATCTTATCTTGAATATCAAAAGATTTATGAGAAAATTTTCATTTCATTATCATTATAATTTTGTGTGTGCATGTACCGGACAACACGTACTGTTTTTATTCGTGATTAGCAGATGGTTTGATAGTACACAATGTACTACAACAACACTGTTCCTTCTTTATTATCATTGTTATTATCATTATTATTATTATTATTATTATTATTATTATTGTTATTATTATAATGATAATACTACTACTGCTACTACTACTACTACTACTACTACTAATGATAATAATAATAATAGTAATAATAATAATAATTATTATTATTATTATTTTCATTATTATTATTATTATTATTATTATTATTATTATTATTATTATTATTATTATTATTATAAATTTCCCATCCGCGCTTATCTACATTCCAACATTTGTTGCGCTGTAACATGAACAAGAGCAAACAACTCTTTCTTGGGGATTTCCAAGCATTTATTCACAGGAACCTGCATAGAAATCGGGAACCGCGGAACCGCCCTTTTCCACCACCCCCCCCCAAAAAAAAAAAAAATACACACATTTTTTGCTCTTAATAAATAACAACAAAGCCCATAACTTTCCGAGGGTTCCGCGTCTGGGGATTCTGCCCCGTAGAAAGGGGGAAAGGAGAAGGGGGAGGGGGCGAGGGAGAGGAAATTAAGGGGAGGGGTAGCAGTGGCGGATCCAGAGGGGGGAGCACCGGGCGCGCGCCCCCTCTTTATCTTTGGTTAAAATAAAAGAAATAAAAAGAAAAAATGGGGGGGGGGGGGAGGGTGCGTGCGCCCCCTTTAATTTTGCAAAGGCGCCTCCCCTTTACGGAATTCCTGGATCCGCCCCTGGGTAGGAATATCATTATCATTGACCTTTGATGCGTCTTCCGTGGGGGTCAGGGTGGTGGGGGCACCGGGTGCCCATTATACTTGTATGAAAATTCTGTCACCATGGTGAATAATGCCTGCCAAGTTTGGTGACAAATAATGCCATGTGTTTAAAAAAAAGAAGAAGATAACAATGTGAAAATTAGGCCCTTATTTGGTGTCTCCCCTCCCCTCCACTGCCCCCTCCCCGCAGCCCCACAGGTCCCAACAGCGGATCTACCATGAACAAACTTGAAACTATATAAAGTCACCAACTCATTCACTCATAGCACAAACCTAGCTTATCACTTCTGATTCTTGAGAGGAATATTTGGACTTTGCCCCATCCCCTCGGCATTGTGCCCCTGGGGTCCCTTTAAGTGGGGAATTGTGTCAATTTCACTCTAGCGTTGATACTTGCCAAATTTGGTTACAATTTTACCATGCGTTTTCAGGAAGATGAAAATGTAAAATGTGTCCCCCCCCCCCCCTCTCACCCACGGGGATTCAATGGGGGGGAGGGGGGAGGCGCATCCCTGGGTCCGCTATGAACAAACTTGAAACTACAGTCACCAATGTACTCACTCATACCACTAAGTTATATCACTTCTGGTTCTATAGAGATTAATTATTTTTTATTCCTTAATTATAATATGGGGGGGGGGTGGAGTCTGATGCCTATTCAAACAAACTGAGATCCTTTCCCCCAAGGATGCTACCTGCCAAGTTTGGTGAAAATCGGTTATGGGGTTTTCAAGAAGAAGCTGAAAACGTCAAGAGTTTATGCACAACACGCAACTCAAGACAGACGCCGGACGATATTGCAGTAGCTCACTTGAACCACGTACAAAATTCAGGAGCCGCATATGTTTTTGTTCTGTTTTGTTTCGTTCTGTTTTAGGGGGGTTCATGGTTCATTGGTACCTTCAATCGAGTATAATACTGTGATTATTAGTCTATGGTAACTTCATCATTGTCATTCCCTCTCCCCATCCCCCCCCCCCTGCTTTGACAGAAGTTTTGTTTTGTTTTGTTTGTTTGTTTGTTTGTTTGTTTTTTGTAAGAGCCAAAAGTGTTTGTGTCTGTGTGTCCACGTGTGTGTGTGTGTGTGTGGGGGGGGGGGTGCTGCAGCTCCAGTCGCCCTCACCCCATTCCATACTATTAAGTAGAATCTAAAATGAATAGATTTGTGTGGATTCCATTATGCAGCCATTGTCAAAATCCAATCTTATTCTTTAATGTGATATAGTGTAATACTGCATCAATCATTTTCTTTGTAGGATTTCTTAGATTAAAAAAGTCATAATTGGACTAACATTATAGTTGCTGTATTCATAATTTAGCAAATCAACAATAGGTTGATAGCACTTATGCCACAAGATTTGCCATTTCATCTCCATGTTTGATTTCGTTTAGTTAAGGGTAAAACATTGTTCTCAGAAGGACTCAATTTGCATCTTTTGCAATACATCGAAAGGGTCTACCAAGAAAATTGTCTGGCTGACGCGATTTGCCAGGATAATGATTTGTTTTGGAGCATTTTGAAAGTGCAAAATAACAAAAGTAGGTGTATCCGACTTTTGTTCCTGATGAGCCCACCCCATTCAGACCATGATCAGAGTTATGTTCTCAGATTGCACAACATACCTTTTGGGCTAATATCGTACATTTTTTTTTGTCTTTACCAAACTGAAATTGTGTAATATGTTGATAAAAATCAACTTTTTCTTTAAAAGTGTGGAATGTTTTACCTGTAAGACAAGCTAGTGCAGTTATTTTGATGTTGAGTTTGATTAACCCAAACTAGGCCTGGTTATTTAGGTAAATCATAGAGCCGGAGGGGGTCTCCAAGCCCCTCCTCCCCCCCCCCCCCCCCCTAGTTTGCAGGCACAAACCCTTGTTGGTCGTATAGGAGTCTGCATGCGCCAAGACTAATACACGCACCACTACACTGCAGCCTCTCCCAACAAGGGTTTGTACAGACTTCCAAAAACAGTTTCTCACGGTGAAAATCAAACTCCACCCTCTACCCATGTGATTGGTTGCTTTCCAATGTCCATCACCATCTCTGGGGACTTGGCTGGCAGCACCCAATAACTGGATAATTAGGAAGACAGATTAGGCCGATATCACCAGTCCATGGGTGAAATAAAAACAACACTTCCTCCATGGATACCAGTACACCAGATTCCAAGGGGTGTATCAGGTGACCGTTTCTCCCTATACTTTACACAGTACAGTAATCTTTTCCCCTTTAAATCTGGCTCTTCTGTAAACCATGGAGTAACGTGCAGACCTATGCTATGTGGATTCATGTGTAAACCATGAAATGACTAAAATGTAATGAGATATTTTTAGGGGCATCATCTGCTTTTCTGAACAAGATTTCAAGGCAACAATTAACGAGAATCCACTTATATGACTATCAAAAGAGCATAGGCCCCTACATATTATTCTATTTCTAAGAGGAATTAAAATATTGTTTGACGAAAATCAAATTTGAGATGGTTGAGATATCCCAAAACAAATTGGTTCTCATGAAATGTGGGAACTTTCTTTTATATCGACCACTTTGCTTTACTTTGTTTTTGGATATTCCAAATCCGACTTTCATCAAATAAAATGTTAACTACTCTTTAATATGTCAAGTAGTTTCTATCATGCAAAAAGTTAAAAGCTGAATCACCATCTCAACCAAAACTACCTTAAACGCCTTCTTTTTTTCTTTTTCTCGCTGGTATACTGTGTAGTCATGGGCCCACTAATTAAACACAAACCTAGGTTCATTGTAAGTGTACCAACCTATGTGATAATTTAAAATTAATACCCTTGAATTTCATTATGTATAGGTTCTGAATAAAACCTTAACTTTGAGAAAATCAAGGTTGAAAAGAAAAGAACAGTTCTGGTGCCTATGCAGGAACCAGACCCAGAAAAACATAAGAGGTTTTCTACTTCCAAGAGTAATCTTTAATAAGTAGAGTCAGAGATGGTCTTCTGTATATTAGTAACTTCTCTCCCTAGTTTGATCTCTCTCCTATTGCAAGTTCCGACAGTGTTTCAGATTCACTGTGAATTCCTTGTTGGGAGAAGCTTCAACACAGGGCCTATGGGACAGTGCCAAAGTGGTGCAAGTAGTAGTCTTGGCGCAGACTCCTTTACGACCAACAAGGGTTTGTGCCTGCAAACTACCCCCCCCCCCCCGCCCCCATCTCCCCCCCCCCCCCCCATCTCGGCCGTCAAATGCGCGATCACGACGAAAATTGACACGTGCATATTGCCTTTGACGTAATCTACAAAGATGTAAAGTTGATTTTTCAAAAATACCCATTAATGCTAAATTATGCTAATTTATGCATAAAATCAGACTACTTGCAATAAATTACTAAATAAAGCTCAAATCAGGCACATTTTTCGTGTAAATATTCTTTATAGTGTTCTTAGCAAATGTAAGCAAAAAATTGTGCCATCTCTCTCTCCTTCCCTCCGTATATGAAGAGTTTGTTTGCAAAAAACCAATAAGTCCATTTTTGAAGATTTTGAAGTACGGTCTCTAAAGTAAAGTACAAAATAATACCTTTTACATGATGTATTGGTTACTAAATAATCCGATAAAGGAACATTTTTGAAGTTATGGTCAAAAGAAACACAAATTTTCTTATTATTCTCTTTATTTTTCTTGACCGTTAATCGCAAATATCTCCATTTGGCAAATACGGACTAATCGGTTTTTGCGAACAAACTCTTCATATATATATATATATATATATATATATATATATATATATATATATATATATATACATATAAAGAAACCAACTGGTAATGCATTTTTGGCCAATAAAGACTGAGTTTATTCGACTCAAATTTTCGGCGTCCTACACCTTCTTCTGGAGTCTTGGCATAGGACGCCGAAAATTCAAGTAGAATAAAATCATTCTTTATTGGCCAAAAATGCATTACCAGTATATATATATATATATATATATATATATATATATATATATATATATATATATATATATATATATATATATATATATATATATATATATATATATATAATAGATATGGATATATACTTGATTGTAAGTGTACAAGTAGATTGTACTTGTGCATCTCTGGAGAGTCACAAACATGAATTGAAGCAGTCCATCACGGGGAAAAAAATGATATACCTGTACAAGTGTATATTATTTGTCACATTGGTTCTAATTCCATGTGCTTGTTATAAGTTATTATACCAGTGGTAGCACAACAAAGATGTTTATTTACATTATGTACTCCCATATACACTTTTATAATTTCTGGCTTTATAATGATTACTACTCATTACCTTGTTAAGGAGGTTATGTTTTTGTTGGCATTGGTTTGTTTGTTTGTCTGTTTGCAAAATAACTCAGAAAGCTGTGAAGAGATTTTGATGAAACTTACAGGAAAAGATGATAGATGATAGATGATAGACTACCAATTACTAAAGATTGAAGACTTCACAGAAACACAATTCAAGAAATGCAATGCAAATACAAATTTATACATTCTTTATTCGAAGACCATAAATCATATATTATGGTGGAATATATACCAATCACTGCATTGATATTATTACGAATACAACTGTGACATACAGTATGCAATTCGTAACTCCCAAACTGCACTTATTTTCAACACTCCTCTCACCTTTCCTAAATTTGAAGGGCTACTAACATTCGAATGCAAAGAGCGATCACGAAGATACTATGTATTACATGCAACTCAATTAAATAGCCAAAATTCTCAAATTAGGGAGGCTTTTGCATTCACATATTCAGGACAGGAAGAGAAATTGCAGTATTCAGGGAACCTCTTTACAGAATCAGAGAGACTTAGCAGCTCTGTAGGCCCTGGGTGGCTGCTCATTCACCACACATATCGTCACTGGGGTGACACGACCTCATATCTACAAAATGTCACATGTTTAGGACAGCTCAAACACATGCCACCCAAAGCACTATATCAAATAGGATAGCCTTTACTTTGACATGTTATGGTGGCTTCATTTTGGGGGAAAGACAGCTAGGATTTGGACAGGACAACACTTAACTGATTATCTGACCAGTAGTGCAAAAAAGTCATTTTCACCAAAATTTGAGACCTTGTCACCCCAGCAATGATATACTCCTTCATTTACATACTTTTGTGTCTGCATACATACACAGACACATTTTGAAGTTGGAAATTTGATTTTTGTTTCTGTGCAAATCCTCTATTCTCAGACACAAGACTCATACTACTACCCTCCCCCCCCCCACAAAAAAAAAACAACAAACCTAATGAATTGCATGACATGTGAGTAGTTGGTTGAGAGGTATGTATGAATGATAGAGCCTTGTACGTTGTACTGCACAAGCCCAAAAAAGTGTGGAGAGTTAGAAACAGCTCCCTGACAGGTAAAGCCATGGTGCATTTGAACACATGCAAAGACTCCAGCCCCAAGCACCTCCCGATTTGGAGATTCTCCCACCCTGAAACCCCTAGCAAACTGGAGACTCCAACTTGATGTTCGCGAAGCGCACGTCACAAGCATGAAGTCCCTTGTGGTCGGGGTCCAAGCTCTAGGGTTCTAGGTGCTCTCTCGTGCTATCTCAAGCTTATTTTTCAACATACAATGGCTACAAGTAATAATTCAATGATTCAAATCATAGGTGTTTGGGTGGGAGAAAGATCAGTTTAGGTGGGAGAAAACACATCTTAAGCGGCAGACACAGAGCGAGGGAGGTGGAAATTAAATCTCAAGTGGGAGAATGGGAGATTTAGCCAAAATGGGCTCTCTGAGGGAGATCTCCCATCGAAAGCAAGAGAGTTGGAGTCATTGCACATGCCAAAAGCCAATCCTAGCACTATGAGTTTTCACTTAACTGAATAACACTCACTGACACACAAGCATGAAGACTTTACCTACGGAATAAATAGAACAGCTCAAAGCCATGTCAATTGCCAGTGTCAATATTTTACTGTATAAGCTGTTTTTCGCATACAGATGTTTTTCGCAAATGAGCAGGTCACAGACATTCTTGCGAATAGACACCGAGGATATTGTTAGTGCACTATTAGCCTAGAGCGCTTGGCTTGGCAACATTTTTGCGTGTTGCTAAATGCGCGGTCCATCTGTGATTTGTGGAGTTTGGCGAAAATTAAACCCTTTACGAGAATTACAGCTTATACAGTGAGTACTTCCTCCATAGTTTATGATACCTCAGGGATAATCACTTTTCTCCTTCACAACACCCAATACTCCTTTCTCTTACGTCTAGTAACACAAATTTCTCTTTCTTTCTTTCACATAGCTTTTCATGGCACACTCAATAATTTTTTTCTTACACATGTTACATGGGTTACCCATAAACTTGCTGAAAAAAAACAACAACAAACAAACAAACAAACATGCCATGTCTTAGTCTCAGTCAATTACACAGTACAACATATTCATCATTTGCACTACAATAATTGATTTATTTTCCAGTGACAACAAAATGAAATCAACTCTCTTTTAAGTTTTAATTTTCTCATAGTGGACACATTCGTAGAACTGAACACATCACCAAAGTAGAATTAATATTGGTATTTTTTCTTTCTTTTCTCCTGCAACGTAAATATCTGTACTTCAAAATGATATCATTATTGTTTTAACAAAATATGTCACCCTTGCTTGAATGAAATATGTTACTTGACCACATATCAGGCTATTCTTATTGTAAAGGTAAACTGCCGACTTGCTTCTACCCACAGTGATAACCCTTACTATGACATGTAAGTTGATATCATGCTGTTGTATATGACCTCTTGGCAATATTGCCCTCAAGTCACCAACTCATCTTCTGTGACAAGGAGAAAGTTCCCCCCCCCCCTCTCTCTCTCTCTCTCTCAAGTTCTCTTTCTCTTCACTGTACACTTAAAGTCCCAGTAGCATGGGTAAACATGGGTGGCCCTATTCATTCGCTGCCCACTGGGGTACATTTGAAAACCATGAATAGCACTGGTCAGTCAGCGAATATGTACGTTGAAACGTACCCTCATTGGTAACGATTGACTCCAGTTAAGATTCTCCGGCTGTGTGTGTATCTACATAGAGATTAGTGATACAACCGCACACAATTCATTACAGGGATTCTTGAATACTACCAAACTGGGCCAGCTTTCCCACTCCATGGCATCCCCACACTACCAGAGCCCTGTTTTATCAAAAGATAAAAATCGATTTGAAACTTCCTTACTACACAGTCTGCCATAGACTTACAGTTAACAGGGCCTAGGTCTTTAAGCTGTAACTCCCCTTTACTAAACTCCCTATAGTCCACTAATGGCCGTGTGTCACCTGGCCCCATTCACCTGCCCACTGACACTCCCAGTCTCCTGCTCACGTGCTTCATCTCCTTCTTTGGAAGAGACATTGCCCATTGCGTTCCTGCTAGACATAGAACTGGGCAGCTCATCAGGGGAAGCACTCATGAGCCCTGTTTCTGCTGGTTGGAAGCCATTGCCCTGGGAGGGGAGAGTGGGTGGTGGTGGTGGTGGTGCCTGGGAAGCAGCCAGGACTGTGTCCAGCATGCCCCTAATCTCCTCGAGGGCAGTGTGATACTTTAGCTCCTGTTGTATGCCCAGCTGCAGGGACTGAAATCTCTTCAGCACCTCCTCGTTTTCACCCATCACCTCACCATAGATGTCTAGAAAAAAGATAGAGGGAGAGAAAAAGATAAGTTTTGTCAGTCACAAATACAGCACACATGTACTTCCACACAAGTAAGCCCGTTGAGGACGAGTCCCGAGTATACTCGGGGCAAGCGTCTATGGGAAATGCGTGTTGTAGAAAAATCAAACCGTCCTCAACGGGTTAAACAGCCACACACTGACAGGCAAGTGAGAATTCATATAATATTATTCTTCATGCTCCCAATAAGCATTGTAGCCACTATATTTTTGCTTGACATCTGTTCACTTGTTCCATCAGATCAATAAAATAAAAGTGAGACATATTCCAATTAAGAAAGTGGATAAATCAAAATACTTCCTTTTCATTTCTGTGCCAGGGACTTGAACAGTAAAGAAGACAGAATATTCATTAAGTTTTGAATCAAAATATTCCTTAGTGTCTGAAAGGTCACTTAATTTGCTTTTAAGTATCCCTTCTATATATATCCAACTGCTCTTACAGATAAATTTTCTGCATGGACATGGAATAAAGATACAGCATTACATCTCCAATCTCAAAATGTTCTCTCTGAGATAACCTGTTAACAGCAAATGTCTTTACTACTACAGAGATGTGTATCAAAGAAATGCACAGACTCTTGCAGACATCTTACCCAAGAGGATATCTGTGATGTCTATCACTGTAGATGTGTAGTTTGTGTCTGGGAGATGCTTCTTGAGGAAAATGAGGACGATGCACAGCCAACGGCGATCTCGGCCCGAGAGGGCGCTGTGTACAACCCCACGTCTGATCAACTCCCTGAAGATACTGAAGCTGATTTCGGGAGACCTGAGCCTTACATTGGGCTGCCACATAGATAACCAACATTGGAAGAGGAGAATAGTTAGCACAGAAATAATGAGGTTACGAATGGAACTCCAAGACTTGTCACTACAATCTGTGTCATCTGAGTAGGACTCACTTAGAGATACCAACTTTGTGATCACCGTAACATTATTCTGAGGGATGAAAAGGCATATTTTTTTTTGAGCGTGTGTTTGTGTGTGTGTAAAAACAGTATTTTCACCTTTCCTGCAATAGACAAGTGCACAATTTTGGAACAACAGTATTTTCCACGAAACCTGCAGTATACAGTAGACCTCGCCTAAGTCGACATTGCATAAGTCGACAACTCGCTTAAGTCGACACAATAAAAAAGTCCCGATTTTTGCCTTTGTTATTCCTTGAAAATTTCCTCGTCTTAGTCGACATTTATAAGTCGACAACTCGCGTAAGTCAACCTGATTTTTCAGTGCCAACTGAGCTGAAATACATGTTAATTCCCTCGTCTAAGTCGACATAATTTTTCGCTCAAAGTCTTATCGCCATTCTCTGAAAAAGAATTGTTTTCCCGCTCCAATTCGCTGCATTTCTACTCGGTAATTCGTTGTGTATGCGCGGTAGCGTTCGCACCATGCGTCCATTGTCTTGTATGCCAGAATAGAAAGGGCATACACTCATTTACACTGGAGTATTACATGTAGTACCCAAGGCAGTTCACTTTACCCCTTTTCTCCCTCTCGTTTTTCTCAAAATGCAAATTTTTTTTTTTACACTTAACTATGTCCCAGTAGGTATTCATTATCCGAACATGAGATGTTTTTGTAAATCCGAATATTCTGACCTTAATTATTCCGAAGCGACGTTAATTATTCCGAAGCGGTATTAAAACCTGGGCCCTTTCTAGAAAATTAATGCAACCAAAAAAAAAATAAAATCAAATGCAGGTGTATCAAATCACATGCAACTTTTGCATTTAAACGCAAGTGCATTGCTGAAAAGACTTGCGTCTCAGATAATCATATGAAACTAGAAAATAATTGTATGAACCTGAAACTCAATTGCGTTTAAACGCAACTCTAAAAATCAAATGCAAGTCCATCAAATCACACGCAACGATGTATTTAAACGCAAGAGCGTTGCAGAGAAGACTTGCAGTTTTATACGAAACTAGAAACTGCGTTTAAAAACATCTCTATACATCTACAGAAGTGCGTCATTGTTGAATAGACTTGCATTACTTTTTTATTTCGTAAGCAAAATTAGAAATTAAACGCAACGCTGAAAATCCAATGCAAGTCCATCACATTACACGGAAAGCTGAAAGACGTGCGTTTGATAATCATACGAAACTAGAAAATTGTAGGGAACTTTTTTTAACTGAATTGCGTTTAAACGCAACTCTAAAAAACAAATACAAGTCCATCAATTCACACGTGACGCTGTATTTAAACGCAAGAGCGGTGCAGAGAAGACTTGCGGTTTTTGTACGGAACTATAAGAAACTGCATTTAAACGCATCTCTAAACATCTACGGAGTTATGTTATTGTTTAAAAGATTTGCATTATTTTTTTATTTCGTAAGCAAAATAAGAAATCAAATGCAAGTCCATTATCAAATCACACGGCACGCTGAAAAGACTTGCGTTTGATAATCATACAAAACTAGAAAATTGTAGGAAAATTAAACTCAACTTCGTTTAAAAGCAACTCTAAAAATCAAATGCAAGTCCATCAAATCACACGGAACGCTGAAAAGACTTGCATTTGATAATCATACGAAACTAGAAAATTGTAGGGAACTTTTTTAAACTCAATTGCGTTTAAACGCAACTCAAAAAATCAAATGCAAGTCCATCAAATCACACATAACCCTGTATTCAAACGCAAGAGCGTTGCAGAAAAGACTTGCGGTTTTTGTACGAAACTATAAGAAACTGCGTTTAAATGCATCTCTAAACATCTGCGGAAGTGTGTTCTTGTTTAAAAGACTTGCATTATTTTTCATTTCGTAAGCAAAATTAAAAATCAAACGCAATTCTGAAAATCAAATGCACGTCCATCAAATCGCACGGAACGCTGAAAAGACTTGCGTTTGATAATCATACGAAACTAGACAAGAGACCCGCGGGTCTAGCGCTCACCTGAGTATCGCAAGTTCACCTTTCACGCAGTCACTAATCTAAATTATTCACAGCTCTACTAAAATTTGACCAGGCTTCTCAAGTAGAAGATGAAAATGTACAATAAGGGCTGAAATTTTTAAAGATTCCATAATTTGGGGGGATTGGGGGCCCCCTGGGGCCCTCTGGGTGGGGCATGGTGCCCATTTTGATAAATTGAGATCCTGACCCCCTAGGGATGCTACCTGCCAAGTTTGACGAAAATCCATCATGAGGTTTTCAGGAAGAAGATGAAAATGTACAATTCAGGCCCCCATTTGGACCTTCCCAACCCCTCCTGCCCCCAAGAGGGGCACCCCTGGATTTGCTATGAACAAACTTGAAACTACAGTCATTAATGTACTCGCTCATAGTATTATCTTAGCTCTATAACTTCTGATTGAGATTCTAACCCCCTAGGGATGCTACCTGCCAAGTTTGATGAAAATCGGTCTTGGGGTTTTCAAGAAGAAGATGAAAATGTATAATTTAGGCCCCATTAGGACCCCTCCCCACCCCCCTCCCCTGGGTCCCAAGGGGGGCACCCCTGATTCTGCCATGAACAAACTTGAAACTACAGTCATCAATGTACTAACTCATAGTATTAACTTAGCTCTATCACTTCTGGTTCTAGAGAAGAAGATTTTTACAGATTCCTTAATTTTGGGGGGTTTGGGCCCCCCTGGGGGCCCCCTGGGTGGGGCATGGTGCCCATTTTAACAAATTGAGTTCCTAACCCCCTAGGGATGCTACCTGCCAAGTTTGATGAAAATCGGTCTTGGGGTTTTCAAGAAGAAGATAAAAATGTAAAAGTTTACGCACGACGGACGACGGACGACGGACGCCGGACGACGCACGACGGACGCCGGACGAAGGGCGATCGCAATAGCTCACTTGAGCCTTTGGCTCAGGTGAGCTAAAAATTGTATGAAGTTTAAACTCAATTGCGTTTAAGCGCAACTCTAAAAATCAAATGCAAGTCTGTCAAATCACAAGCAACGCTGTATTTAAAAAACAAGAGCGTTGCAGAAAAGACTTGCAGGTTTTGTCCGAAACCATGCAGAAACTGCGTTTAAGGGCATAAAAATTTACGGAAGTGCGTTATGGTAGAAAAGGCTCGCATTATATTTTATTTCGTAACGGAACTTTCGCCGTGACCGAACTTAGTCTGCACTTGCAGGGGAAAGACATCGCAACATTCACACGTTTCAAACTGCCGAAACGCATGCTGCTTCACAAAATGTCAATGAAAAAAATGACAACGAATTATTGTTAAAGTTCGCTATGCCGAAGGTTTAAATCTCAGTCCAAAGTTAAATTAGTCCGACAATGGAAAGAGGTTTGTTCTTACGAAGGTTATAGTAGTCCGAAAGATGTCGTTTTCAAACAAACTTTTCTTCTTCTTTTTATTTCAGACGGGCCCGCGCCGTACAGAGCAGTAATGTTGCGAATCGGAGCGCGAGAACAATTCATTTTCAGAGTATGGCAATACAAATTTAAACTGAACAAATATGGCGACACATATTTCAACTCAGTCGGCACTGAAAAATTATCTCGACAGAATCATGCGAAATCACATGCACATCTTCGCAGCAACGCACTTGAATTTAAATCGCAAGGTTTAATGCAATTTTGGGGAATTTGAGTTTGATATTTCAAATCAAGTTTAAAACGTAAAGTGTCTAGAAACGGGCCTAGGTTTCTGATCCCGCTCTCTCAAAATCTCTCTAGAGATTTGGGAATTGTGCGTTGTCGTTACTAACCCGCGCGAGATTCATGCATGAACTAAAACATTATTGTTGCTGATGTCAGTAGGCATGTTTTGGCGGCAAAAGGAGTAAGATTTGGGTAGCGATCCGCATCGTGATCCAAATCTTACTCTGTACAGGGGAAATTAGTTTTCATTTATAAGTCGACAAAATGTCGACTTACGCGTAAGTCGACATTCGCGTAAGTCGACGTGTTTTGCTCAGTCCCGATTATGTTGACTTACGCGAGGTTGACTGTATTTGACCCCCATAAAGTACACAAGGAAAAGTAGAAATTACGCGGTGCGTAATATATGTCCCCGCCGGAAGTAGCATTTTGTAACAAAATGTGCAACATAGGTAAAAAATCAAGGTCAAAGGTCAAAGAAGTCAAAGGTCAAAATTCTGTGTAGAAGTTTTGAAGCCCTCACCTAGTGCCATCACATAAAGCAAATGGAATCGAAATTGGGTTAGAAATGGCGAAGGAGTAGCATTTTGTAGCCAATGTACAATATAGGTCAAAAATCAAGGTCAAAGGTCAAAGAAGTCAAAGGTCAAAATTCTGTGTAGAAGTTTTGAAGCCCTCACCTAGTGCCATCACATAAAGCAAACGGAATCGAAATCAGGTTAGAAATGGCGAAGGAGTAGCATTTTGTAGCAAAATGTACAATATAGGTCAAAAATCAAGGTCAAAGGTCAAAGAAGTCAAAGGTCAAAATTCTGTGTAGAAGTTTTGAAGCCCTCACCTAATGCCATCACATAAAGCAAACGGAATCGAAATCGGGTTAGAAATGGCGAAGGAGTAGCATTTTGTAGCAAATGTACAATATAGATAGATCAAAGGTCAAGGTCAAAGGTCACAACTGAAATTCTGTGTAGAAGTTTTAAAGCTCCCATGTAGTGCTATCATATAAAGCAAACAGAATCAAAATTGGCTCATAAATGACAGAGAAGTAGCAAATTGAACATTTTGATCACACACGGACGCACACACGGACGGACGCACGGACGGACGGACGGACGGACGCACGGACGCACAGACACACACACGTACGGAGCCCGTTTCATAGTCCCCTGCTCGAACTCGTTCGGCGGGGACAAAAATACTGCATAAAAAAAGTAAACTGAACAGTTGGCATCTCTGTAGAACATCAGTAATATGCATGACAATCTCATGTTGATTTTCTTTTCTTTTTTTTAATGGAAAGGGTAAAAAGCTGATCTTTATTAAACCTTCGAATAGTGCTGAAGGGAGAATTGTGAGATTACATCATCACTTCTTTACACAAGCATGTATGCTTGTGACCATGATTGCTGTTACACAAAAAAGATACAACTTTTTTCCTACATGTCTGATATTACTGTAAATTCTATAATTGTTTGTCTAATTTTCTCATACTTCTTCTTCTTGAAATAAACTTAACACTTTAATTACTAGTGCCACTGTCATGAAATTAACTTCAAATGTAATGACCTAAAACTCATTTTACTCTTTCTCTCAACATATACTGTATACACCATATATTTCGCGAATCGCGAATTCCCGACAATTTCGTGAGTGGTTAAATTCGCGATTGTGGAGTCCTATACTGAACAGAGAAGTGTACACCTGTACGTCACATTCACATCGGGATCAGAGTCAATATTTTTGTGTGTCTTTAATTTCGCGCAATGCACCCAACTCGCAAAATCCGCGAAAATAAAAACCTCGCGAAATATTCGGCGTATACAGTACATGAAAGATTAAAGTACAAATAGTAATGCTCACGTGAAGTGCAGCATCTAAAGCCTTGGAATGCTGGAACCTCTGCAGCATCCGGTCATATTTCTCTATGCGGGCCTTGGTGGAAGGTTTGACGATGAGATTTCCCTGCAGAAATTCAATATGAATTTGATATGATGAGTATTGCAAATATATACATGACGCCTTTATTGAAAAAAAAAGAAAAACACGACGGAAAAGTTACTCATCAGAGCCATTGGGCGTAAGAAATATTTCATCTCAACATCTGATTCAAAGGTAGAAACAAACATGAAATTTTCCTAATCCTTAAATGTACATAAACTCATATTTTCAATTTTACATTTCATGGTAAGAAGGCAGTCAATTCAGAGAGGCAAAGAGGGGAAGACATTTTGCAAATATATGGTGGACACTAAACAGCAACAGAGAAATTCTCATTTTTCCTCCCGAATGGCCTAGATACAACCCCTGAAATCTGGCAAGATGGTAACTGCAAAGAAAAATACATCTCAGTAACAAAATGTTCCTCACATTTTTTTGAGTGAAGACCCTGCCCTGCATGTAGACATTCCGCCTGCCTCTCTGTCGCTGTTTGGAGTGAAGTCCTTCCATCTCTTTGTCAGGCTTTCGGTGTCTGATCGACAGCAGTCCAGACGTAGCTCCCACAACAAGAGTCTTGTCATCAGGCTACACAGAAAACAAATACCACTAAAGATTAGCTGAGTACTTCATGACTAATGGGCAATGGCAAAGTCAATAATACACATGCTTTACCTATTGTTAATCTGTTGCGTGCACAGTGAAAATAGCTTCATTTACAAAATTGTAGATGGAAGTTAGCTCCTACATCACTTCGCCAGCTTGTGGACTACTGATGAGTTTTGGCTCAATCTAGGTATAACAGAACAATCCAATCTTATCAGTATCAGAATTCATGAGACACTATCAACATAATGCTTTCAATAGTTTGTTTGTGATAACAAATACAACTGTACAACCACAATCAAAATGGGACTGATATTTCATGGACAGCCATATATACTGCTCCAAATCAATAAGTTTCCCTGAGAATGAATACATACTTAAGTAAACTTCCACTATCTGTCACAGGCTGAAACATCAAATATTCATTTTGTCTGAATTGAGAATCAGTACCGTAAATAAATATGAACTTACAGAGAGGCCCATAGACAGGATGGAAGCTGGGTAACTCATGCTGGCGACTACTTCATATGTTGAGACATCATACACTTTGACATGTCTGCAAAACAATGTGATGAGGAAAACCAATCATGTCTTAAATGAAACCACTGTGCATTTATGACACAGAAGTGGATTTACAATGGGAAAAAAGACTGCTGTGGTAGAGCAATTGTGGTACAAACAAATTCCAAATAGGATGCAACAAATGCTTTGCAACACAACAGCTAAAAACAATAGATGCTTGCCTCTGATGCACCAATGTAGAGAACTTAAAAGCCATGGTGAAAGACCAATGTACATATGTGTGCCCATTGAACTTTGCACTAACATGGTCATGGACAGTTAAAAAGCTAAATCTATGCGAATGAATGTTTGTGTATAGTCCTATTAGAGAGTTGTAATGATGCTATTATTGCCGAGGCTTACTAAAGAGGGAAGCAAATATGTAGTAATTTAATAAGAGCTTTGGAAAATCAATAATCTCTGATTTGGACTCTCTAAACATATTGAGCTAAACTGTTCATCATTCTCTCAATCTGCACAAATATTTGGATAAATTTTTCTTGTAAAATTTGAGGGGAAAATATTCAGGTCTCATATAAAGAATTCATAGGTCCCCCCTATTTCAATTCTTTTATTTTCACATAGCATTACACATATATCTACAATTTTCCAAAGAGCCAAAACTTTGTTGATGCTATTGGTATTTCCAGTAGTATCGATATCCAAGCAGACGGGTGTCATGACAATAAGTCCGCTTACCTTCCTAGTGAGCCAGTCAAGAGTCTGGAGCAGTTTGCATTAAAGCACATGGCCGTGATTGTTTTGTGGTGGTTGCTGAGTGTAGCTAGCAGACGACCTCCAGCCAGGGCATCCCATACCTTCACATAGTTTCCACCTGGGGAAAAAGAAATAATGTGAAAACAGTGTGGAATAACATAACCAAAATGATTAAGCACAAGTGATGTCATCCAATGTTTTTGCATTTTTTTAAAAACCATTTTATCACAAACCAGTTCACTATTGGTCAAACAAGATGACAATGTGGAAATGGCAAGGCAACAGTGACACCAGCACATTGGTGTCAACTGTATTCACCTGTTTAAAAGTTCATTATAATTCAACTGCATTTCTGCACTGAATATAATGCAATTCTCTCTGCACAAGGGAAATAATGCATTACAATGTCGAATGCATAGTAAGTGACCATGCTTCTGATATATGAATAGTAATATCTCCCGACACAATAGAGAAGTACAAATTAATTTACTTCCTTTCTTAAACTCGGTAGCTATATTTGAGTAAATGAGGAATAACAGAAATGTTTTCTAACTTTTGTCTTACTTCTCACACAGTTGTTGTCTTTAATGCTATGGAATGATAATTTTTTCTTGTATTGATGTAACTTCCCATCACTGAGAAAGATAAGCATTAAGCAAGGAGCATTCAAATATACTTGTACATGTATACCAGCATAACTTCAATTTTAGCAATCTGTCAGGTCATAGAAAATGGAGATCTCAAGTTTGTTTCTCCATACATACCTGCTGACAAGAAGACACCCCCTGACGGGAACATAAGCACCCTCTCCACTGGCTGGCCGTGATCAACGCTTAGGATACTGGACCCTGTCCTAAGGTCATGGAGTTTCACTGAATGGTCATAGGATCCTGTGTATGACCACACAAAGGCAAAGTTTCATATTTAATGTCTTTTCACAGTGACGTCATCAAGTACTTGATGTCATTATTAGTTCTTTTAATAGAAATACTGAAAAATTATGAAAATATAAATTGTGTGAAACACAGACAGGAAAAAGCTTGAACATCTATCAAAACAAAGCTTGCACTTCTACAGCTACTACCTAATTTTTATAATGTTGACATATGATTGGTTGCATGCCCAACCTTACATTACAATATGTCTGTTGAGAATGAGAGGGGCATTAAGTTGTCTCGAACACTATGGCTTTAGTGGCACCTTAACACCCTTATCAATCTCACCTGACGAATAACTCTTGACTTTACAAAAGACTAATTACATAAACTCAAATCACAAATTATAATCCCATCTTTTCCACCTCTAAAAAAAGGGGGGAGGTGGAGGGGAATGCATTTTCCAGAGTGAACCACAATTCACATTCACAGCTTGTACACATCCAATGATCACAACACCGACTGCTGCTACAAGGAATGTAGTCATTATTCTGCATAATTTCTTGTGTTCACATAATCATCCCTATGAATATTGCAAAGCTACCATCCCGGCTGACAAGCATTTACACATGTAGTTTGAAGCTCAAGTGCATGTAAATTCAGTTGAAGGAATTATGTCACAAAAATCCTCCTGCAAATAATATATGCACCAATTTCTTACAAAATGCACTTCTGTTACATCAGTAAGAAGGATAGAATCAGAAGTTCCCAGACATTATTCACCTATTCTTTTTTGTTACTGATGTCAGCAATAATGGTTGGGTGGGGGCTTCCAAATCAAGAAGAAAAGATGTTTCAATGTTCACTGGGTTATGCAATGAGTCGCTTGCTTTGCTCTGTCAGTACATAAATCATCTATTAAGCATGCTGAAGCTCCCCAGTTGTAAAAGTTAAAATAGTTGAATGGCTGAAATACAAATTTACATAAAAAGCAGTATCCAAACTGAACAGGGCCCTGTTTTATAAAGCTGTTTGTAAGGTTACAAACGACTTACAAGCAACTGGTCATCAGTTCTTTTGCTGAATTATTGAAATTCTGGTAAGTATAGCACATCAGAACTGATCACCAGTCGCTCGTAAGTTGTTCATAACTTTACGAACAGCTTTATGAAACACCCCCAGGTCTACAATGCTATCATAATGCACAAACCTGTAAGCCACAGATCCTTGCTGCTTGGACTGACCACACCACATCGAACATAGTCCTTGTGGTCTGCAAACCGGACAACTTCTTCCTCGCTGGGGATGTCCCAGCAGCGGACAGTCTTGTCATCTGAGCATGACATCACCTGGTTGTTGGCTGCAAACTTTGTGACATGAACTGGTCTGTGGAGAAGAACATCCAATTCACACAATGGTTTGTGGATCTTTCTTCAGTATATCATTATTATGTCACATCCCCTGTCACATCAACGAACAGAACACCAACAAAAAACAATAGTGGTGCAAGACAAACTGATGTGATCCTTGCATCAGATTGTGTGGGATGAACTCATTAATGCCTGCAGTATTTCAGATTTTGGAGCATGTGGATAGATCTTTATGTAAAACTGTACAAGTTCTGAGAAGCTTCTCATCACACATGAATTATCACAATCTTTATTTACATCACAAACAAAAGACATTCAAACAGCAGATAGCCAAAGTACTAACTACTACTGAAATTAAACAGAAGTGCTGACTAATGTTAGGTGTTGAGTTGAAACTCCATTTCTTTGGTAATTATATTTGATATTGTAAAATGTCTCACCCATCATGTCCTTTGAATATTCGAAGGACCGCTCTTCCTGAGATGTCAAAGAGGCGGACATAAGCCTCCTCTCCACCAGCTATCATCAGCTTGCCATCATGACGGTAGCTTGCCCCATACGCCACACCCTTAAATCTAGAGATTGTCTTGTCAACTTGGTTTGTCACAGGGTTGTATATCTGCACCTGCAATAAAGGAGAGGACAGAACAGAAAGACTGTTACCCACAAAAAATGTACCATTTGTAATTGTGCCATTTTGTACGTATCCACTATTCCTGAATTACAATATGTACGTACATGTACAAGTAAGCCTGATTTCTGTCTTCAGTGATTAATACAGTGCTCTGTATGTGACTTCTAACTTCCAATTTCAGAGATGACAATAGACAGTTTACGTAAAATTTAATACTACTGATGGAACATGGATTGAAATCACATGAGCTATTGAAGGAAATCATTAGAGATGAATGGCAAAGTTCAAAATGTTTTACACAGAGTAACATCAAAGCATTAACCACTTCATGACATATTACTAAAATAATATGTCTCAAAACTTGGCACAAATCCACAATATAAGGAAAATATGACAGAGCAAGAGACTTGAGGACATGATAAGAGTGTTGTGAATCACTCTGACACCAAAAGAAACTTCAGAAGGGTAAAGGTTAAGAGAGGTTAGAGGAAAGGTGGTACCCAAAGTGACTGAACCCCTATGGTGTAAGCAAGACTTTAACATAGTATACGGTGTACAAGTGATGGGTAAAAAAGACATACAAATCATGGGTAAAGAAGACATACTACAGAGAGACCACTTACCCTGGTAGAACATGAAGCTGCAAAGCTGAATGGTTCCACGGGGCAAAAATCTATATCAGAGACAGCACCATACTCCTTGACTACCACAGGGAACTGTAATAATGAATACAGAAGAAAAGGGAGGAATGCTTGAATATATTGATTACATTTTGCAAGAGAAACGTGCATTTGAGTACCATGGTATTTGTAAAACAAAAGTGTTTCATAATGGGTCTCTTACAGCAGGCAAACAGCTACCATTTACCAGCACATGTAACTTCTCTTCTTCTTTTCTATTTCACTTGTTTTACAGGGCCATCAAAAATACAAACATAATTCTTGTACTTCTGATTTAGGTCAACATGTTACAGTAAACCTAGAGAGAGTTATCATTATACAAATTATGCAATCTCTCGTGTCATGGTACTCTAATAAATCTCAAAGATGACCAATAACATTAATGCAATATCACAAACGAATGAAATATATTTTTTGGTGTCAGTTGACAATATCAGTTAATTCACATTTCACAATTATTTTCATGGGTCATCCTTTGCCGAGAGCCTCCTTTTCTCTAACCTATATCAAAGGACTCACATACTTCGAGGGTCTTTCTCTCCCTAAACTTTCCCTTTTCTTTCTCTCCGTCAAAGTACTGAAAGGAACAACAGACAAACAAATACTAATAACACACCCACTTGTACATGCAAAGGTAACTGCTGCATTCACCCCAGTTCAGGAGCATTAAAAGCCACTACATGTATATTCTGGCAATTTTTCCCAGTAGCTGGTTTGGTTTTAGAAGAGAAAGCGCTCGCAATGTATGCTTGGCACACATGCTCATTATAAGCATATTGATATATGATTTGTATCATTGTAACTGGGGAGTAGGGAGTATCTCTAGTGACAGTAAAGTGATGTAACGGGAAAGTGGAGAAGCTGATGATGCATCATTCCTCTATCATGCAACAAACCCAGAGAGCAGATGTTCATTGTCCCTTTCACTTGGCAAAAATTATTAAAATGTGCAGAGAATAAGACATGTCAACAAAAATCAGTTTATAGCCTTCATTTGTATATATTACTGTAGGCCATAACTGTGAAATACAAAATCATGTGAACCCACGCATTCATGATAATAGCCGATACAACACACTATCTGAAAATGAGTGAGAGATTTGACATTCAAGCGCTACCTGGTGAATAAAATTAGAGGGAGAGTCTATGCATATACAGTTCGATCTCGATTATCCAGCCATGTCGGGACCGGCACTCATCCGGATAAGCGAATTGGCCGGATATGGGAGACACAGTGCACATAGCTGCCGTCCCAGTGCACTGGCAGCTACAATAGGCAGGTAGCGTACCCCGCAACGGTGGTGTAATCTATGCTAGCCTGCGCAAAATTGTAGTCCCTTCTTCGCAAAAATAAGGTATATCTTTATGTGAAAATCATACATGTTTCACCTCATTAGATATTGAGAAACCTATCATGCACATCTCATGAAATTCGTGAAATAGATCCATGAAAGTCACTGTTTTTTCTCAATTTTTGGATGAAAGAAAAAAAAGTCCTTCACTGCGTGAACGCATCCGGATAATACGAGATTTCCGGATAAAAGGAGGCTGGATAATCGAGGTCGAACTGTATGCGCAAAAGATGGCTTTTATCATGTTTATCATACAAAGTATTTACAAATACAATATGTACCTGGTAGTGTACCAGATAGAGTCTACACAAGACTAGCCCCGGAGACCCGCCGTTCTGCGGCGGGGTCCTGGCGGCTACCCCGCAGTTTCGTGCAAGTGAGAATCACGAACAACTCCCTATTGCCACATATACGGCAACTTCACAAATAAACCATAGCTAAATGTCCATCATAAACACAGTGACAATATGAAATGAAATATACACTACCCCATTGCCTTGGTCCTTCTCACCAATTTATCTGGAAACTGCATAATTTTCCACATTTTTTAGGAGTAGGCGGTCTGCCCTAGTGGAGAGCTTTGCTGCTATTTTGAACGTGTTTATCCATCAGTACGCATCTACGCATGCGTAAACAATGACGTCAACGTTACGGACGTAAAAGGATATGAATAATGCATCATCGCACGGTGAATATGCATCATGTAGCGAGTAATACAGCTGTCAATGCACTGCACTGAATGCATTGTGTGCGCATGTGCAAGTGATTGTGAGTTTTAGTGAGCATCGGTGAGCTGAAGATATTTGCCTTATAAGACAGCATTTTCTGCATCATAAGCAATGAAATGCATCAAACAGTCGCCGATAAGAATCATTTAGGTTTAGTCCACCCATGTAAGTATTGCCAGTAATTTTTGTTGAAAAATTAAGGAAATACAGCGCCGGAACGGCACCCGTTTGGTACAACATTCAAATATCGAGGCCAAAACGGCGCAGCCCCAACACTGTACGTTGTACGTTGGGGCTGCTGGTCGCAGTTAACACAAGACCATCTATAAACAATAAACGTACAGATCAGACTACAGACCGACAGCGACAGCATCATGGTCTACAGAAGTATTACATTGTCATTACAGTGATTTCTACTACAGTACTAGCCTATTTTACTCCCTCAAGATTTGAAAAAAAAAAAAAATGAAAGGATTTGTTCCATATAATCAGGGAGGTGCACCTCCCTGGCTGCTATCCAACGACAATGTAACATTTGCATGATTAGTTAATATCAAAATATCACCATGTTCCATACAGCAATAGCAAAGCCAGTAAAATGCTAAGCATTCGATTGTCATGCTACATTAGAACCTACGCATAAATTTGCACAAATTGCGAAGAGATTCCACTCCTTGTCTTCAAACACCTCCAGCCTCCCTCACATTCCCTGTGGGCCGAGCTAGAGACTGCATGCATGCATGATCACGCGTGAATCTACGAACCCGATACATACATACCGGTAAGTAAATTTAATGGAATGACTGCAAGGATCGATTGCCTTGGCTGGAATATCATTCAAAATATGGGATAGATATGTACGTCTCCATCAACAAACACTCGCAAAAAGCTTACTTCAAAATTCTTCCAGTATAGAGCCTCTTTGCTCTGTTGTCCTTTCGCAAAAGGGAATCTTTGAGTCACAGTTGGCTTAAACGTCGACATCGTGAGAGTCGCCTGCGCCTGCTGCTTGCTAGTATGCTCAGTACTGAGTATACAGCTGCATGCATGCACGTGTTACGACTGTTGTTCCCAGCTAGCTGGCACCACCAGCAGAGCAGTGGTACACATGGGCTAGGCTCGGGAAGCTACGGGCCGTTCGCTGGGTAGACAAACCACTATGCTTCTGCTGCATGCTGAATGCAGCCCAGCCGGGACCAACTCGGCTGTACACGACTCAGCCGACGTCAAATGCAAATCGAGTCAAAGGTAACATTACCTCGAGCAGCGAGCACACTGCACCTGGTCCAGTACAAAATCTTCAAATGTAATTGCTGTAGATATCACAGTAGTACTCTCAGAAGTAAACCAAACAATATATTATCGGTGCTATATCAATTTTGAGTTTACTAATTTGTTTTCGATATAATGCTAATAATAAAAAAACGGTGCAAATATCATGCTGTCTTGTAATGTTTTGGGGGGTATTCCGCACGTTAAAGGAATGTAAACAGTATTGGTGGAGCTGAGGATTTGGCTTTTAACTTTTTGCGAGATACCAAGAAACCACTTATGAAATGGTACAGAGCATGCCATTCTAAGAGGAATTCAAGGTTTATTTGATGAAAATCGGTTTTGGAATGGCTGAGATATCCAAAAACAAAGTAAAACAAAGCGATCGTAATAAAATGTGGGTCCCACACTTTTATTTATTAGTATTGCTCTATTTTGGGTATCTCGGCCATTTCATAACCAATTTTCATCCAAAAAATGTTGAATTCCTCTGGGAATCACATGCTCTTTCATATTTCATAAGAGGTTTCTCATTATCTCACCCAAAAATGTTAAAAACCTGAAGTTAGGTCTCAACCAGAACTATACAAGCCCTTTAATAAAGATTTGCAAGAAAAAATAGTGAATGATCAAAATTGGATAAAAGTTAGGAAGTTGTGATTTGCTAATTTTTGCAAAATAGTTTTCAAACAGTTCATGGTGAATGTACAAATGAGTGAGCTGATCATGTCATCACCTCACAATTTTCCAGTGCTGTCGCCCCTGAAAGGTATACACACACGCCAGTGGCGTATCTGGGGGGGGGGGGACAAGGGCACGTGCCCCGGGCGTCACTCCTTGGGGGCGCCAAAAACGAAAAAAACAAAACAAAAGAAAAAACGAAGAAGAAGAAGAAGAAGAAAAGAAAAGAAAAAAAAAACCCAAAAACTCGCCCGGACTGGAGGAGGGAGAATGGGGGGGGGGGGGGGGGGGGCAGAAAACCAAAACAAACAAGATAAAAACAAAACATGATGACGCGGACAACATGACAATGTTTATTGTGTTCACACAAGAATTCCATGTTTTGTAAGCTGAAATACAAAAAATTTTCGGCTCGCTCGCTGCGCTCGCTCGCCAAAATTTATATATAAAAAAGATAAGAACAAAACGTGATGATGACGCGGACAAAATGACAATGTCTATTGTGTTCACACATGTCATTAGCAGGTAAAACGAAGCAGCGGCTGCAATTTCATTCGTTCTGAAGCGATCGCCGTTTGGATCAAACGAGGGCGCCAACGGTTTCGAACATACGGGGGGGGGGGGGGGAGGTGCGCAAAAAACCCCACAAATCAAACAAGATAAGAACAAAACGTATACAATGATGACGCGGAAATATACAAATTTCGGCTCACTCGCTAGTACTAATTTAGAGTATTTTTTCAAGTCCTCAGTTTGTTGGTATAAGAGTCGTTATCTAAGGCCGTCACTATGATTGTAAGACTAAATAATCAAAATATGACAAGAATTCCATGTTTTGTAAGCTGAAATACAAAAAATTTTCTGCTCGCTCGCTGCGCTCGCTCACCAAAATTTATCCCCCCAAAAAAGATAAGAACAAAATGTGATGATGACGCGGAAATATACAAATTTCGGCTCACTCGCGCGTACTAATTTAGAGTATTTTTTTTAAAGTCCTCAGTTTGTTGGTGTAAATCGTTATGTATAAGGCTGTCACTATATCTTGATTAGAATATTGTAAGATTTGATAAGCAAAAAATGACAAGAACTCCATGTTTTGTAAGCTGAAATAAAAAAAAATAAAAAAATCGGCTCGCTCGCTATCCGCTCGCTCGCCCGGAAAATTTATCAAAATTTATCAAAATTTATTACTTTTTAAATCACATTCAAAAAGACCCCTTTTAAGTGCTTGAAAAAGCATATAATGTGGACTTTTTTTAAAAGTCCCTACCGGGATGGGGTTGGGGTTGAACACTTTTTCAGAAATTAGAGGCGCAATTTTCGATTTTCGCGCTTGCATGCCCCGGGCGCCGTTTTCCCTAAATACGCCACTGACACACGCACACACACACACACACACACACACACACACACAAACGGTTGAAATTTCTATTTTCTGCTGTAGAAGTGTAGAACATTATGATATGCTGGCTTCGTAAGTTCAAAACAATGATCAGTAAGATATTTTAGAAATTTGCTACGAGGGCATGACATATGAAAAAAAAAAACCCTGGAAATTTCAAGATTGTGTGCACAAACTACAGGGTGTATTCAATGGAGATAACATCATAATCTTACACAACATTACAATTTCATGAATTCCCTGATTTTCATCCACTTTTGATCAAATTAACTCTTAAGCTTACAAGATTTTACTCTTTATTATCAGACTTTCAACTGGTGAAGACCACTCAATTTGCATTTGTCTTCTCTTAATTTAGTCTTACATCAAAACAAAAAAGAAAGTCTCCATATCAAAATTTGATTATGTTACACGAACCCTTTATAGTGAACTTGATGGGGCTACAAAGGGGACATCTAAATCATTGATGCACTAACATGAGTCAACAGTAATTAGCTGAGGTGATGTCATTGACTACCTCTCCGATTATTCCTGTACATTTGAAATAAATAAGTTATTTATTTCAAATGTGCAGGAATAATCGGAGAGCTCAGCTAATTTGCATTCTTTTAGTCGCGACTATCGCTATCACTATGAATCCGACTTACGGAGCACTGTAAACTTTGATGGTGCATGGCCGTGACTTGGGGGGGGGGGGGGGGCGTCCAAAGAAGAAAAGAAAACACTTTTAATGGCGGATTACGCAATGAGCCAGGTGCATGCGTCGCTACGGTAGTATGTCAATGCATACTAGTAAATTGTTAGGCATACATGAAGCCCCCATTATAGAAATCGGCCTACCATAAAATCAGTACTCACACCGAATTGGTCTATTGTCAGTTTAAGAAAAAAAAAAAGAAAAAAGAAGCCTCACTGAAATACATGTATGTACATTGTATCTTGAAGTGATTTTCTAGAAGAAAAAAAAATCTATGGGACATAAATGGCAGGGAAGGGTGAAAAATTGTTGAGACCAACGATCCTAGTACGGTCGTTTTTACTCATAGTCAACACCAATATACACAATTCTTCCAGTGCTCGTCCATCCAGCTTCTGTAACCAGAAACTCTCAAGGCAAAGTATGGTTTGTGGATCTTATTTGTCTTGGTTTAGCAAGCAGCTTTTAGAGAGACCACATAAATAGTGTATCTAAAATTGAGAAAGTGTTTACATGCACTATGTAGGCCTTCAAACACACACACACACACACACACACACACACACACACACACACACACACACACACACACACACACACACACACACACACACACACACACACACACACACACACACACACACACACACACACACACACACACACGAACGCGACAGAAAGCCAATGCGAAATGGCTTTTCGTTGGAGGCCGAGGTCGAGTTTTAATGAGGGCGAGTTATAGCCGGCACAAATACTAGTAATCCCGAACACGTTGTTGTTACCCATGTTTATGTGTACTGTATTATAACGTATGCGTGGACAGCACATAAGACGCAGATGCGAATGCCATAGGCGTGACAATGAACGACGGTGAATCATTTGAATCAGTCTACATGGCCGAGAATGAAGACGATGATGTGTTCACGAGTTTAGCAGCAATGCCAAGTGATCCCCCGGAAAAGAGAGACGTTTGTTCGAGATGTGGGTGAGTATATTGCTAACGTTAGGACTAGATCTATATACTGTCGGTGTATACACCTGTACCAAAGTTGTATACGGAGTGCCACGGGCCACCGACTCATCTAGTGATGCGTCAGTCTCGCCGCGCCGCCGAGCCGCCGCGCTCCAAAGCCCGGATGCCTTCACGGCTTTGGCGTGCGCTCGGTGTGTTCGGCAATCATGGGAACTGGGTTTTAGGGAGCTAAATTATTTTAAAAATTTAGGCCTCTAACTTCAGCACAGCCATATTTAAAGGGGATGGCTAGTAACCAAAGAGATTATACCTATATAGAGTAAGTAGTCGCCATACGCGTGCGTACAAATAGTGCGTCCAAAATTGAAGAGGGAGCGCACACTCAGCTCCTGGCAGCGATTTTTTTTTCCGTAACCCTAACGCGTCGAAATTGCCAATTGTGGCACTTGAGCAAAGACTATCAGAGTACTAGTTGGTTGCGATACTTGTGTTGCTTTGTTGTATACAGTACTGTACCATGGTCCTCTGCCAACCACAGAATCAGATTAGAATGTGAGAATGGCACGCCGCCTTGTGAACTGTCATAACAACGGCTTTGTGTGTGTGTGTGTGTGTGTGTGTGTGTGTGTGTGTGTGTGTGTGTATGTGTGTGTGTGTGTGTGTGTGTGTGTGTGTATATGTGCGTGTTTTCATTTCGCCATCGGCATCGCGTTCTGCTTTGCCGTCTGCTGCATGGTATTCCTGTGGTTTTGTTCGCCGTCTGCTGACACTTTCCCTTTTGTCTCGCAAGACTTGCGTTGTTAATGATAATAATAAATATCATTTATAAAGCGCTTATTACAATGTTTCTAAGCGCTGAGCGTCTCGATGAAACATTAGAAAAGAGAAATTCAGTCATGGAGTACAAGATGCAAACTCGAAGTTTTCATCAATATCTTGCAAAAGTAAATTGGAAATCTAAGCTTGGAATGAATTATGATATAAGTATTATATAGGCCTATGTAGGCGTACAACTGCAGCAATTGCTATTGTTAACTTTGATCATGTTTATTAAGCCACGCAGAATCAGATTCGAAGTGGGCATTATGTCTAATTGGGTAACATGAATACACTACTTGGTTAATTTGGGTTTATACTTCTCCAACCTCACGATGATTGTGCTTTAAAAAGAAATGATTCAGAAAGGCGTAGTATAGGCTCCTTTTTAGTTCAGGTTCATGTAGATCAAGATATGATTAAATTCTCATGCACTAACATCCAAGATGAAGATGGGGGAGGGAAGAGAAGCTGGGGGAGAGTAATCATTGATTTCGATCGATAAAATCTCTATATGATATATTAATTCAATCAGCTTTATAAAGGCATTTTGAAACAGCATTTATAAAGCAAACAGCAACTCATTTTCATTTAAAATTCTAATATCACGTACGGTTTGCATCTATCAATATAAATATATAGGTCTATATTTTTGGATGTTCACTTTATCATTGCCAACCCTATAGTTCTCCTCATCAAGTGCCTCGTTACCTCTACCAAAACGACCATCAGTGAAGGAAACCCAAACCCAAAGAGAAATGTGGATTGAGTGAAAGCCGCAACATTAGTAAAACACATCAGTGACAGTTAAAGGAAAATCGCACAATATTGTAAAAGATGCAAAGTGATGTTGGTACAACTGGATAAGGGGATACTTGAGTTCATTTTATATGTGGACAACAACATAAAGAAAATATAAAGAAAATCATAAAACATGTTTTCACTTTTCTTGCGTAATGAAAGAACATTTGACTATAAAAACCGCTTTCAGAAAGTAGGGGGAATGATTACTGTCTTTAACATAACTTATGTCAGTATCAGTTAAGTTGATGGAATGTGTAATTTTCATGAAAAATGATTTCTTTGTAGAATTCTCTTCATGTTTTCTTTACATTGTTGTCCACACATGACGTCATGGACTCTAGTAGTCTCCTAATATCCAGTGATTACAACACCAAAACTAAAAAAAGGAATAATTTTTGCATCGGTTGTCGGATTTTCCTCAAACTTTTACTAATGTTGCTGCGTTCACTCAATCCATATTTCTCTTTTGGGTTTTGGTTTCCTTTAATATCAAGCAATCATCACGACCATCATTGCTTCAATTAGATTATAAAACTGAGGGATCGATCACAGAAAAGAGTTCTGTGGGATCGACCATAAACATCATTACTATCATTTCACAACTGGATGTCATCTTAACATCATCATCATCACCATGATTGCTACTCGTATTACCATCGCATACATATTTCCACAAGCAATTATATCCTCCACCATATTGCACTATCAATACTTTTTTTTTTCCATGTCACCAATCCATCAACAACTTCACGAAATCTCTTGCATATTTTCAGCTTCATCATTATTATCAGTCTAAAAAGCATTGCGACTATCAATATATCCTACTCGATCCCTCCCTTTAATGCCCACATGGCCTAGCACCCTTATTGTAAGTCGATTCAATGAAATGATGAAGATAATTCATGATTGAATATTAAAACACTGATTTGTTTGTTTGTTTGTTTGTAAGAACACCAGCCGCATTCACACGTGTTAGCTGGTTACCGAGCGCGCTCCAAAACTCGAGTTCTTGTTATACTCGTAACGTTTTATGAAACTTCATGATCGATATATTATAGAAACAATCACCTGGCATTAACTGGTATCAGATTCCCAGGTGGGTTCATGAGTTTATGAGTAATAATACACATTAGTGGAAGCGACTTGAAACGATCGTTTTATAATGTGTTGTTATTTCGCACAAAATTAATTAATTTCATTTATTCTAATGGTGAAGGATAACCAAAAGAAAATTAATCTACCCGATATTAGCCAAATTTAAGGTCTTTTCATTAAGTTGGAACATCAAGCATCTGTTCAGAGTCACAGACGCTACTTACGCGTTATATGCATTTATAGGAAACTGATATGATAGCCATCATATTATGGTCACCTATATAGCTCCATACCAAGCCTGGACAAAAGTACGGAATCTATCAGCAATGTTGCAATGTGTGTGTGTGTGTTTTCTTTGCACCGAAAACTCGAGGGCGGGCGCCTGAAAGTGCAATGATTGCACCTTCCATGCACTTTGTGTGTGTGTGTCTTTGTGTGTATGTGCGAGTGCGTGCAATGTGTGTTTGTGTGTTTATGTGTTTGTGTGGGTGTGGTAGGTGTGCAGTATATCGTTACTTGCAAAGTTTTGTGTATGCTAACGTAAAAAAAACGTATGATAATCAAGAGTTATTCTGAAAGAAATTGAAAGCGAGGTCACAGCTGGTCGTTGTTCACGTCTGAAAAAGTAAACATTCTGGTCATAATCATTAAAGTGTCAGAATTTGTGCACTCTATTGTTAAAAAAATGTTTGTTATTCAAGCTTCAGCGTGATATTTATATATTTCAAGATTGAGCCTGCTGTGACCCAGTTTAGTAACCATGTCATAAAGCATTACAATTTTTTTCCCTTAAACGTGATACAACAGTGCTAGCAACTATATATGAATAGGTGGTAGACGTAGATGTAAGGCTTAGGACATTTGCAGGAGTAGGGTAGGTTAGATTTTTATCATGATTGTACCTTGAGGTGCTCACAAGCGCTTTATTAGATCTTAAACTGAAATACTGATAAACCAACTGGCCACGACTTCAAAATGACGTCAAAATCACGTCCATTTCCCTTGTTCTTGAAGAAAAGGCGTCTTTCAGATGTATTCCTTGTTTTCTTTTCCAATATACGTTAAAAAGTCATGAATTGACGTGTAAACGACGTGCTCATGACGTTCTGACGTACATCTTGTCTTTAGAATTGTGATTTACACGTCATTAAGACGACTCTTATATGACCACCAATGACGTCTTTTGGACAACTTCCATTTGAGCAAAAATACGACATATTGACGTCAGTTTGAAACGTTTATATGACATCCAGTATCTTTGTTTATTTTCGTCTAAAAGATTTTTTTTGACGTCAGTCTCGTCTTTAAATTAGTAATTTACACGCCTTTATGGCGTCTTTGTATAACAACCCAGACGTCAGAAAGACGTCACAAATATGTCGTCTTTTAGACGTCATCCATTAGAGCAGAAATACGACTTTCTGGCATCAGTTTAAGACGTCTAAATGATGTCTGCTTTCTTTGCTTATTTACGTTAAACAAACGACAATTATTGCGCCTTTCTGAAGTCTAAATAATGACGTCATTTTTATATCTTCCATTTGAACAAAAATTCGTCTTATTGTTGACAGTTTCGACGTCTTTCTGACGACAGTAATGACGTGAAAATGTCGTCATTCTGACGACAGTATGTCGCATAGCTAACTGATATAACTCTATAAAACTCTAAAATTAGTAGGCCTAACTATATGACGTTATAAAGACGTCGAAAAACTTACGTAAATATAACGTTAATATGTCGCTTATATATAATAACGTCATGAATACGTCGCAAAACAACGTAAATTTAACGTCATAATAGTCATTAATATAACGTGATAAATACGTTGCAAAACAAACTGATATAACTACAAAACTATAATTCGTAGGCCTAATTATATGACGTCATGAAGACGTCGCAAAACTGATGTGAACATAACGCTCACATGTCGTTGATATAACGTCATCAATACGTCGCAAAACAACATAAATTTAACGTTATAATACGTCATTAATATGACGTGATAGATACGTTGCAAAACAAACTGATATAACTACAAAACTATAATTCGTAGGCCTAATTATATGACGTCATGAAGACGTCGCAAAACTGACGTGAACATAACGCTCACATGTCGTTGATATAACGTCATCAATACGTCGCAAAACAACATAAATTTAACGTTATAATACGTCATTAATATGACGTGATAAATACGTTGCAAAACAAATTGATATAACTACAAAACTATAATTCGTAGGCCTAATTATATGACGTCATGAAGACGTCTCAAAATTGACGTGAACATAACGTTAATATGTCGCTAATGCAACGTTATAGATACGTCGCAAAACAACGCAAATTTAAAGTTATAATACGTCATTAATATGACGTGATAAACACGTTGCAAAGCAAACTGATATAACTATAAAACTCTATAATTCGTAGGCCTAATTATATGACGTCACGAAGACGTCGCAAACTGACGGGAACATAACGTTCACATGTCGCTAATATAACGTCATATATACGTCCCAAAACAGTGTAGCCTAAATTTCACGTTATAATACGTCATTAATATGATGTGATAAATACGTTGCAAAGCAACGTAAATTTTACTTCACTTATGCGTCGTAAATAAGACGTGAATAATACGTCACAAAATTGGCTTGAATTTTACGTCTTTAGTTCGTCGCTAATATGACGTCATAAATACGTCTCAAAACTGAAGAAAATTTCACGTTAATACGTCGCTCATATGACGTCATAAATGCGTTGTAAAACAAAGTATATATTACGGTATTAAGACGTCATTTAGATAACGCTATGAATACGTTCCAAACCAACGTAGATTGCGTCATTAATACGTGTTAATGACGTAAAAATTACGTCGCAAAATTGACGTAAATTTTACGTCATCAATATGTCACCAATATTAGGTAATAAATATGTCGGAAAACTGACGTAACACATCAGGAGGTCCATAGCATGACGTGATAAATTCGTTTCAAAGAGACGTTGAAATCACGTCATTTTCTGGTCATTCTAAGACTTGCGACAACTTTGACCATGTAGTTGCAACCAAATTGAGACGTCTTTTTGACCTCCGTCTGCTAGCTGGGATGTTCATAAAGTTTGTTCCATCCCTTTCTGCCAATTCAACCGCTCATATGACTATTAGTGCTATATGTTTTTCCTAACCAATTTCTGTGCATTTTCTGCACGCATCCTAATGCATCCAGGCTGTAGAAATCGACAACTTTTGCTGATCTGAGATACAACGTCAAACGTTGAAATAGATGAATTTACATGTCTGTGTTTGAAACCTAAAGTAAGGGGAAGTCCAAACTAAAGATAACTTCTTAAAAAAAAAAAAAAAAAACCTTGGCAAATAAGAAAATATTATTGGTTAAAGATTGAGGAAAACTTTCTTAAGAAAGGCATCATTCTAATTTTCAACAAATTATAATCGATCAAGAAAATCAGGCAATCTGTGACGTTTCCAGCGACTTCCCATACAAGAGAATAGAAAAAAAGTACATGTATGCAAAATTTCATATTCTAACGTAAAGGCATCATTTCCTTTTGCATATGAAACAAAAACCCAGCATTGGCGCTTCAAAATAGTTCTTAAATGTGCGTTAGGGATAGAAACAACCAATGTAAATATTTGAACCATTATCATCGATGTTATGTATTTTTAGATATACAAAATGTGTACAATAGTTATAATAAAAACGTTTCCAGATTAAACCGTCTACAGTTATGGTTTAGTGAGAAAAATAGTGATATCTCCTTATATTTCATGCTTTATTGAAAACGTTTTATATGGTGGGATGTTTTGTGATACAACGAAATGACCTACACATAATATGCATCAAAAGTGATATCTTGAACATTTTTTAAATCACTGTTCTCAACGGTAAACAGGACCTTTAAAATACATGTTTGTATTCCACTATAGTAATCACTCCAAATATTTTACAAATAACCTCTGTGACATCAGTTCTATTACTTCATCAAAACATCATGGAAAATACATTTCAAATAAATTTCTCAATGATTTCTTTACAAATTATCAAAATACTCTTCATAAATTAAGTGACGAGCACATCAAAACACCACTTTTCTGCGGGGAGGGGGGCAGAATGAATTTTTGAACACTGTGTAGGTGATTAATTCCTAGTGGAGTCAACATCTTGGTTTCGAACCAATGTTGGCTCAACCTTATACATGCACATAGTTATGTCGTGCCACGCTGGACTTACCATTCATGTAAACGTCACATGGATCGATCTTGGCACAATGTTTTACTGAATACTGTTATTGCTTTTAACATCTTTAAACCGTAGATTTTTGATGTTATACAACATAATGCGATCCTATACACTAACCCTTCACAGACAGCTGTTAACGCCATCCTAACAGTCGACTAGCAAATTACTATATCATACAGCATCTTAGCTGTTGTAAAACAAAAGCAAAAGAACAATCGTATGGATGTAATTTATACGGTTTTGTCAAAAAACATAGACTTACATTTTTGTACGTTCACACACGTATACACATATACACGCACACACACGCACATAAATAGCCTTCGAGACTTTTAATACCATCACTTACCTAGACGTAAAGATGTATTGATTTATATTGTTCAAAAGTTTTATATAGTTATTATAAATCTGATACATGTTTACACACTTGTGTATGTTAATGCACACCACACCCAACACAACGTTGATTTATACAGATTAACATTTCTTTAATGTTATATATTTCTGACAATGACATTGACATTGTATTGCTGTATATCTCTTGCGTGTTTATCATGACATTGTGTATCCATGTTAAACGTGTGCTCTGTATATTGTATGTATCGATGTAACTTGTATGCATGCTAACAAAACAAATTTCCAGAAACGGACAATAAAATCGAATTGAATTGAATTGAAATGAAATTTCTTTTACCTCACGGCCTATGTACACATCATTATATCAAGCAGCACTATTATCCTACTCCTCCCCCCCCCCCCACAAAAAAAAAAAAAAAAAAAATCATTCGTGGCTTGTCAACGGACACCACCTGAAGCTCACTCCACTTTTGAGGCTGCCGCGTAAGGCAGCCCATAAATAATCTGAACACAAGTGATCGCTGTCAGTGAAAGTGACCAGTGATTTGTAACTTTGATTGAAAAAGGCACCCTCCCGTGTACCAGGGAGGTGAGAGAATTTTAGTCTCACCTCTTTGCTAATATACCAGCAAGGTGAGTCACCTCCCTGCTTATGTTGTACACGATATACCGAGTGCTGAGTTTTGTAAAATGATATACTTGCTAAACGGCTTGCTCATGTGAAACGTCTTCGAATAAAGCTCCAATTTACCATGTACGACTTGTGTCCTCACTTCTCATTTTCGTCTGGAACTTCGATTAATGGGAACGTGTTACTGTTGAGTGTATACTTGCAGTGCCAACAGAATAATACACAAAAAAACTTTAAAAAAATTATATTCTTTATTAGAATTTCATCGATATCAGGCCCATGTTTACAATGAAATTAATTTGAACAAAAATAAGCAGCTGAATTCTTATCTCTTGTGCTTCTAAATCATATTTTTCTCACACACAGTATACAATATAGGCCTATATATACAAATCATACCATGCGTAGCGTGTTGCTTGACATTCTGCATGAATATCTCCGAAAAGGCTTTCTGATTACTTAGTAACTTCAAGCCAATCCATATCTGCCTCACGCACACACTTGTGCTACTGAATCACCTTCTTTTTTAAACACACACACACACACACATACGCACACACACATACACACACACACACACGCACACACACACACACCTACACACAAACCCGTTGTTATGTTTGAAGGGCGTGCCATTCACATTCGAATCTGATTCTGTGTTAGCAGACGACCATGCCACTGGTATATGTGTACATACTGTTTTGCAGTACAGTATGCATAACGAAGTCCAAGCGCATGCGTACAAAACCAACCACTACACTGATAGTCTTTGCTCAAGTGACACAATAGGCAATTTCGACGCGTTAGGGTTACGGAAAAAAAAATCGCCTCCTGGCACTGGATCTAAGTCTACGTTCAAGTCATATCTTCTCATATAATTATCTGGAGTGATATGTTATTCTTCATTACACATTTTCATTTTCAGAATCGCAATGTGGTTAATTGTTTAAATATTAGTTTCTACGATAATACCATATCATTTGAACCATTTAGTAGAGTCCAGACCTTTTTGTTGTTCGCAAAATTAACAGTGGGAACTTGGGTGTAGACTAGACAGTAGTTGAGCACTATGACGTTTGTTTCGTGTACATTCCCACTCACGCCATAAAATCAAACAACATCAGCACCATTATGACGCTTAAACATGACCATTGTGACGTCACAATAAAACAACGCAAGGTCATTGCGCCGAATATTCAATCAAACAACATCAGCACCATTATGACGCTTAAACATGACCATTGTGACGTCACAATAAAACAACGCAAGGTCATTGCGCCGAATATTCAAGTCGAGCGCATTTAACAGTGCGCTGCCATCTACTGTACTGTACAGGATCCGTGCAATGGCGGCTCCCACAACGCAAAATGGCAGCTCCCTCGCGCGGCTGCCTCTCTATAACTGGACTACGCCCTCTTGTGGTATAATCTCTTTGCTAGTAACTGATCAACGGGACTGTACAGTAAATTTACTGGTTGAGGTGGGGATTCATGTTTTGAACATTCCTACAGTAAAGTGAGATATGAGAAACCTCTTATGAAATATGAAAGAGCATGTAAAGCCCTACAACTTTAAGGATTCAACATTTATTTGATGGAAATTGGTTTTCAAATGGCTGAGATATCCAAAAAAGTGATAATAATAAAAGACGACAGGCCATGCCTTTTAAAGTGATCTCTTTGTTTCACCTTGTTTTTGGCTATCTCAGCCATTCAAAACCGATTTTCATCAAATAAACTTTTGATAGAACTCTAGGCCTACCCCTAATTATTAGAATTGCATGCTCTCTTGACATCTCATAGAGTGGTTTCTGAGTATCTCGCAAAACGTTAAAAGCTAAATCCTCACCTCAACCACAACTGTACACACCCTTTAAGAGTACATGTACATTATTTCTTTTTTTTTTATATCTATTTAATGTTGTGTGAAAATTATTTGCTTCAGAATGGTCTCATAATATTTAAGTAATGTGCAGTTCAATGTTTCCAGGTTAGCATGCCTGTACGTGACGGGGTGATCGTTAACGGCCTAAGTTGGAACACGCGAGGAGAGCCAATAAAGTTTTTAAAAAAATTATGAAAGACTCCGCACAGACAGATTTTTCTGTCTACACAATGATATGTTATATTTAAAACTAGTATAAATACATGTAGGGCCTACTAAGGAATTTTTTTGGATTTTAAAACACTTTCTTTAACTACAAATACAATTTAGGCAGTTCAAAGTTGCTCTCATATCCATTACACAGGGCTGCACACTAACTCTTTTTTTTTTTCTTTTTTTTTCTGCTGGTCCAACCTGTCTGTCTGACCAGTAGGTACCCAGTTTTTCCATTTTTAGCTGGTCCATTCCTGAAAAAGTTGGGCCTACTGGTCCGACAGTGATTTTTACTGGTCAGGGACCGTCGGACCAGTGCCAGTGTATTGCGTTACAACTGTACGTGGACATCATGCAATTTGTTGATCCAACCTGATGGACTGACCCTTATGCTACATATACTGTACTTTGCAGGCTTAAAGATAATAAAAAGTTTGGGTACCTCAAAAGTGTCCTTGAATTTCCTTGTCTTAGTTTGTGTTTCAGGTTAAAGTACCTTTCATATAACTAACACTGTGAGACTTACTCGCCCCAAAGTGCTCTCATGTCTTAGTAATCATGCAATTAACTGCGATCAGCAGCCCCATACGCATAGCGACCAGCAGTCCCATACGCATAGCGTAATCGGGCTTCGCATTGTAGCATTCAGGATCATGACAGATTTAGTATCGCAGGGTAAATGTCAACTTAAAATCCCATAAATTCTTCAATTTGAAGACTTACCAATTAACTTGAAGTATTGAAAACAGGCTTCGGGCAACGTTTGGTTCTGCCTATAGTCCCTTTCTGTTCGAATTGATGACTGAATGTGACTCGGTCGACAGGACCTTAGGAGAGCTACATACAGTACACTGAATATTACAGCCAGTGCATGCGAACACATCACATGCACACAAATTTCAAATCCATGAACGGATAAGATGTTTGTGTGCGCATGCGCTGGCCATGGTATCCAGTGTATGTAGCTCTCCCAAGGTCCTCTCGACCGAGTCACATTCAGTCATCAATTCGAACAGAAAGGGACTATTGACAGAACCAAACGTTGTTCGAAGCCTGTTTTCAATTGGTAAGTCTTCAAATCGAAGAAATTTTTGGATCTTAAGTTGACATTTACCCGCGATACTAATTCTGTCATGATCCTGAATGCTACAATGCGAAGCCCCATTACGCTATGCGTATGGGGCTGCTGGTCGCAGTTAGCTATGCGTACAATGGGCTGCACGCTGCTGGTCGCAGTCAGTGGTTTCGTACAATATTTATCGACGCTGGACAGCGTCGGCTCTGGTACAAAACCATTATTGCATGATTACTAAGACGAGAGCACTTTGGGGCGAGTAATTCTCACAGACAACGTACTTTAACCTGAAACACAAACCAAGACAAGGAAATTCAGGGAAGCTTTTGAGGTACCAAAACTTTTTATTATCTTTAATGTAACAAAGAGAGAATTTGAAATTTAGTTTGTCTCATTCTGGTGCAGATGATATCGTAGACAGCATACTAAAGAGATCATAGAACTCTATACTTCCAGACAAACAAATGAGGCCAGCTTGAAAAAGAACCCTTCAACTTTCAAGCATAACAAGTCTTTACTTTAGAATTATTCAGTGACAGTCAGGTTTTGTTTGCTAATAAAATACATCCAAGTTCTTTCTGAAAATAATGTCATAAGGTAGGCCCCCTACCTACACATGTATGTTACTGTATATGCAAATGGAATTACCCTGTGAAGACTTTTAATGAAATGATAGTTTGTGCCATTGTCACACAATCACAGGCGACCGGTGAGTGTTGGGTTATGCAAGTACTTTCCTAAGGAGCGGATCAACGTATCTTCCACTGTGTACATCATCCAACACCCTAATGAGGAGAAACGTGTCCTGCGTACTGCTCCCATCCTCACCGCGTGTCTTCCCATAGGCAAATGCCATATCATCAGAGGAAAGAGATTCTCTGAGAAAGGGTGAGTTTTTCAGTCTCCTGGTACTGTAGAAGTGGAAATTGATGCGCATTTCGTGCAACCAGACACTGGGGCAAAAATACAAGCATGCAAACATTTTTGCTTGCCATATGTTCCAGTAGTTGATGCCTTGATTCTGTGGAATTAAAAACATGCGATACTTGAATTACTTGAATGTGCGAAAATATCCACTTTTACAGTATTAGAATATTGTTTGTAGGTCCCCCCCCCCTTCCCCCATTTAGGGCTTGCTTACAGTATATGTAATATGGCAGTTGTGGCTATCATCACTTGCTTTACTGTAAATTTGTGTGTATATTTAAAAGCATTTCAGATAGTGACCTCATGTGTATCTTTAAGATAATAATGGTAAGGGTATGGATAAAAGTCTGATAAGAGTTTGCAGGGCTTGACTCTAACTTCTTTCTCTGGTGGCCTGAAAAAGAAATGTAGTTACCCAAAATTAGAAAAAGTATTAAAAATCATTTCAAATTTTAGCTGCCTCATTAGGCCTCCAATGAATAGCCCTTTAGGAAATTTGGTGGCCTGACATCAATTTTCAGTGGCCCTGAGCCACTGGGCCACCACTAATGTCGAGCCCTTCATTTCATGATGCTTTTATTAATCCGCTGAACATGGGGCTGTTACAAAGAGGCAAAGTGAGCAGGTATTCATCTGAATTTTTTGCTGGAGAATATGTTTGATTTGTCATTGTTGATACAACTGCACTTTAGATAATGATTTTAGTGTGTTTTATGATGAGAAATGACAAAATTACAGATTTATGTACAGGCCTTTAGCTATT